>NC_070563.1:5123979-5436690 GCF_026914185.1 Puccinia triticina
ATAGAACGCTTGACTTGTTCAGCCGCCATGACGGGTTCTTCTTTCTTGGATCCTCCAGCGGCAGAAGACGTTTCTTGACTCGAGGGCAGTCGGGAGTCCAGTGTCCCCATTCCCAGCAGAAATGGCATGGAAACTTGCCCCGTGAGATATTGCGTTGCCCAATTGTCTGGGGGCGGAGTGGTTGAGTTGTAGGGGTCATGACTTTGTTGAGACTGTTGTTGAGACAAGCCGCGAGATCCACAAAAACCTCCTTGACCGCGGCCACCACAATGTGGCCCGGAGTGAGAACCGCAAACATGATTTGACAAGGTGGCCATTGCCGATGCTGTCCCCAAAACCAAAGCCGACTGATGCTGCCAAGTCGCCATGTGCAAGATTTCCTCCGAGGTGACAATGTGATCCGGTTTGATTGCAATCTGGGAATTGACGGAATCAGCCATGGTCTGCTGGTATTGATGCGCGACAGAATGGAAGGAGACAGCTAGACACTTATCTACTGTCAAACCCCCCAGTCTCTCATCCAGATCAATCCAGCTCCGCTTCAGAGCCTCATATCTGGACAATAGTGAATCCGATGCATCTGGGGCCTGTGAGATGTCGGACCATTGACTCAGGATGAGAGACCAGGAAGTACCTGCAAAACGCCCTTTCAAAGATTGGTAGGCCCCATATGCAGTCAACCTGTTGAGGGAGGAGTGCAGTGCCTGGTTGATTGAATGTTGAAGAAGGGCCAGGACTTTATTGGACGTTGCTGGATCGGTTGCCGATGAGTCGGTGTCAAAAAACTTGACGTTCTGAGTGATGCCTCTGACAGTGTTGATAACCGCTGCCGGCCATAACGGGAAATTTGTCCCGTCCAAAGTGAGCTGAGGAGAGATTTGTTGCCCAAGTTGGTGCCATCGAAGCTGATTGGAGACCAAAGAGTTTGAGGCGGTGGCCATTGTCTGATTGTTGTTGGAAAGATTTTGGATGAGAAGCACCTTCAGAAGATTGTCATTGATCCCAGATAGACCCGTCTTCTCCAATTCTCAAGCAATGATCGTATCTAAAGATTCTGGAGGCTGGGGATCACCGGCAATCTGGTTTGAGTTCTTGGCAGGGAACTGGTTGGAGATTGTGTGGTCGGCAGAAGATGAGGGGAAAGGAACATTGGACTGTTTGCCTGACATGGTATTGTACAATGCGGAAGAGAGCAAGGAGTCGGCTGATACAAAAGGCGTTGAGTCAAAAGACTCTTCAGGAATGGAATTGAGAGTTTGATGGGGTGGGGTAACTCTAGCGGAGAAATCCGGATGAATAAGGTCAGGCAAGTCGGATCGTGTGTTAACCATAAATATCCTCTTTGATGAGCCACAGAAGGGTGGATGATTTGACAGAGGGGGAAAGATGGGAGTGTTGAAAATATATATATATATATATATATATATATACGTTCCATGGAAGGGTGGAAGTAGATGAGGGATAAGGGATGTTTCACGGAAGGGTGAAAGAAAGATCCACAAGCTTGTCCACAGAAGGGTGGAACTTCTAAAACTGAAGGATATCCCGCTGGTCACAGCGCGGGCTCATAACCTGTAGAGCTGTGAATCCTAATATCTGAGGAGGATGAAGAAAACTCCCCCAAGGGAAATATATTTCAAAGAAAGAGTAGACTATATATATGATTTGTAAATACATGATGAGAAACCAAACACATAATAAGCTATGGATATAGAAAATATGTGAGACCAAACAAACTGACAACATGTGAAAATATGGATTTAGAAATAAAGACATATTTTGATATAACACAACGGACCAGGGCAGTCAAACCAGGGCCCCGGACAAAGGTGGGCCAGCTACGCTAACCGTAGCGTTAGCGTGGCGTAGCGTAGCGGAATTCTGCTAAATTTTAGCGTAGCGTTAGCAGAATTGCGCCTTCTCTGCGCTAATGCTACAGGCAAAGGTTGCGCAGCTGATTTAGCTGTTAGCGTAGGGTTAGCGCAGATGCGCGCAATTGCGCTAATGCTACACACACAGGGCGCGAAAAAGCACGTGCTATGGTGCGCCACAGTGCTTTTAGCTGAAAAAAAGGCCTTTTTTTCCGCTAAAAGCGCTGTAGCGCAGCGTAGCGTAGCGTAGTGACTGTAGCCGCGCGCTAACACTAACAAACAATTGGCGCGCTGTTAGCGCCACTGAAACGTAGTGCAGCGTAGCGGCGCTAACAGCGCGCTAACGCTACTCAAAATGGGCAGGCGCTTTTTGCCGCTACGCTAAAGCTAAGTGGCCCTGTAGCGTAGCGGTCCACCCTTCCCCCGGAGAGCCCCTACCAAGCCGCCTCATGTAACACATATTTGGGGGACATTTTTTTTCAGAATGCTCCTCATGTAAATCACTGGATAGGTATCTAATTGGTTTATTCTTCCAAGATGTTCCTCATGTAGTTGGTATATTTTGGGCTTGCCTGGAAAGAAAAACCAACCATGTAGGTCTTGGGTTCAATTCCCAGCCAAAAAAAGGCTTTTGCTTATCTAATTTTGCCCCGTTGGGGCTTTCTCCCAAAAAATCCTCCTCATGTACTACGTATCCAAACTGGGTTCAATTGGGAAAAACCCAATTTCCCCGTGTATCCAAAACCTAAAATCAGCAAAAATTACATGAGGCGGCTTGGTGGGGGCTTTCCAGGGTCCTGTCAAACCCAGGATCATACGGTGGACTTGACCTGCCAAAATCGAGCCACCACGTGCAAAAACAAAAAACCAAAATCTCAACCTGTATTACAGGCAAGCTGCCTGTAAGCCTCCCCAATCAAGAATTCTGAAACATGTCACTGGATTGGGAGTACATACACAACAGCCAATTGAGTTAGTGCGCAATATTGTGTTGCACCTACCAGCAACAATTGAGGGCCAATATCTGTAATAATTTTTTTCTGACTAAAACCGTGCCTCCAATGCCCCACCCCGGATGACTGAAACAAACCCCCAAGTCCCACCGGGCGAGTTGACACAACCTTGCGCCGGCAGTTCTGTACCTCAACATACCTCAAGATTCAGCGGCCCTGTTGCCGGAGGGAGAAGCATGACAATTTTTTCCGGCAGGAAATGCCCCCAACAGCCTGGACCATACCTCAAGCTTCACCGGTGTTGTTCATCTGGCATTTGTACCTTGCTGACTTGCCAGGAGGCTCCTTGGCAAAGTTGGTACTCTACTGGTTGGTACCAAGTGTACCCACTTGGCTTGGATGATTCTTGCTTATCAAGTATATGCAACCTCCACTCACATGTGGATTTTCTAGGGAGGATGCCCACAAATTAGCAAAACTCCGCCTGCCAACAGGTGACTGATCCAATGAAGCTTGGAGCCTGCGCGCCCAGCCAAATCCAAAAAATACTATCCACCAATGGCTGGGCACACACTTGGCGCCAAGTACTTTGGCACTGACATCCCACACAGGCAGGTACAAGTGTTGCGCTTTTCAGCCTGGCAACAGGACCGGTGAAGATTGAGGCACACTCCAGCCCGCTCGGAGAATTCCCTGCCCAGTGAGCCAGTACAAATCTTTGTCAGGAATTTGGTTTGCTTCACCATTCCCATTTCCTGAGTGAGTGCAAAGAACTCCCTCCTGAAAGCTTGCTTAGCAGGAAACTTCCCCGTTGAGGGGGTGTAGCTCAAGCTCCATCGGACCCATCACCTGTTTGAGGGAAAACTTCAATAATTAGTCCCTCCTCCGCTCAGTGGGAAGTGTTCAGGAGTGTAGTTAGCTTAGAAATTATTGCAAAGCACCACCTCTCATTCAGAGCACCAAAATGCTGCAGGATACTTGGGTGGCTGGCAGACAGTTGGTCCAACTTTACTCTATCCCTTGACTGGAATGACAACTAGTCCTCAACCAGGGATCCTCCTAGTCATTTACTGTGATGGCACCTAGCTTTTATGGTTCTCTTTGCTCCATGGATGACTCCAACTGGACAACAAGATATTTCACCCTAATCAGGACATACTACAACAACAGGAAACTGTCTATGGGCCTTAGACAGTTTCCTGTGGCTGTAGCTGATTTACGAGGTGGTGACTGCCTTGATCACCCTCATCTAAGCAACTGCAAGGATGTGACAGGTTTTCATATTCAAATTTCAAGCAGAATCTGCCACCTTTCTTTTTTGCTTAAGTAGACATATTTGTTCCTGTAACCGTTTCAAAAATAAATTGCACCGGTTCAGTTGACAGGAAGTGCGCTGAGAATCACATCTACCAATACCAAGTTTCTATTCACTTGATTTAGAAAAGAAATTAAACCAGCATTGCTAAGCCAAACTGCCTTGTCAACTGGGTAAGCCAAGGAACCTTGCATCACAATGAAAACGTAACTTCTCAGGATGTAAGTACACTTATAATGATGACTCTTGCTTTAAAAATGAGATAGATTTGTGTCACACAAACCACTTTCATCTTCCCAGTTGCATTTCACTTTTGGACCAACCATCAGCAAGTATCTTAACATCTTCCCAATTGCATTTTCATTCACACCGACTGTCACCAAAGAAATTTTTCCCTTTCCAGTTGCATTTCCCATTCATACCAAATATCACCAAACCTCTTTGCAGTTGCATTTTCCATTCATACCAAATATTGCCAAACCTCTTCTCAGTTCCATTTTACATTCATACCAACTACCACTTCCCAGTTAAATTTTCCATTCATACCAACTATCACCAATCCTCTTTTTACCATGCCTGTCTGCCAAAAGTGCAAATTATGGACTGAAGCTGAACTTTTGCTTGACACTTGCACATCATGTGTCAGTTCATTTATGCAAAATGCTCAGAAGAATATGAATCAAAATCCAACAGGACATCAAAATTGGCATAGCAGTATTTCCCCACCTCCTGCAAGAACCAATCACAGGTCCACGGTGATTCCATCTGTTGTGGTGTTCCATATGTGTGACAATGCCAAAAGCCCATTGCAGGTGTATTATAGTAGAGGGAGTGTGTAATACGGTGCGGGGGAAGAAGGGAAGAAGGAGCAAGATGGGAGGAGAGGCCTTGACCCCCAACATTGGGGATGGGACAGGTTAGACAGTGGATGCAGAGTGTGTGGAAGAGGATGGAAGGTGGCTTGGTTGCATAGCAACACATGACATCATGCAGCACAGTACATGCATGAAAGTGCTGTGTAGCTCAAGCGCCTCATGCAGCATATATCCCTCATTGTTTGTACGGATAGTATAGCATATGCAGGTAGATAAGCTGTACAGGAAGTGTCTCCCGTAGCATAAATCCCTCATTGTTTGTACATGTAGCACAGCATATGCAGGCAGATAAGCTGTACAGGAAGTGTCTACTGCAGCATAAATCCCTCATTGTTTGTACATGGAGCACATCATATGCAGGTAGATAAGATGTACAGGAGGTGTCTCCTGCAGCATAAGTCACTCATTGTTTGTAAGGCAGTGCAGCACACCCATGCAGATGCTGTGTAGCTGAGTGTCTCCTGCAGCATAAACCCCTTGTTGTTTGTACATGCAGCGCAGTACATGCATGAGAGGCTGTGTAGTTGAGATCCCCTGAAGCAATAATCCCTCATGAGGAGCTTCCCTGGAGCAAAAATCCCTCACCCTTCAATATATAAGGAGGCCCTTTCCCCCCTTATCAGACTTTTCCCCATCAGCCTACAGAGGTTTGGTCACAAGTGGTTAGTTAGTTTAGTTAGCATCAGCCTACAGAGGTTTGGTCACATATGGTAGTTTATTCAGCAGTGCTGTTATTAGCGGTATTAGTGGTTAGTACAAGTAGCGTAGAAGTTTAGTAGCAGTATTAGTGTTTTGGCAGTAGTAGAACCAAGCATAACACAACAACAAGTTTGCGTTGAACAGCATATTAGTAATGTGTAGTACAAGTATAACAAAGTAAGTATATTGCCTGCAAGCAAAGAAGTTATAACAGATTTGCTAGCCTGTTGAATCAAGTGATCTAGGTCTGATAGAGATTACTATATGAAAGTAAGATCTATCTTGGAATCAGCCATATCTTTATAACTATTGATTACAAGACTCTTAGATATTTGCATAGTATTATTAGAGGGGCAGGTCTTTCAAACCACCCGTAAGTTGTAATAGCCTTTCAACCTATTAAGAAATTTATTTCCCCCTCAGCGGATATTTCACCAAATTATATTTAGTGTCCCACACGAGTCCTACACCGTACCAACCAATCAACTCTTGTTGGCACAAAGAAGTGCCTCAATATTGTTGATTTTGGATCATGCTGGTGCAAAAGCATACAGCCAACAACTGGTTGAGAATCCCAGCTAGGAAAAGGAAAGGATCCCCCAAAGTCAACCAAATTAGATAGCAAGGTTATTGAGTGTGCATGAATGCTATATGAAGATGGGTTCTTGCACAACAAAAAAGGTCTCTTCTGATGAAAGCAACTAGTCAACCTGCAAGATCCCAATCTCTATGAAAAACTTTCATCTCAGCTCTGGCATGTTTTTTCATCAGAAATTTTGGAAAAAACTGAAATTCAAACACTCCCAACTTCACCAGGGAATTATATATCCCTCAGCCAGGGAAAAGCAAGAATACCAAACCCAGAAACCCTTGCAGCAATCATCAATCAGACTGTTCCAAGAAAGAAAATGAACTTAGACCTCATGTATCACCACCCACAAGAAACCAACACCCCCATGGTCAATCCCACCAGAATTTCAACCCAGGTTGTCACAATAGCAAGCAAATCCAAAGGGAGCTCAAAGATTGCAAGCATGTGGGCTCTTGGTGGCAAGGCAGCTACTCAACCAGCCCGGGGTAGTAGAGGTTTATCAACACACGTGGCTTGTCTCAGCAAACCAGTACATAGTTCAACAAGCGTACTTGACGGCTGATGGATTGAGGGGAATGGTTTATTCTTCTATGCTGGACTTCCACTGGCTCTAGTTCCAAACAGTGAATACCTTTCATTATCAAACAGCATCAAGGCTATTACTTATCCAATCATCTACCAAGTCAATTTGAATCATACCGTTGGAAAGGGACATAGTATGCGGATTGCCTATGTTGCCCAAGTTAAGACACCAATGGACAATGGAATGGAGGTTATCAACCATTGGGTGGCAAAAGTTCGATTTAATGATGCATCCCCATCTATACCAAAACATGCCACCGATACTCCCATGTATGAAGGGTTTCAGCACATCTTGGATGCTTTCAAACGTGCCATCAATGTTTGTGAGCACTTAAGTCTGGTGTTCCTTGAAATGGCTTAGAGAATAAAGGTATGTGGTATCCACTTTGACCTTTTCTTTATTTTTCCGCACTCTTACCTGTTATTTCAGCTTGTCTGGTATGCTGTGATTGCTACAGGGGAAATTCACAAACCAACAGATGTTTAATTTTTGGAAGCTGTGCTCAAAGGACCTTATGTCAAGTATTCAAGCAATATAAATTTTTTGATAAATCCAGACCAAGAAGGCATGGATCCTCATTTATGGTATTTGATGAATGCTTTCACTCACTGGTCATACAATAACTCCGGTGGAAAGCAAATAGTTCTGTGATTTGCAAGGTGCTGGTCCCACAGTAACTGATCCCCAAATTGTTGACCTAGATTCTGAGTGAGTTTCTCTCTTGTAATTTTTTTACTTCCAAATACTTATGTTACATTAACTTAACAGGTGTTGACAGCTCTGTTTATGAAGCTTAGGGCAAAAACCTGTCAAAATTAAAGGTTTTGGGCCCTAGCACTATAACTGTGCTGATATAAACACTGGTAATTTAAATTACCAAGCTTGTTACGTGGCAAATATGGCCACTACAAGGGTTTAAACTCTCTGTAACAGAGGAAGGATTAATTATGTAATTATTAATTACAGGGAATTAATTTGGCGTAAAAGTAGGTGGTAAGCGCTTAAACTGATTGGCTGCTTGACAGAGGCGGAGGTCTTACGGCAACTACTTATAAGGATAAATCTTTAAATATGCTAATAAGGGATTTTTGATGATTTAAAGGGTTAAATCCAGTGGATTTTACGTGCTGGGGATGGTTTATAAGGAAAAGGGGCTACAATAGTAGCAGGGGAGAATATTCACGGCAAACTTACAGTTTATGGGCGGTGAATGGTCTGGGGGATCTTTTCCTGAGGGCCAAATAGGCCTCTATTTATAGAGGGGACTTCAGTGGGCGTAAACACTGAGTCCTTTTCTCCCTATGGGAGTATCCAGGGGTGTAGCTGTGAAAAGGGCTTGGCTGTGGGTAATTTAATTGTATTGTAATAGACTAATTACCCTGACTCTGTCACATGACATGTTTATAACCAATTGTCATGTGAAAGAGCTTCAGTAGAAGTCTACATAATACTTTCACGGGGTATTTTTACACAAGTAATATTACTCATTAATGTACAACAGCTTAATTTTATGTACATTGTTTGTTTTACTAAATTTATGTATGTAATACTATTTTTGGGCGCTTTCTGGGGCCAATTCTTATTTATACAATTAGTACATGAAGGAATAGGAATAAGGGGGTACTTCAAGTGGGTGACCCCCCTTAACTTATGATGAGGAATCTGATTCTGCAATAATAATTTAATAATTATTATTATTTACTAAATTATTGCAGTCTTTTGGATACTTGATGTATCTCTAAGGCTGACAGGTGTTGGGCAGATGGAAACAATAGCCACAAAGGCAGGTTGCCACACAGGAAATCCAGTGTGTGAAGCTCTTGGACTCAATTGTCAGCCTGCGTGATGCCAGGGACAATAATCCTTTTAGCTACACGAGCTGCAAAGTGAAATAATAGAATTTTAAGGACTCTAGGGATGATATCCAAGGCTTTTGGAGAGGTTGTGTGGCGTAAAAAATAGAGAAAAGTAGTTTAATTATATTAATAAAATTAAAATAATTAAAATAAGAGGGGCCTGCAAGCAGGGGTGGTTTAGATCCCTCTTAGGTATTGTGCAAAGGCAGAAGATTTAGGTACCTGTTAGTACTGGGGCCTGCAAGCAGAGGTGGTTTAGATCCCAGCAAGAATAAAGCGGAGAATCTCAACAGAAAGGGGTTAAACTTACTAGAATTAAGCCCTTAGAGTCTTGAGGTTCTTCAGGGGAGAATCTGAGCAGATTCAGACAAAGGAATGAAGCTAAAGTCAGCAACTATGGATCTTACCAGGCAGAGAACAAGTGTTGAGCACGTGTTGGAAGCGGGTAATAATCAAAGTAGGTGTAATAGCATGAGGAAGGGTCTTTGGAGCGCACAAAGGGCCCTTTAAATAGCCATGAAAGCCCTCTGGGGGCGCTCAGAGAGCCATATAGCTGCTGGCCAACTTGTGGGCGTAATTCTGGCTCAATTTGGTGGTTGGCCAACTTGTGGGCGTGCTTCTAGACCAATTTGGCAACGCTACAGGAGGACTATTCCCTTTTGGGGCGTGCAAATGGCTGCAAAAGTAATGTTTGGCCATATCAGGATTAGTCTAAAACACTTCTAACTAGTAGGGGCTGTCACGTGTGTCCTATCTTCTAGATTGGGCCACTTATGATGCTTCTGTATCATAATTAGTCTGAAACACATAGTAATTGTTTCAGATTAATTTACAGGTTACATAATGGTAATTACTGTTTGGGACATGTAGGCTGTCACGTGTGGCCAATTGTTCTGCTTTGGTCTACATAATGACATAACATGTACCAATTGGTTGGTACTTCTTATCTTTGTGCATCAAGGATGTTTTCATTACATCATTACATATGTAATGGAACATTCTAGGTGCTCATGGGACTCAGAAGGTGTCATATCTTCATAGTATGGCGTGATTACAGCCTTTTGGGTGTCTGTGACGCTTACAAGCATATGTCCATGAGCATATAAGCATAAGCGCTACCTTATCCGTGATAACTGGGTACATTTTTCATGTGTAATTTACACAGGGAAGGAGTAAGAGTTTAGGGTATGTTTCAGTGGGATACCCTAGTTTATTTTAGGTGTAGATTAGGAATCTAAAGTAATATTCTACAATTTACATATGTAAGAGTGCGTAATAATGTCTCTTTCATAGGTAATATTTATACTTTTTTATAGTGTTACATATGTAGGAGATTAGTAATAATGTCTCTAAAATATGTAACATTTGTTATTATTTTTCTGTGATATTATTTCACGGTGGCTCTGACATAGTAGCCAGCTGACATCAATGAAGTTGTTGACCTGAAGTGGAAGAAACCAGTGCAAGCTCCACCTGGTCCAAAGTCACTTGCAAATCTTCTATCCACCCAGAATTGGCTTCCGTCTCCAGGCTTTAACCACTTCCCTACAAACCAAAACAATCATGTCCTCCATCAGAGCACAAGCAAACATTGATCCATTTGCACAAGGCTTTATTTGATTCCCTTTCTATCACTTCTTCATGTAAATCCTTTTTTTCTACAATTGCACATAGTTTTTTCTTCATCACTCCAAGAATGAAATTTATGTAATTGCTCTGTATATATAAAGCAGAAATAATCATGCATAAGAGATGATTTTGAAAAGCAGAGAGAAAGATTTGGATGACAAAAGAGACACAGTACAAAATCTACTGTTTAGATGATTTGCTATCCAGAGCCTTAGCAAGATACTTTTGATGATCACCTATGGAGCTGCCTGTGTGCGTACCTCATTGGTATTTATGACAAGCATTCAGAAGATTAAGGTTGATTTGTAATGACAGTGCCAAGCGAGTAAACTCCGGATCTTCTTCATGTGGAGGCGTGCAATGTTTGTAATGCTTTGCCCTCCAGATCATTCTGAAAATCCCCGTAGTCCTGTAAAAATCAATCCCACTTTGTTGATTGGGGAAAACACAAGGGCCAGACTTGATCTTGTAGCCATTGGAAGGACTTGCCAACTCACCAGTGTTTTTGAAGATGGGAACAAATAGGGCAAAGGAAAAGTCAGACATGTCTTTCGTGTCTTCATGAGGTTAATTGTAAAAACTGTCCATGTATAAGATGTGAGGAGAACCGGCCAATTTTGTGGTACTGTCCGTGAAACCCAGATCGGCAAAATTGGGAATGCCGTTCTTCTGCATGATTTTGACATTGTTCTTGAATGGGATGCTCCCCATTTTCTTGAACATGTTGCCCAAGATTGTCGCAACCCAAGTAGACGCAGAGAAAACCTTATTGTAAATTTCAGGATCTGCATTAACGGCAGCCTGCTTGATGTATTGTCCATGTATTTTGGCTTTTACCATTGCCTTACGCCAGCCCAGAGCCCACATCCAACCACCCCAACACCAATATTTGATGTTGTTGACAAACTAGGTAGAGCTTTGGAGGTATTATAGGTTATGAGCCCAGCCCATTGAGCAGAGGTCAGATACAAAGACTTTGACAAAGCACAAGTGACAAATTTGCTTTTACCCTGGCGGAACAAACCAAACTCCCTGGCAACTTTGGTCTTTACTCTCCCAAAGCCACACCTGTTCCCCCAGAAGAATTAACAACCAGTGCATCTACCAAACAAGACATAAAACCCATAGTTGAATCTCAAACATCATCACTGTCCTCCGAAGATTCCAACTCAACTTTTCTTCCCAAAGATCTCGTACCTACCATCATGGCTAAAAAGTCTTCTCTATCAGGCAGTTCTGCTCCCTCAAGCATCAAACTCTGCACTGAGAAACTCAATCATCTTGACTTCATGACGTGGTGTTACAACATTTGATGCTCTCCAGGATTCATGGGCTTGGATAAATTTCTAAAGACCCACACTTCTGCTCTCATTGCTTGTTCCGACTATCAAAATAAGTTAGAAAAAGTCACCAATTACATTCAACTTCATCTTTCTCAATCAGAAGCTGTGCGCTTTGTTCCCAATCTGGATGTTTATGATCCAGTTGCTCTTTGGGATGCTATTTGAGAACATTATGCTGAAAGTTCAATCAAAAATTCTGCCAATCTCATGGATAAACTACACAACTTTTCTTTTCCTGAAGACTCCATGGCCAAAAATATTGACGAATTTCAAACCACCTTTCAACTTATGATTGAAGTTAGTGCCAAGGACTTTGACATAAAAGTCTTGAATTAGTTTGGATTTTCTTTGTTCACAAACGACTTCCTCAATCTTACAACACCTTTTGAGCTTTCCAATTCTCAAGCATGAAGAAGTTCAATGGTGTTTGACCAGTCATCATGATGTCTCAATTCTTGACCAACTTGGAAACAGAACTCCACTGTCAATGTGGCTCTTCCGTTCAAGCCTCTGCAGCTGCAACAGCTTTGGCTGTATTGTTGCAAAATTGTGGTTCATTCAAAAGCAACAACTCTGCCTATCCTGGATCCACTCAAAAAGGAAAAAATCTTTTTGGCCTACTTGTTGTTCAGGAGTTCATAATCCGGATACTTCTCATATGGAAGAAGATTGTCACCAATTGCATCCGGATAAAGCCGTAGCCTACCATCAGGCCGCTATTGATTGAGTCCATTCAAGCACAAATCAAATAGAGCTCTTCTTAGCGTCAACTCAGGTGTATCCAATGCTATCTTCCTTGACAGTGGTGAATCAGGTCATTATCTTAAATATCAAGAATATTTCACTTCTTTCACTTTGATCTTGTCTTTGGTCTCCAGCGCCAATGGCTCTGCCATTCCAATAATTGGCATTGGATCCGCCACCATACATACATCAACGGGATTAATACACATCTCCAAAGTGTTCTTTCACCAGGGGAGATTTTGATGCACTCTCCAGAGAGTGCCATACTGTACCCTTTTTCCGTAACTGTGCTGGATGCCTTTGATGAAAGTAGTGTAAGAATTAATGAAAAATTCTGGAACTAATCCACATATGATCTGAAACTGATTCTGGATTCATGCATAAACCATCCAGAAGTCATGCAGAAGTCAACTGGAAAACAACTGGAATGCGGTTGAAACCACCAAGACACAATGGCCACAATCAATGCATAATTCAATTTGAACTGTTTGTCAATTGAGATGAATTATTGGCGTTAAATTCACTTTATTTATATGTGCATGAAGTTGGTCATTGTTTTCACTTTGCTAATGTAACTGTCATGTGCGCGTGTGTAAGTTTGTTACAAATTGCAGGTTGGGCCTCCCGCAGATCAACAACATGTACACCCCTCTTAGAATGATGTGAAAGGCCCATCTGAATTGGCATATTTCCCTAAAGAAGGCCGGTATATTCTAGAATTGAGCCAAAAAAGAATGAAAGTAGGGTGAAAATATGAGTCAAGTCAAGCTTTAAGGTGTGTGGTCCCAGATTTTAGATAGACGTCCTGGCTTCTTAACACGTATAACCTTGTGAGTTGTTTTTGTGTTTGTTTGTTTTCCAATGTCTCCATGCACATGCATGTGAGTTTTTTTCCACTTTGCCAATGTCACCTTTGTGTACGCGCGTACATTAGGGTGACAGATCACTGGAGGGGCCTTTCACAGCTACATTACAAGTAAAAACTGGTCAGAAAGCCATGAAAGCCCCCGCAAGTCACATTGACGTTGTTTGGAACCCCTTTGACATAGAGAAATTGATCAACAGAAATTCACCATAAATGAGTAATAATTGGGCATTGATTAACTATGATTTCATCAAAGATTGTAATTAAGTTATCCTTAGAAAATTAAATGGTTCTATACAACATTGCACAAGGTCCTGTGATAATTCCACATCACTTCTGAAACACTGTCCATTGACTTCTGAAGAATTTATCAATCATTTCCTAATCCACATCTGGCTCACATCAGACCCAGAAAAACATAAAATTAGACTTTGGCACTCTCTGGAGAGTGCATCAAAGTCTCCCTTGGTGTTTGTTCCTGAACTTTCAAACTCGCTTATTCCAAAATCCTTCTACATAAGACAAGGTTATTCTATCTTGTCCACCTCAAACGGCTCTGGTTTTGAATGTTGCAAGAATGATCATGTACTTTGTCGAGGATCTACCACGGACAACGTTCTTTTAATAAGCATGAATACCTTGAAAGCATTGGCAACAACTTCAACTCCGACTTGTTCTTCAATTGATCTCCATTGTGCGCTTGGACATCCAAGTCTTCCATACCTAAAAAAGGCTTTTCCAAATGTCACATTTGAGTCATTTGACTGCGCTGTCTGCAATGTGTCAAAAATGCATTGGACTCCCTTCTCTGGATCGTTTCCTTTGGTTTCTAAAAATCTTGACTGCATCCACATGGATCTTTGAGGACCAATGACCCCGCCTTCTCAAGGGGGTAACCTTTATTTTCTGAAGATTGTGGATGGATTCAGCAAATATAGATTCATATTTCCAATGTGTTGTAAGTCTGATACCTTTGATATCTTTGTGGGGTTTTTTAATCAAGCTTAAACCTCCACTGACATGGGGGTGAATTTGTTAACTTGCGTTTTCATCAACTTTACAAAGAACGTGGAATTCAGCATCTGACTTTGGCCCCATACACTCCCCAGCAAAATGTGTTCTCCAAATGGGGCAACCGCACAACAATTGAGAAAGCCAGGAACTTACTCGCCACATCAGGAATCTCTCTCTTGTGGTGGGGCAAAGCTGTTTCTACTGCTGTTTTCCTTGAAAATCAATCCCCCAATAGTTCACTCAAATTCAACTCACCTTATGAATTCTGGCACGGCACCGCTCCTGATCAGAACATAGCACATCGAATTGAATCAATTCAAGTATTCATATTTGAATTCGATTTGAGTCAAATAATGCCTGGGCAAATTTAAGCTCGAATATTCGAATAAATTCAAATAATGGCTCAAAGGGGCGTGTAGAGGGCCAATGCAAGCTTTCCTGGGGCCCAGAGGCCCCAGATGAGTTTGAAATGGCCCAACAGTGGGCCAGCTACGCTAACCATAGCTGTTAGCGTAGCGTAGCTCAGCACAAATGCACTATTTTTTAGTGTAGCGTTAGCGCAAAGCTATTTTAGCTTTTAGCGTAACGTTAGCACAGATAAGCGCAATTGCGCTAACGCTAAGCAGGCAGGAGGCAAAAGAGCGCGCGCTCAGCTGCGTCCGCCACTATCAAAAGTGTGTCTGCCATTATGAAAAGTGCATCTGCCACTATCAAAATTGCGTCCACCACTATCAAAAGTGTGTCCGGCACTCTGAATAGTGCGTCCGCCATTATGAGATTTGACTCCGGCAATATTGTAAGTGTCTTTGGCACCATGATATTTTTGAATCATGACCTCCTCAAAAATGTATGGGCCAGAAATGAGCCAAAAGAAGTCAAAAACACAAAAAATGTAATTCTTTGGTGTTTTTAATGTATTTTGGAGTTTTTTCTGACGAATATCTCCGAATACTTGAATATTTGAAGAATCAGTATTTGACGGGCCCAAAAAACGTGTTGAATACCACCGTGCTATGGTCTGCTCCTGATCTCTCAAAATTAGTTCCCTTTGGTTTTTGAGCGGTAGTCTATTTGGAGAAATTCACTCGGGCTTCTAAATTTTCTCCTTCCGGGGTGGAAGCAATCTTTTTAGGTTATCACAAGCATCACCGCACATGCAAGTTGTGGGTGTCATCTAAACTCCAAGATTGTTTTCTCTCATCATGTGAAATTATCCCCTGCCTGTTTTCCACTTCTGACTTCCTCCTCCTGCAGCACTCTTCCAGGTGATCTTTTTGATTTTGGCATTGAATTACCACCCACTCAAGACATTGAGCCAACATCTTTTCAATCATCTACCAATGAACAACCTATTGCATCAACCTTGCCTCTTCCCAAACCTGTTTCTGAACAACATTAATCATCTGATGTTCCAGAGACATCTTCTTCCCAATCCCTTCTGCCGACTTCACCTCTTTTCAAACACGTTTCTGGACAAGATCAACCTCCTGATGTTCCAGATGTTGAAATTACTCAGGTGAAAAGAATTGTGTGTTGTGGGATTTGAACCCACGACCTTCTACGTTCATGAAAGCTGCTCTCATACCACTGAGCTAAACACACAGATGGTCTTACTCGTAATATTTGGATATTAGATCATATAGCTTGGGCCCTCAAATGGAGCTTGAAGCATATATTCCAACACCAGAAACATCTTCCTCCCAATCCAATCCGCCAATCTTACTGTTGGATTTTCATCACTTTCTTCTGCCTACTGATCCCAGTGTCACTCTGCATCCTCCTTGTTTGTCAACCACATGCTCTCCTTTTAGCTCATGTCATGTTATTCTATCTCCTCAGCTTGTGACCTCGATCCCTGACCTGATGTTTTGCTTAGCTTTCATGATCTACTGTGTGCGTTATGTGCGTGCGTGCTTGGTTTGTGATAGTATGAATGTCACCTGTTTCATTTTCCCAAGTTCCATCACCTTCCATCACCTTCTATTATTTTTCTTTGCATATTCATTGTGTTCCAAACCACAAGCCTGCCCTGTGTATTTAGCCTATATCTGCCATAGCCTAGTTCAGCGCAATCAACTTCATTGGTTCTTCCTTCAATCTTTCCGCGCCTCTTATCCGAGCCAATCCAGTGATCTTTCTCCCCCTCATTGTCCCCTCTCAAGCCCAAAGGCTCATCTTTGTGCGTTATTTGTGCTGCAGTCTTCTGTTGAAATCCCTTCGTGATTAACAGTCAAAATTTGCTCCAACCTTTCATCCTCAACCCTATCTCATCATGTCATCCGATTACATTGTTTGTGAGACCAAGATTCTCCTCACCAACGAGAACTACCCTCTTTGGCTCCTTCTGATCGAGGCTAAGCTCCATAAGTTGAAATATCTCAATGTCGTGGTCCCCGATCCCAAAAAAGACAAGGACAATTGCAAACTTTACATCAAGTACAATGAAGATGCATACGCTGAGATTGTTCAACTCCTCAGCCAAGAAGTCCTAGCCTATGTCAGCTCCTCTTTACCTGAAGCCAACAAGTTCAACGGAAACAAGCTATGGACGCTCCTCAAGTCCAAATACGCCGGCGATGATCTCACCGCAAAGACTACCCCTCTCAAGCAATCCCTAGTGGAAATGAAGCCAACAGATGTTTCCTATCTTCATATATACAAGCAATTATGAACAAAATGCATGCAATTAGATGAAACCCATTGAAGGTACTATTCCTGCCTGCATAAGTGGTCTCTGATCATGTCCCTACACGCCCATGTTGAGTTAATGTGGGGCTGAGGGCCCGCTTCCTCTGCTGGGCCAATAATTCCACCCAATTGTGGCCCCAAGGTTAAGTTCTTTGGCGGTGCGTACATCCCAGTCTTGAAGGTAGAGGGAGCCGCGGCGATTGAGCAGATTGTGCAATATTATACAGGCAATCATGTTGTCCCGCACGCAAATGGGCCATGCGGCTTGAGCAGTCAAGAGGATGCAGAAACATAGAACCATGCGGTGATCAGTCTGCAGATTAGGCTCAGATGAAAACAGCTAGAAAAAATCCCAAGATACACACCCCACCAACCAATGCCTCAGGACCTGGAGGACCGCCTTGGTAAATCTCCGAGGCCTCTTCCCCAATGTTGAATATGTACCCTATGTTCACATAAGGAGCCCCATGGCCAAGCCAGTAGAGACCTACAGCCACTTGGGCTTCCACACTGAGTGGGTCCGGGGATCATGCTGCAATTTGGAGTGTAGCTCATCTGAGAGCCATTGGAAGTCTTGGTCTATAGTATTGGATCTGGTGTATTGGAGGAGGAACAGTGATTTAGGAAAGTCAGTATGGTGGGGAAGGGAAGGGGGGAAAGGCAAAAGAAAAATCTCTGACAATGGCACCGTTGTTTTCTGCGGGTTTGATTGCTGGTCAGTTTCAAATCTGGTTATGAGTTTTTGGCTGGGATTTAGCACCCGCGGTGGAGATGCTCTTAGGGATTTGGATCAGCGCTGAGCAGTCCTCCCTGTGCGGGAGGGGGTGCTGCTTATGTAAGTCTGGCTTCAAAGCAGGAAGGGCCCAATGCCAGGGGTCATGGCTTGTACCCAAAAATGAGGAAAATGCAGTCTTCAAATTTTGTTGATTTCCTCTTTTGCAAGTGCTTTCTAATTAAACCATTGAGAGAGGGGACTTACAAATCAATCTAAAGAATCTAAAAGAAGAAAAATGCCCACCAGGGATCACTTGCTCTCAGAGCCTTCCATGTTCCCCAAGTTCTCAAATTTTGTCCCACGGCTGACTTCCAAGGCAGGTATGACCAAAAATGGCCAAGGCAGTCCCACTCAGCCAACATGTTCCTCCTGGTTGCATGTGACTGGCCGCCTTGGTAAATTGTTACTTGATCTTCACCAATGAAGATTCTGATGTAACTTTATTGGCCACTGCCTTGGTCAAGGCGTACTGGCCTTGGTGGCTTGTCCTAGAGATGGCACTTGGCACCCGGCGGCGGGTACCTGTCACACTTCAGCACATAATTTTAGGCGCTTGCATGCGCCCATGGCGGGGGCCAGGGGTTCCATTTTAGTAAATATACATACAGGGAGCTGCACATGCGCAATGGGTACCTGCAAGCACATATAATTATGTGCTGAAGTGTGGCGGGTACCCGCCGGCAGGTGCCAAGTGCTGTCTCTGGCTTGTCTCATGGTTTCTCATGATGCCCTTGGTCCTTTGTGACTGCCTTTCTTGCTCCGCTTGGAAAACACAGCAAGCAGGTATGCAACTCCCCCTGCTGTAATTTCCTTTTAAAGTCACATCATGTCATTACCTACCCCCATTTCTCTCTTACAAATTCTTCATTTGACCAGTTTTCTACCCAACATCAAAATACCTATGAATTTGACCCAATTATCTGAATCATGGCAAATGTTATTGTAGATCTGCATCACCCTGAACACAAATGACAAATTAAAGTTTTCTGGGCAATTTGTATCTGGATCCACTGTAAGCCAAACACATACCAACACTTGCACACTTAACCAATTCTAATTGATTTTTTGGTTAATTTCTTAGGCTGTAGGTTGGTCATGTACTGACAATATCACCAGCATTCTCTCTACCAAAAGCTCTGCCATTTCTTCTGGGTTATGGTTTCAGGGCCGTACTATGTTCCCAGTCAACCTTTGAACTGCTGACAACACGGAACCAGGGCTGATTGTTGGTCAAGTATATGAAATAGAAGGGGATATTACTGGTTCAAACATCTTTCAGGTCCCAAACTTCACTTTTAATGCTGGCAAGGAAAAGAGTCTAAGCTCAAGCATACTTTTGAATGCAAGTAAGAGAATCAAAATCAATGGATTGGGTACCATAAGGTCTACGCAGAGTAACATTGGTAACAACATCACCAAACCACTTGTTGAAGCCATTGTTGACCATAGAGATGAGTTAAGAATCTTCAAGTTCTTTGTGGTTTTTTATTGACTAAGCTGACAATATTTCAAAGCGCTCTTGGTGGTGTTATTTCAGTTTGTTGTTTGCTAGGCTGGAGGTATTGTGAAGTTGACTCAACAATGCAGCTCTTTGAGGGAAGCCACATACTATATAAAGGCATGCTTGATGGCTATGATGTCAACTCAGGAAAAATGATTGTTGAGGTTAGTAGCCAAATTTCCACCAGCAATGATTTGTAGGTTGACTTACTATAATTAAATAATTTAGGTGACAAATGCCAGTTTGCTGCACTCCTTGAGGATTCTGACTCATCTACCAGCAAGCTTGGGGATGACTTCTGATTCTTACTTGACTTTGGACTCTTTATGTGGACCATTTTGGTTTTTTCGAATGTAAACCACTTTGTGTTGTCTATACTTTCCAAACAGATCCATCATTTTATGTGAACCATTTCACATTTGTACATAGCTTCCAAAAATATTCATGCTAAAATGGAAATTTCAGGAGTATTCTGAGGAGAAGTACCGTGACCCCCCAATCATGATGCTATATAGAGGTGTAGGAAGCCTTGGTATTGCTACGCTGAAAAAGAAGCACATCACACCCCCAAAAAAATGGGTAGAAAGTGCCATGCTTCCAAATGCACAGTGCAGCAAAATTTGCCCCTGCTGCGCTGCACAAACTGATAGCTCATGGACACTTGTACTTTTGGCTAATGGTTTATGAAATTCTCATTTCCAGTATTCAGCTCTCTGTTGATAGTGCATATAAATCACATAATTGCTGCTTTGATCATGAGCAAAGTGCAGTTGCACTATAAAAGTGGACACAGTTCATAGTGCCCCTGGCACAGTTCATAGTGCCTCTGTCACAGTTACTAGGGCCTCTGACATGGCCAGGAGTGCCCCCAGCACAGTTCATAGTGCCTCTGGCACAGTTAATAGTGCCTCTGACATAGTTCATAGTGCATCTGGCATATTTCATAGTGCCTCTGGCACAGTAAGTAGTGGCTCTGGCATGTTCATGGGGGCCCCAGCACACTTGATAGTGCCTCTGGCACAGTTAATTTGATAACACATTTAATCCAATGGCACATTGAACAGTGTACCCCGCACATTTAATTATTATTGTTAAAAGTGCTAGTGGAATTTTGCACTTCTAATCCAGGGTAACACCATGGTCTAGCTGGACCACTGCTGATGCCAATATCCCAAACCTGCTTGAAGTGCTGCATGAAAATACCACCTTCTCAATGTATTTGCTTTCACATGCCAAGGACTAGGGACCAGCATTATTGATGGCTGGGTGCTCTGACCCCTTCTACACGGTCACAGCCCAAAATTCATTTTGAAATAGGGCCTAGGTACTCTTGAAATGTGCAATAAGAGAGTACAGAAGCAACTTATCTTCTCATTCAGGTACCCTGCAGTTTAGCTTAAAAAATTTACTTAATCCTTGTGCTGAAAGATAAATGCCTTCAAGTGTCACTCATTTCAAATCCTGAGCATCAAAAAGGTGAAAATAATGGAAAATGGAAAACAGCTTTTTTTACAACTTTGTACAAACATGTGTTGAGGATCTAATCAAATTGGGCTTCCTCTACACCAGATCTTGGTCTGAATCAGAGCCACCATCAAAGAAGTCAGAGAAAAAATGTGGGGGAATATACTTGCAGCCTAGGGAGCATAGAATCAAAGAAATTCCAAACCCTGCCAATTTCTAAGTTTTGAAAATCATATCCTAGTTCAGAGGACAGGGGAAAAGCAATGTTGTGAAAGAAGCCTGGAGTGTGTGTGAACATGTGGTCTAGATTGGGGTATTTTTCTTCTAGGAGCGCATCAACTCTTGTGGGTGGTATTTGAGGTCTGTAGTTTGGAATTGTTCTGGTTTCAAATAAGAAAATATTGGCTGAACAGCAGTTGGAAGTGAGGTCCTGTTGTCGCGCCGCTTCCGGTATGCATTGTGGGTGTTTACCCAGCTATCAGCACTAGCCTGAAAAACTGGAATCCATAGAAATAGAAAAAGGAGTCTAGGGGATGTACAATCAGGAGGATACAATTTAGAACAATGCCATATTTGAATTTGGAAACAAAGCTTACTTTTGCCATGTGTCACTATCATCATATCCACCAGTTTCCATTTTTGTTAAGATGAATTCTATTATTGGCCTGTTGTGCTTGGCCATCATTCTCAACCACAATGATATAATTTTCTGATTATGAACTGATTTTGTGTAATGTATGCACTTTTGTGCTTGTTCAATAATGGTGATACCTTCAATGAACTTGTGGGAAAGCTGAATGAGTAAGTTGCCCATGTTTCCTGTCTCAGTACCCTTGTCAACTGTAACGTTTTCTGCAATCCTACCAATAGATCTAACTAAGTGAATGAAGTAAGCACTAATCTGCCTTGTATAAGAATGTGAACCTGACAATAAGGAACACGTTGCGTCAGCACAGGCGCGGCACGGGTATTGGTCTCCAAACTCGGTTGATTGCTACTCATCTGACAATAAGGAACACGTTGCGTCAGCACAGGCGCGGCACGGGTATTGGTCTCCAAACTCGGTAAAGAGAGAGAGAGGAGCTGGTACCCGGCTCTGCCAAGAGTAGACTATGTACAAGTGTAACGCCGCAGTAACTAGGTCTAAGGGAGTGAGAGATAAAGTTACGCGCGCATACAACTATGTACTAAGTTAGGTTTGCACTCTTGGATACCATACACTCCAACACCTTGTTGTGACATGAACAAAGATCCCCAATATCTTCCTTGACCATGTGTCTATGCAGCCATACACCGTGATCCCATGTTATGTCTGGTCTCATGGGGGGGGAGGGTTCTGTCTGGTTCTTTGCGCTGTTCTTCTAGCTAGGTGATAGATTGCTAGATGGGGAGAGTGTGATGATCTCTCCCCGGCTCCTCTATACAGTGAGGAGCTGTGACATGTACATGTAACTACAATGACATGTCCAGGACTAGGCTATGGCGCCCGGGTGCGGCTCATAACACTATCCCGCCCTTAACGCCCAAGCCTCCGGCTCTGCGTCCTTTCCCCGGGTGGCGTCAAAAAACCCCGTAGGGAAAAAGCCTTTCCCTCACTTCATCCTCCTTGACCGTGTGTGTCTGGCCGCCGCGTTGGGAAATTTTCTGTTGAATTCTTGAAGTAGTTCTTGCGCGTTTTCAAGGTTGTCCGTTGTTTCCCATGAGTTGTCCTTGGGTCCCTATCCCTTCCAAGCTATCAGATATTCTGTTTTCCTGCCCCGTTTCCGACAATCCAATATCTCCGCTACTTCCCATTCCTCTTCCCCTTCCACCTCAATTGCCGCTGGTTGTTCCTCTCCTTGACCGGTGATTGTGTCCGTTGTGTGCTTTCCTAGAACTGATACATGGAAGTTAGGGTGAACCCCTTTCATGGAGAGAGGCAATGTCAGCTGGTACACAGAAGGAGAGATTTGAGCCGCTATATTGAATGGCCCGAGCCATCTATGGGCCAGCTTTGGGCACGGCCTCGTGGTTGAGATGTTCCGGCTATTCAGCCAGACCGCCTCTCCAACGTTCCACGTTGGCGTTGGTCGAACTGTTTTATCAAATTGGGCCTTCATGGATTCCTGCGCCATCTCCAAACCTGCAGCCAACTCTTCCTGCACTGCTTGCAATTTTGTGAGCCTCTCTTTCACCGCTGGCAGGCACTGCTCACTGGATGGAATTCCCCCAAATGTCAAGTCATACCCATAATTCGCCCTAAAAGGGGACATGCATGTTGACGAGTGATCGTTGTTGTTATAAGCGAATTCCGCAATGGCAAGGAGAGGTTCCCAATTGTCCTGGCGATAACTGACAAAGTGTCGTAGATATTGTTCAACTGCTTTATTGACGATTTCAGATTGACCGTCCGTACAAGGGTGGTAAGCTGTCGACAAACAGATCCAAGTCCCCAATCTCCTACTCAATTCCTGGGTGATTTGCGAAATGAAGATGCTGCCCCTATTGGACACTATGGTTTTTGGTGTTCCATGGAGCTTCCAGACAAAATGTAACATCAAGTCAGCTAATTGGTCCGCTGAGGTGCTCTTTTGGCACGGAATAAAATGAGTCATCTTGGTCAGCCTGTCGACCACCGTCAATATGCTGTCATGCCCGTTGGAAGATGGGAGGTCCGTAATCAAGTCATACAAAATGTCGGTCCACGGCCCCGCGGGTATCGGCAGTGGTTCAAGGAAACCCTGAGGTTTCAGTGTTGAAGGCTTCACTTGTTGACACAACCCACAGCCATCGACATAGCAGTTGATGAACTGCTTCATGGACGGCCAACTGAAACAGCGCCGCACAAGCGCTAGCGTCCTCGTCCTTCCCAGGTGTCCCGCTGCCCTCACTTCAAGGATAATTAAATTTCCCAAAAAAAATACTCAAAGTTTGAGGTTGGGAAAATCATTGAAAAAAAATCACTCTGTACTGAAAAAAAATGCAAACTGAGCGTGCTCAGCCAAAAAAATAAAAATGTGTCAGACTGAGTAAAAAACAATGGGGCACATTTTTGGGGTGATTTGTTGGACGGGCCTGCACAAGGCCCGCATGGGCTCCTAACAGGCCCGTTGGGCCCATTGAAAAAGTAGTATTTGTTTGGAATTCTGATGCTCTGCTAAAATGTGAAATGGGTCAAACTGAATAAAAAACATGGGGGTACATTTTTGGGGAGATTTTTCGGACGGGCCTGAATGAGGCCCACATGGCCCCCACAAAGCCCACTGGGCCCATTGAAATAGTAGCCTTGGTTAAGAAAGCATATGCTCAGCTAAGAAATAAAATGTGTCAGACTGAGTAAAAACCCTAGGGGCACATTGTTGGGGAGGCTTTTTGGATGGGCCTGCATCAGGCCTGTACGGGCCAACAGGGTTCCAAGTAAAAGGAAAGGGCCTGGACATACATTCTGTGAGTGCACAAATGTCATACAGATGTCAGTAGCCCTCAATATCTTCTGTTGATTAGTGGTCAATTGGTACTGTTCTGAAACATCATATGGGCATTCTTAACCAAGACTACTTCTGGGTTGGCCAAACCAGCTTTGGGTGGGCCCTGACGGGCCTGATGCAGGTCTGTCAATAAGCCCTCCCCAAAAGTGTGGCCCATGTTTTTTACTCAGGTTGACACATTTTTGTTTCTTAGCTGAGCATAGGCATTCTTGACCAAGGCTACTCTTTCAATGGGCCAAGTGGGCTTTGCGGGGGCCATGTGGGCCTCATTCAGGCCCGTCCAAAAAATCTCCCCAAAAATGTACTCCCATGTTTTTTAGGGGGTTACTAAACGTACCCGGGTATTTCCGCGTTTGTACCCGGTTTTTGCGTACCCCCTTTTCCGCGTACGTACCCCGTTTTTTCTATTCATTTCTACGGGGCGCAAATAGGCTTAAAATTCATCTAAAATCCTGAAAAGAATTATGACACATTCAAAATTCCAAAAAAGCAACTTTAAATGATTTAATTAATTTTTTGCATATCCCCTTTTCCCCAGTGTGTACCAAGGGAATATCTTTTTTGTTACATGTACCAGGGTTCCAAAAAATTGGGGGAACATTTAAACATGCATTAGAAGCTTCCTTTGAAATTTTTGAGAGAAAAAAATAGGTACGTGGCAGGTACATGGTGTGCTTAGTAGAAAAATGACTGCTACATGTATAACTTTTTTGTTACACATTTAAAGAGTCTAAAAATTTCAGAAATGTTTCTATGGTGTATATTCTGTGCGCCATTAAATTTATAGCAATGGGGTAAACACCAAACATGAGATATAGGGGGGGCGGGCAGCCTTAATAGGAACAATCCGCCTAATTATTGAATATTTTTTTTGATAAATTTCCCAGAAGTCTAAGGACTTAAGGTGTTACATAATGATTCATATTTTCTGCGCCCTGAAACTTTTGGCAATATTGGTACCTCAGAACATGAAATATAAGGGGTGTGTGGTAGTCATATTGCCTTACTGCGCACCCCTTATATCTGATGTTCTGAGGTACCAATATTGCCAAAAGTTCCAGAGCGCAGAGAATATGCATCATTCTATAACCCCTGCAGTCCTTAGACTTCTGGGAAATTTATCAAAAAAGATATTCAATAATTAGCCAGATTGCTCCTCTTAAGGCTGCCCGCCCCCCCTATATCTCATGTTTGGTGTTTACCCCATTGCTATAAATTCAATGGCGCACAGAATATACACCATAGAAACATTTCTGAAATTTTTAGACTCTTCAAATGTGTAACAAAAAAGTTATACATGTAGCAGTCATTTTTCTATTAAGCACACCACGTACCCGCCACGTACCTATTTTTTTCTCTCAAAAATTTTAAAGGAAGCTTCTAATGCATGTTTAAATGTTCCTTCAATTTTTTGGAACCCTGGTACATGTAACAAAAAAGATATTCCCTTAGTACACACTGGGGAAAAGGGGGTATGCAAAAAATTAATTAAATCATTTAAAGTTGCTTTTTTGGAATTTTGAATGTGTCATAATTTTTTTCAGGATTTTAGATGAATTTTAAGCCTATTTGCGTTGCGTAGAAATGAGTAGAAAAAAACCGGGTACGCACGCGGAAAAGGGGGTACGCAAAAACCGGGTACAAACGCGGAAAAACCGGGTACGTTTAGTAACCCCCTGTTTTTTATTCAGTTTGACCCATTTCATGACATTTTAGCAGAGCATCAGAATTCCAAACAAATACTACTTTTTCAATGGGCCCAACGGGCCTGTTAGGGGCCCATGCGGACCTTGTGCAGGCCCGTCCAACAAATCACCCCAAAAATGTGCCCCATTGTTTTTTACTCAGTCTGACACATTTTTATTTTTTTGGCTGAGCACACTCAGTTTGCATTTTTTTTTCAGTACAGCGTGATTTTTTTTCAATGATTTTCCCAACCTCAAACTTTGAGTATTTTTTTTGGAAAATTTAATTATCCTTGAAGTGCCTGCAGTCGTGAAGGCTTTTCACAATCTCTCGTCTAATGTCGTCTTTGGCCGGTACTTCTACCCTTCCCTTCCTGTACACCACCCCGTCTTGGCAACAAAATTTGTTGCCGTCGTTCTTCCCCTTCCGCGCCAGGTCCATCATCTTTACCAACCGCTGGTCAGATGGCGTCATCGTGCGGATGGCGTTGATCAGGTCTGTGTTGGATAGGACGGAAGGCAAGTCGTCTTCCGCTTCAACTGGACTGATGGAGTCGCTTGATATTCCTAAGACGTCAACCTTGAACCAGTAGTCAGCGTCGTGCAAATCAATTGTCTCATTGACAAACCAATCATCAAATTCTGCGACTGCGGCAAACGTCTCATCGGTTATGTTCTCTGGCCGTAGTAGCTGGCCAAATGTCAATTTGTCCCCACTCAACAGGGCTAAGTCCGGTCGACGAGACAATGCGTCCGGTTTGCCCGCGTGGCGGCCCGGTCGGAAGACAATTTCGAAGTCGAAACTCCCTAGGGTTTCTGCCCATCTGGCCTGCCGCCGCGTGAGTCTCTTGGATGTCATAAAGTTCTCGAGGTTACGGTGGTCGGTATAAACAATTGCCTTGAGTCTATTTGGGTTGCCTTCTAAATAGTGGCGCCACTCCTTGAACGCCGCTACTATAGCCAATAATTCTTTATCGAATATCTCATAGTTCCGTTCAGCCTGTATTAGCAACCGAGATAAATAAGCAACCGGGTGCAGCTCCCCATCTTCCTTGCACACCTGTGATAGTACAGCCCCTAGCGCGAAATCGGAGCAATCGCATTCTAGTAAGAATGGCCGATAAGGGTCCGCTATCTTGAGGATGGGGGCGGAGGTAAAAGCCGTCTTCAGAGATTTGAAGGCATTGTTGCATCGGTCGTCCCACACATACCGCACATTTGTCTTTGTCAGATTGTGGAGCGGGCGTGTAGTCCTAGAGAATTGATCAATAAATCGCCGATAGAAGTTTGCGGACCCAATGAATCGTTGGAGTTTGGTGACGTTCTTAGGGGCCGGCCAGTCTGACACTGCCTTCACCTTTGTCGGGTCCATGCGCACCTTATTGCATGATATCAGGAGTCCTAAATACTCGACTTTGCGTCGGGAAAACTCACATTTCTCAGGTTTAAGCCACAGTTGATGTTGCTTAACGTGTCAAGCACACTCATAACCGCTGCTTCGTGGTTTCTCCCTGTTGGGTGTACACCATGATATTGTCAAGGTAAACCGCAGTGTCCTTTCCGATCCAACCCACCAGGATATCCTGCATAAAGAACTGGAAAAATCCTGGTGCGCCAGTTGGTCCAAACGGCATTGTTAACGGTGCGAATTGCCCCGCCCAACATACGAAAGCTAATTTCTCTTCATCGCCTTCTGTCACCCTCAAGTTACCATAAGCATTACGGAGGTCCAATTTGGTAAACTGATTGGCATTTAGTAAACTGTCGACCAAGTCCATGGTTAACGGTAACAGATATTTATTCTTCACTGTTACGGCGTTAAGTTTTCGATAATCAAAACAGGGCCTCAGGTTGCCATCCTTCTTCCCTGTGAAGAGGACCGGCGCGGCCCATGGCGACGTGGTTTGGCAAATTGTACCGTTGTCCAAACCCTCACTTATCAGCTTGTCAAGGGCCGTATTCTCTGCTGGAGATAGTGGTATGATTCGGCTGGCCTGCGGGACCGCACCCGGGACCAGCTCAACGCGGAAGCCGTACTGACGTCGTGGGGGAAGGCGTTGCGCCCCCGATTTCCGGAACATGTTCAGGTGTGTGTGGTATTGTCGTGGGACTAGCTCCTCTGCCGGCTTTGTCGGGGTTGAACTTCTCCCTTCCGCCGCCAGCCGTGCCGAGGTAGACCAGGATGTCTTGGCCGCGCTGATCTGGCCACCCAGCGTTTGTCCAATCTGTAGGGGGGGTTCTAAAACATGTGCCCGCTTGCCAGATGCTCCTACACTGCCCACTGGTATAGTTAGGGAAAAATTGTTGGATGACTCACATTGCGGGGGTGTTGATTGGCATAAAGCGCGCACCCCCTTGTCATTTTTCCTAGCTTGCCTCTCCACGGGCTCTGCTCCGTCTTGGGAGGTGTTTTTCGGAACTGACGACACCGCCTCAGTGGTGGCAATCTCCTTGCAATGCGGCATGGTGGGGTTTTCCTGGCAGTTGTGTTCTGTTGATGGGGAAATGTGACCAATGGGAAGCTGCACGGAAGGTCCTAAAAAAGGTGTCCGCTTGCCAGATGTTCCTATACCATCTGCTAGCGTTGAGAGAGGGGAATTGTTGGATGACTCACATTGCGGGGGTGTTGATCGGCATAAAGCGCGCACCCCCTTGTCAGTTTTCCTAGCTTGCCTTGCCACGGGCTCCGCCCCGTCTTGGGAGGTGTTTTTTGGAACTGACGACACCGCTTTGGCGGTGGCGGTCTCCTCGGATTTTGGCTCGGTGAGGGTGTCTTGGCAGTCGTGTTCTTGTGGCGGGGGGGTGTGATTGTCGGGAATCTGCACGGAAGGTCCTAAAAAAGGTGTCCACTTGCCAGATGCTCCCATACTGTCTGCCAGTGTTGAGAGAGGGAAATTTTTGGATAACTCACATCGCGGGGGTGTTGATCAGCATAAAGCACGCACCCCCTCGTCAGTTTTCCTAGCTAGCCTTGCCACGGGCTCCGCACCGTCTTGGGAGGTGTTTTTCGGAACTGACAACGCTACCGTTGCAGCGGCGACAAAGGAAGGGTTGGGCTTGAATTCGGGCCTTCGCCAGTAAATGGAATGCCCGTGTTGTCGGATCCACGGCATCCCAAGGATCCCATCGTAGGAATCTTTCAGTCTTGCAATAATGAATGTGGTTGGGGAGGTGTCGTCGTCAATGAAAAGCTCCACCTCCATTGAGGAGGTGCTTTTTGACCCATCGAATCCAGAGATGATCCTTACAGTTTTAGAAGATTGAAGTCTCAGGCTCTCTTTGGCCGCGAAGGACTCGCTCAGCACGTCGTGAGTGGCGCCTGAGTCCAATAGGAATGTGGCTAAGGTAGGGGAGGTTGTGGCTTGGTTTTGATGAATAGAAGAAACGGGGGTGCTGAGAAACAGCCTAGTATCGATTTCATTTAAAGTAATCAATCTACATGCCCCTATTCACCCGGGGCAAACCCGGGTCATGAAAGCCGTACAGGTTGCGCGGTCCTGTTCAGTACATTAAGATTTCCCGTGCCCTGGGTCATGTCACAGCTGCATGACAGGCTTTCATGCATCACACTCGTGCAACAACTGTCAACTGTCTGTATTATCTGTTTGCATGTCAGAAACTCTGGCATTTAGCCAAAGCACAACTAAAAGTCTGAAACTATATTATACATTATAGCCTGTCATGCCTGGTTATGTATTTCCAATATTCACCATAACCATGATATGTATGATGGTCCCCCGAGCCTCTGGTTGTCGGCGCCAGTGCGCGCCCCGGGGGGCGCCCTCCAAAAACAGTCGATATTTTGGTGGGCGCCCCCCAGGGCGCGCACTGGCGCCGACAACCAGACCCAAGCCCCCATCACCCAATCAAGTCAATATTATCTACACTGATACGTCCATGAGGAAACAGATTATGTATATACTATATGGTGACTGTGTGTATTGCGCTCCATGCGGCATGTACATATGTGCAGTGATGTGAGCTATGTGTTAAGAGATTATGTGATATGGGTTAAGGGATTATGAGTATGTAATTCCTGTTTTGCACTTGAGTGGGTGACTAAACATGTACATACAATGCATGTCAGCTGTACAACAGCTGCGTGTGGGCTACCGCGCTAGCTGTCCTGTATGCATGACAGGTCCTCCATCACCTGACATGCGTACAGGACCGCGCAACCTGTTTGGGTATTGGGACCCGGGGTGATTCTAATTAAAGCATCAATCCCACTGCTCGGGTGAGGCACAACCCTCACACCCAAGCATCGCCATTTTTTGACTTCTTGGCCCGGCATACGTCCTTTGATGTCCCCTGGCCCGCGGTGAGTTGTCGTACTTGTTCCTCTAGTTCTGAAATGCGGGTGGCCTCCTTGGTTTTCTTCTTCTTTGGTTTGTTGGGACAGTCCCTTGAGATGTGCCCCTTCTTGCCGCAGCGGAAGCACAATCCGTATTGCATCATCTGCACTTTTTCAGGTCCTGACAGCTGACCCCGTATTGCCAAAACATCCATAGCGTTTGGGTCCGGAGCTGGAGTTGAGTTCAAAGCGGTAGAGTCGGCGCCGTTGATCTCGTTATCGATCTTCAGCGCTAGATTGGCCAGGTCGCTGACGTATTGGAACTGGGCCCGTGCAAGTACCAAAGCGAGCTGCACATCTTTCTTGAGCCCCTGTCGGTACTGACTCATCAGGGTTGCCAGCTCCCATCCCGTGTCCGCAGCGTACTGGTTGAATAAGAAAGTGTAGTGCGCGACTGATTTGGTTTGCTTCAGTTGTCGCAGGGCCGTCTCGGCTCGGGTTTTCTTTTTGGTGTCCTAGTACATCATCTGCAAAGCCGTGGCGAACTCAGAGTACGTCACCGGCATTCCCACAAAAAGTCTTGTTGTATAGGGTTGGGCCCATGCGCTCGCTTGACCGGTCAAATACAAAATCGAAAAGATGATCTTGCTGCGGTCATCGGGAAACATATGCGGATTCAAAATGACATAGAGGCCAATTTGGGTAACGTAGACCTCCGCCTTCGGCCCTCGTGTGCCGTCGAACTTGTCCGGTACCGCCATCTTAGGGCCTTTGGTTCCTTGTCCCGCTGCGGCTGCCGGAGGGTTTGCAACGATGTCGGGGACGACTGGGACCGCGACTGGTGGGACCATCCCTGCTTGTGCTGTTGCAAGGTCAGCCTCTGCTTGTTGCCGTAAAGCCCGTTCTTCTTGAATTGTTGTTGAGAGGGCGTCAATTTGCTGGCGTAGGTTGTTCAGGTCGTCGGCCATGCTGGTAAGTTTTTTCTTTTGGGTTCTGGTTTAGTATTCAGTTCTTTGTTTGGGTTCTGAGTTCGTTCTGGTGGTTCGGTTGGTCGGTTCTGGTTTCTTTTCGTTCCTTGGCCCTGGTAGGTAGATCTAGCAATATGTTATGTCTGGTCTCATGGGGGGGAGGGTTCTGTCTGGTCTGTTCTTCTAGCTAGGTAATAGATTGCTAAATGGGGAGTGTGATGATCTCTCCCCGGCTCTTCTATACAGTGAGGAGCTGTGACATGTACATGTAACTACAATGACATGTCCAGGACTAGGCTATGGCGCCCGGGTGCGGCTCATAACATCCCATAGGGTTTGAGCTTGTCATGGCCATCAGCGGCCCATATGTGATTAGGACCTGTGGATTGGAAAAATCTCCTTTTGCATGTTTTCTTGAGCCACATTTTGATTCCTCCTGGATCCACCTCTTTAAGGATTTCATAAACAAGCTGCCTGTGAAGAGAAGAAGAAATTTTATGTGAATTCAAAAAACTAAGTTTGTTACCAAGATCTGTCGCATCCTCCTATATCCTGCAGTGTTTGCCAGTAAAGCATCACGGGCATGTGTGATGAGCTTGACCACTTGTTCTTGTGTTATATTTTCATCTGCAAGGTTGTTTTGTTGTTGTTTCAGCTTTGAGGCGCCTCAGATATCTCTCAATGATGCAGGGGCAAACAAACAAGCCTAGTTCACTGCGGAGTTGGGAGCGCATTTCTAATACTGTCAAGATGCTTTTATGGGAGGAGATACTGCTTGCGCAAATAGGTGCTAGTAGATCTGGGCTTTTTTCTGCTGGTGGAAGATCACAGATTTGGAGGCCCCATTTTTGGCAAAGGCAAGTGAATGTACGGGGGCAATTTGAACAGCAATATTCTTCCTTGAGTATGAATATGATATCTGGACCCATCAAGCCCTTGGAGAGGAGGGATGCCACAATTGTGCGCTTCTGATCATCTGAAAGGAATATGGAACCGGGTGTTGAGCTGGGGGATATGAGATCATTGACTCCAGAATGCTCACTGGAATTGGTTGTTGTGATATCTTCATTCATAGCATTCAAAAAAACTGTAAAAGCAGTTAGAATTTTGGGTGGTGAACCAATGTAGAATTTTGGGTGGCAAAGCAATACACTGTCAAATGGTAAAAAGCAGTGAAAACAAGCATCAAGTAGATGTGACTGCCTATGGCCTGATTTTTGAACCAGGACCAGCAGATGTGGGGCAATACACAACTAGCAGTGCCTGGCTGCAGTGATGATGTTCCAATCCAGCCAGGAAAGCCTTGCATCAGCTGGGCAGTTTGAGACTGGCAAATTATCATAAAAATTTTCAATTATTTGATTCAAATCTCACTCAACAAGGGGGATTATGCAAGATTTATACAAAGAAAATATTATATGGAATTGATATGAAATCGAAATAATTAAAATTTAGACTCTAGAGACACAAAATAGGGGGTATCAAATATAAAAAACGAACAATTAGAAACCAGTCAATTAGCCAAAAATATCATTTGTCATCAGTGGATCCCAAAGTTGGGTAGGGGAAGTCATAACATGTTTTGAAAATGGTGGGATTTTTCAAACTAGTCAATAGGGGGTATCAAATATGAGAAATCCACAATTAGAAACCAGTCAATTAGCCAAAAATGAAATTTGTCACCAGTGGTTCCCAAAATGGAGTAGAAGAAGGACCAGCATGTTTTAAAAATGGTGGGTTTTTTCAAACCCGTCAATTACTTTGTCATATTTGATACCCCCTAATTACATAATGGTGGATTTGCTTTTATTTGATACCCCCTAATGTTAAACATTGACGGTGACAATGCCAGTCACTTTTGAGATTAATTTATTCCCTGAAATGTGTAATTATTTGAACTAGAGGCCAAAGCGGCTACGCCGCAGCAGGATTCAACCCCCAGCAAGGCCACCTTATTCCCTCTCACTACCCCCTATTGGCCCATACCCCCACTACAACTACAACCACATCACATTACCACTGTTTTTCTTAATCCACTGCAGCCACTTGGGAAACTCTCTATTATCCCGGGCCAACATTGTAGGTTTTTAAAATCCACATGTACTCAATCAGATATTCTGGGATTTGCCCAAATGTAGCTGGTGGATGCAAAAAGCCATCTCTGTATGTATATCTGTACTTTGTTGAAGAGAAAACAAATCACAAATAACCTGTTGGTTCCTTGTGGGTATATGAGGCAAAGCTATGACCACAAAAAACCTACTCAGTGCAAGGTTAAATTGTGAAGAAGAAGAAAAACAAGTACATGGTGATCCAAAGTGAGAGAGTCAGCAGATCAGGCAGGGGTCAGAATAGGGGGGTAAATAGAAATTTGTGGATCAGATATTTGGGATTTTTAATCAGGAGGGGCGCACATCCAAGCTTCATCATTCCAATGAGGCAAGGTTTGGCAGTCTCAACATGGCTTAGCCTCTGAGCCTCTGAGGACACGTGGGCAACAGATTTTTCCCGGAGGAGCTGCAGCTGGCCCTGCAAGTTGAAGATGGTCTGGAGGTTGTGGGCTTACTCTTGGGGTCATCAGCCACCCGCCTGAGCACGCGGATTTCTATTTTGGATTTGTTTTGATCAGTTTTATTTGTGGCGCGGCAAGTTTTGAGCTTTTTGATGTTGTGGAAAATATGATTGACTTGAATTATTGCCTCCAGATACAATGCGGGATGCACAATTATCCACTGCAAGGAGCGGGTGAGATCCCTCTGTTTATCCGTTAGCTGATGGCCAGTGGACCATGCCCTTTGTTACACTCAAGAGATGCCTATTGGATTCAAGAAAACAAATCAGTGGTCTCAATTAGCTTTGTTATCAGACATCAGGGGTGGGGGAGGACTGACACATGTGATTTCTTGAAAGGTCAGCTTCACGGCTGCACATATGCAACCTAAGATGAGTTGAAGCCAAGTTCCACACGGACCAAAATATTTTGAAAAATATGTCAGTCCTGTAGACTTGGCCAAATCTAAATCACACACAGACAGGCTCATAAATCAGGTACATTGCCCAGGGCTCAACACCATATTGTTGTTGGAGTTCCGCGACCCAAGATGCCATCAAGTTGTACTATTTTTTACAAGGCTTTGATTTAGCGTGTGCTGGAGCTCTCTGGGGGAGAGGATCTGGTTTCTCTTGATAGATTTCATGGCTGGTTAGGATGGCTGTTCCCCGCGGGCCTGAGGTAGCAGACTATGAGCACCTTCCCCGCGCATCCCTTTCCAAGCACGCGCATGATCTCGAAGTCCTCAAACGTTAATTTGTGGCGCTTGTGTTGGACCGGCCGGCCTTCCGTTGTTGTCTGGGGCAAGGTCGAGATGGGTTCAGGGACAACGGCGGGACTGGCGGCGAGGTTCGCGGGGCCAACCACGACTGCAGCCGCCGCTGGCTCGTCGAGCGAGGGGGGGGCCTTCATGGACGGCGGATGGCTCTGGTGGGTGCTCGGCTGGGCTGATTGTTGAGGACGACGAGGCAGCAGCAGCAGCAGCGTCAACGGCGACGGATGCAAGGCCGTTGAGGCTCGAGGCCAGCGAATGGTAGTCCCGCTTCGGGGGCTTGCGTTCACACTCAAAGCTGACAAACGAATGCCAGTCCTTCGCGTCCCTAATGATCTTCGGGATTTGTTCCCCGCCAGAACCGCCGGAGAGGGAGCGTTGGTCCAGGGCGGTGAGGTAGTGGCCGAGCTGGTGCTTGTGGCGGTCGTCGCCAAGGTCGATTGGGCTCACGTACTGTTTCTTCTCATTGGCCGACTCGTGGGGGTTGGGTTGCCCATGAATCAGCTTGGCTGGGATTGATTCTTGCTTGACCCTCTGGTCCTTGGTATGCTGACCCGACATTGTACTCCAAGAGCTTGGAGAGCTTGTCTGTTGGGTGGTTGTTTGTCAGTTCACGCACCACCTGGACTCACCTGGATCCAATGGATCTAAAAATAAATAACATATGTTTATAGTTTGGGCGAAGTGTGTGGGGTATATATATGTATGTACTACTTACTTTGACAAAGACAGTCAGGAGGGAGATGAAGAAGCCAAAGTAAGGTCAACATCAGTAGAGAAGACTGCGTACGGAGGGCTGACGGAATTCAGTGGGTCCGTTGATGCCGCTGATGGCCAGTCTGACAATCCGTACGCTGACCCTAAGCTCTCGACGAATATCCCACACGGGGGGCTGCGGTTCCCGCCTACGGACATGAGGCTTTGCGACAATGATTGGCTGGACTCGGCCATTGGATCAAATATTGAATGCTTAAGGGCCGCGCAGGCATGACGGGCAGATGGGTAACATTTATGTTAATATTTACATGCCAACAGTTCATGTGCCTGATTAAAAGTGGTGGGGTTGAGCAGGAAGTAGGAGAGCGGGGCATCAAAAGGAGGCCCGACGGGAATGGGGCCTGTGTGTGGCAATCAAGCCGGGTCTGATTTGAACCTGCAGGCTCGTGCAGGAAGAACTCGCGCGAGGTGTGTCCGGCAAAGGGGGTGGACGAGCCCGGGCGGAGGTAGGGCTTGGCCCTCGCGCCAGGCACCAAGCAAGGCGTGGCGTGGGGCGGTCTTGGGTGGTGTTTCGCCAGGGCAATGGGCGGGCATGGTATCAGTAGCGTCCCCGTGGTAGTTACGGGTTGGCGAGGCGTGGTGTGGCAAGAGGTGTGGTGCGGTGGTGCTGGTGGGTATATAAGGGGAGGGAAGTGGGACCATTGATCCGCAGGGGATTCGGTTTCGTCCGCCCCCTCCCTGGGAGCCCCCTAGCTGCTTGGTTAGGCCCTCCCTGGACAGCTTACCAACCGGCCCACTTTTGCTCGTTGCTCCGACACAGCTGGAGGGTCATCCATAGGGCCTTTGGGTCTTTGGGGATATTCAACGTGCCAAGTGAGATTAAGGGGCAAGTTTTGCCCCTTTTTGTGAGAAAAAAACACCCCAAAACTTAGATCTACAGATCTAGAATTCTGTGGATTTAAGAAAGTGGGATCATTCTTTGAATTCACACTTAATAAATCTTGGGGGTATGTATTGTGTTTCCACAAAAGCTTGGATCGGAGCTGCTTCTTTTTCATTTTTAGAGTTTCCCCACCAGTGGCAACCAGATGGAGATCCATATGGCTGCCAGCTTGAAAATCCCTGCCTGGTCCTCCACCGGAAATGTGAGCAATCAGGGTTGTTCCGCACCAAGTCCACCAATAAACTCAGACTCAGAGCTGAGATGACCCAAGAATTCCGGGCCAAATGCATCATGTTCAGAATCCTCAGCCAGCCTGTCCAGTGTCAACACACACCATTACTCTTCAGTTGCACTGTCCACCAAATGTCCCCTCAGGCTTGAGCATATGCCGTTTTCCTTTATTCCAGAATCCGAACATGTCCAATTCATCAACTCATGCCCAATCAAACAACCCCTCTTCCCCCAAAGGCCAAAAGTGGTTGCAAACAAAAACAGCCCAAAGAAGCCAACCAAGAAGATGATGTTAGTGCATTGTTCTGAATTTTCTGGGCAATGAAAAACTAACCAGAGCTTTGCCTTAGGATGACAAAATATGTGTGAAGATTCCCCTTGGACGCCTTGGGGTTTGAAGATCAACAGTAATGATTTGGCTCTGTTCCGCTGATTTGTTGCATGGAAAGCCAAAGATGATAAATTATACAACCAATGGTGCTGGGGTCTCAGTGTGACCAAAGAGAGCAACGGGGTCGTCTCAATAGATCAAAAAAAAACCGGACTCAAATGTTTCTTTGATGATGGTACAATAACCCCAGGCTAGCTTTGATATCTGATTTTTGCTGACTGCATTCTGTGTTGTCCCTTAGCTTGCAAACAAACACAGTCAAAACACCAAGATTGAGAGTCAAACAATTGAGTGCACCAATAAAGAAGTCAACCCAATTGTAAGCCTTCTTTTAGCCAATCTTGTCAGACATATCATTTGTTGATAAGCGCGTTTGATTTGGTCAACTAGCTTGCCAATGTCCATTGTCAACCACCATTAAACAACTAATTTGAATACTGTGATATCAGTGATGTCTTTGTTGACAACCTTCTGGTCTACATCTGTGTGGAGCAGCACACTGATTGCTACCAATTATTTGCCTTTCCAATAGTCATCACTATGCTCCAGAATCCAAGATATGCAGTCCCAGCTGGAATAATTGCCATCCTGTGTGATAATGTAGACAATTACCGACTCCACTCAGAAAGAAAACAACCCAGTGTGTGACCACTCAGCATCCTTTTTTTAGTAGTATTGTGCTTGATTCCAAAGATCTTGTCTCTTTTCTATACAATCTCAATCCTATTTTACAATTCAATACTTCTTAGCTGAATCAATCACTTCTTATTGTTTCTTGGTTGATTTAAAATTTTAGCTATGGAAAATAGATGGCCAATCAAGGAGTACAAGATAAATCCCAAATCAGGAGTCTGCAGGGACAGCATAGCAACAATGATTGTATAGCTTGTCACAAAGATCTTGGGTTATCAGCTCGGCAAACAAATCCCTGATTGCCCATTCAGGCTCAAGAGTATAGCTGAGTATCTGAGTTGCGCAGGGGTGAGCCTTCAGGGTGGCAAAGCAGAGCTCAATGGGATTGAGCTCTGGACAGTAAGGGGGCAAAAATCGGAGTTGAACTCCAACGGCATCACATAGGGACTGAACTCTATTGCCCCTGTGAATACAAGCACTGTCCAGAACAAGAACAGAGTGTACCGCAGGATATCAGTTCATTCTTGGAAGCTAAAATACCAGTGCGCACATCAGTATGATTGGCTTTCACTGAGACCCATCAGGAACAGGGCGGTGTGACTCACCAAGTCCCACTTCATATAGTGCTCAAACTTGGGCCCGTTGAACGTATCTTCTCTGACCTTCATAGCAAGCACACCGTCAAAACCAATTGCGGGTAAGAGGGTGAACCGTTTGGCATTTGCTTGGATGATCATGCGGGTCAAAGGGGTCCCTTTTTTGGATCTTGCAAAAGTTTTGAGCAAGTTGCCACTACAGATGGCACTCTCATCTGCCGGGATCTCTCATCAGTATTGAACTGTTTTCAGTTCGGGATTGGAAATGCAGCTCACCAGTAAAGACCAAGAACTCTCCTGGGAAAAACATCATCTCTTCAATAAATGATTGTTTTGCAAATGTGGGAAGTATTGGCCTTCTTCAAAAAGGTGAAGTATAAGCGGTCAACCAAGTTTGTATGGATGGCTTGGACACTCATCAAAGGATTGCCGTTTGGATCTCAGATAAGAAAAGTCCTGGCTTGTCTCGCACAAGAGTTATCATGAAATGGCAATCTTCCAAATTAAGCACGTGGGGCCTACCGAGTTCCTCATAAGTGTCTGGGTTCCTTATCACACTTTGGGTTTGTTCATAGAGGACAATCCAACAAGTAAAAGATTGGGGAGAAATGTTGTAGCCAAGAGAGTCACATATAAAGGCTTTTGGATGCCCTTGTAGTGATATCCTGACCGCAGCAACCTTTAATGTTGAAAGAGACTCAGGAGCAGAATTAAAATTTTAAAAAGCATAACTCGAAATGGATAAGAACTGACCTGTGTTCCCGGGGAATAGGAGACAAATCCCATTGTCAATAATTCTTCTGGATCAAAATTGGGAGTAAAATCCCTGACCTGCCAATGGTGGCGCGCTTGAGGGTATGGCGACTGGAGTGGTGGAGGTGTGTGATAATGATTGTGTGGCAAGGCCTGAAAGCACATCGGTGTTGAAGATGCATGGTTAAGTTTTTGTTAAACTTGGAACTCGGATGCTACTGTCATCACCAACATTTCCGGTGGATGACAGGCAGGGATTTTCAAGCTGGCAGCCATATGGATTTCCAGCTGGCTTCCACTGGCGGGGAAACTCTAAAAATAAAAAAAATAAAAAGCAGCTCTGATCCAAGCTTTTGTGGAAACACAATAATTAGAATCCATCTCTCACCACACAAAACATAAGAGAAAATTTAAGAAAAGGATTTCTAGTATGTTTAGTATGCAACAAAATGTTCAACAGAAAATTAGTCAACCACCCTCAATAATACTTATTTTTGCTTGAGTTTGCCTGAACATTTTCTCCTGAATTTCCTCTCAAGGGCTTGTTGGGTTTCAACTGAAGCCTGATTTTGTATATGAAATGCTCAGACAGATGGTTCAAATTCAGTTACTGCTTGGTTGGAGATCAACACACTCCTCTCAGCAGCCCATTTCAAATTTTGGTCAACTCAATTAATGTTAATTTAATGTTTTTTATGGAAATGCAAATACATTCAAACCAGCTTCATGTATTCACATAAAAATGATTGATTTGTGCCAAGACAATATGTTACAGGCATCTTCTCTTCCAATCCGCAAAACTAAAGCAGTCATGTGAGGATATGGATGTTTCAAAACATTTGAAAGAAAATATCAAATGTTTTACTCAAATTTTATCCAAGAAAACAAGCAACATAACACAAATGAGACTCAGAGATCAATGATGCAAAAAGCTTGAAAAATTTGAAAATTGATAAAAGTTTATATGTACAAGTTTTATATCTATTGATTATTTAAAAGATTATCAACAACACCAAAATATTTATCAGAATCACCATCATCATAAGTTCCATTAATGTAGTTTTTACAGGTATTGTGTAACCGTAACGCAGGTACAGGCTCAAAGGGGACTAGGATAGGTCACTTTTGGGTTGTTGATCCAGGAACTCTTGTCTATTTCAAAGTTATTTCTTAGGGGAAAGCACTCTACAACACTGATCCGTATTATATGAAATAAAAGATGACAACAATAGACATAATTGAAATGTGTCTATAAAGAGCTAACATGACAAAGGGGCGCTGCCATACGTACAGGCGGCATCATGAAGAATGAATAGAAACCTGTAATGTAAGACTAATACCGACCAAAGCTGGTAACATAAGTGAGAAGTAAGTGACCCTAGCTAGAAAAGCTAGTTGTAACAAGACATTCTCCTGTTGTAACTTGTCTGGGTCCTGTTGGGCCCTGACATCTAGGCCCTATTGGGTCCTGTCTACTGTAGCCCGGCTACAGTTACTTGCTTTGGTTGCAACTTGAAGAACCGTTTCTATTTTGGTAAAATCTGTTGAGCACAAAATATAATTCTGCAAAGGGTATCTGGTTTGAAATGAAGCGCTGAATGTTAGTCTCTAGAAACAAAGTGCCCATTTTCTATGCTGTATCCCTGCGCTTTAGTTACAATTCAACCAGTGATTTGAGAAGTTGGAATAATCATAGCAAAAGCAAGAGGAAGATTGGATGAATCACCATCATTGGTGTGATGATGATTGTGAAAGACATGTGACAAAAAGATGATATTCAAAACCAAAGGGGGATTTGTCACATGAATCCTCATTGAATTTTGCCACATACACTTCATTTTTTCAACTGCTATGTTTCCAAAATTGTGCACATATTCCAAAATATTTCTCCTGCTTGAGCCAATCCCTCCATGAGATCCCTGAAACCAATAGGAATTTTTTTGTTGATAGCCGCTTGATCACAATATATACCTAGAATCTCAAGGCTGTCATATCCTTTTCTCCATCCTATAGCCCACATTATACCACCACATGTTTGTGATTTTGACACCACCAACAAGGTAAACTCCTTGCAGCTGTGTAGGAATATTCAGACAGAGGAAATCATGTTTGTGAGTGGAATAAATTCAACAATAGCAACTCACTGATTTGTTTTCTTGTTGTAGAGTTTATTATAGTTGCTATCAATTTTAAAGAAAGAGTTTTTCACCATTTCTAGATGGGATTCACATTCCTTCAGATTTTCTTGGCGCCAGGTTGAGGACCATCTGTAGCAAAGTGATCCAAGCTATTCACAACCCCTTTCTTCCTCATTCTTCTAATCTTATTCTGGTTTCTTTTCTGTTGCTGATTAGGTGTCATATAACTGAAGCAATCATTTTCCACATGAACAAGAGTGTTTGCACAATTGGTATATGAAAGAATGTTGAATGCTAACCAAAGAGCAACAGAAAAGAAGTCATTATCAAGATAGATAGAATTTGAAATTAAGGGTAAAAAAGCACAACTAATAGGTTGGTTTGTGGAAATTAATTGGTATGCCAAAAATTCATTTGTCCAACCTTGCCCTTCCGCGCTTTCTCTTTTTGGGTTGAAGGAATGTATAAAGGCACGGAATCTGCATGATACAGTCCGGCGGTGGGTCAGCTGACACGTGTCGGTCCGGGGTCTCCAATCTTGGTATGTGCATTGCTAGACAAGCTGACTAACCTGCACGATACAGTCCGGCAGTGGGTCAGCTCACACGTGTCAGTCCCGGGTCTCCAATCTCTGTGAGGAAAGAGAGAGGATCCCGGGCACGTGAGAACTGGAACTGTAGGTGCGCGTTGGTGACAGTTAAGGTTGGTACCTGTCACCGACTAGGTTAGAATCTATGTACATAAGAGGGAAGTACATAGATAATAAAGCCTAGTTTTTGCATAAGTGCATACCCAACTCTACAGGATGGCATTGGCTGAGCGGTTTTGGTATCTTCCTCAATACTTGGCAAATTGGAGGGGGATTGAGATTGGTCCAATCTTGCTCCAAGAATGCTGTCAGTCTCCATGTCAATACTAGCGTCAGGACTGGGCACATTGGAGGAACATGACTCAGAAGCCTCACCATTATTAGGGTGGGTGGCAATTACTAGAGTCCTGAATTCATGTAGCTTGCCAGGGGCAACTGCAGCAAGGCAGCGAGTGCGTCAAAGAGATGTTCCAGCGCCTATTTGAATTGTTTCCTCTACAGTAGTCGCAGAAGTAGCAGCTGAAGTGCCAACAGCGTCAAAATTGAAAATTCTATGCCCTCAAGGAGAGGACTCACAAGGAATGAATTGAATGTTCATTTTGTCAGCTGGAGCTCAAGCAACTTTGGTAGCTGAAGGCAGGGGGGGACGAAAGAGGATCCTTGAGTACAACAAGAAACAGTCAATTAGTCTCAGGAGTAGAGCCAGGCCGACAAAACAAAGCGGTTGGTGTGTTTGACCGCTGGAGAATTGGCAACCTTGCCAGAAGCGACAGCAGTGGGGAGGAGGGGAAACACCCCTGTGTAGACTGGTGCGCTGGCAATGATTCAAGGTCCTGACAACAATGGAAAAAGAGTTTTTTAGTTTAATACATTTTTTTGAGAGATCTTACCAAAGTGACAACAGTGGCATAGCCTATAAGGGGTAGGGGCAACATCCATGTGTAGACTGGTGCGCTGGCAACGATGCAAGGTCCTGACAGCAATAGAAAAAGATGTTTTTAGTGTGATACATTTGTTTTCAAGCAAGCTTTATACCTGAGTATTGAATGTGATTCTGGTTGCTCTGGTGGTGCAAGTGGGTTGAGTGGGGGAAATGAGAGGAGCTCAAATTTGGGTTTGAGGATACGCTGTAAGATTGATAAGACTGAGTTCAAAAGTTCAGCTGAGCAGCAATGGAGTTTTCAATAAAGGTTAGCTGAGCGAGGGAGCTGAGGCGACAGAGGGGGGAATGTGTGAGCTTGACACCAAGTCTATTTGCATGAAACACATCACAACGCAGGAAACATTCATCATATGCTGGGGGACTCTGACCTCTGACTCAATCTCGAGAATACCTTTGGACCGCATGCTAACTAGCTCATGTGTTAGCTAGTACAATCCCATGTGGGTCTGCAGGCGGTGACCAGAAACCTTTTGCAGGTGCATAAAGTTACTCATAAGGGTAAATTGGATAACGTACTGGAACGTATTGTAACACCCAAGGGCTAAGCTACAGTGACACATGGAAAATTACCAAGAAGTTCCAGTATGTTATCCCACAGAGAAAAGATGGGCATGCTGAAAATGTTACAATGCAATACTGTACAACTGAATTGAGGTATGTTACTCAAAAGCTAAAATTTGGATAACAAAAAAAAGATACAATATCCAATCATCTGCTTGTAAAGTAAAGTATCATATCTGCCCACTGCTGCCATCAGTGCTGGTGAGATGGAATTGGTCCACAAGACCACAAGAAGCTGGCAGATTTCAAGTGAAATCATAAGGATCAGGGCCACTGCTTTTTCCTCTGATGCATAACAGTGGTCCTGTCATGTTGAGGGGCCTCCAAGTCAGAATAAAATCAACTAGCATCTTTGGCAGCTCTACAGCTGCAGAGAGGATTCATTGAGAAACTTGCTGGTTTGTTTGATTGATGAAGCTTGAAAGTAAATTATTTGGTGGGCTTGTGCAGTTAACAAGGAACAAAGATAGGCAAAAGCAGAAAGGTAAGAAACAAGCCCCTCTGTAGCTCCCAAGCTGCAGATGAGCTTAGGGCAGCTTAATTGATCCCCTTTGTATACCTTTTAATCAGTGAGGCTGTTGGTTACCGCTGGGAGGGCTGGCAGAGAGATCCTATCAAATGACAGGCCCAGCAGGTTGAAAGCTGAGGAATGAACCCCTCTCTGCAGAGGGACTTCTTTGTTTTTTGTTTGTTTGGTTGTCAATGGGAAGGCTTATGGAGGGGTCCTGTCGGAGGAACAGGCTCATGGAGCCAGCAAGGCAAGAAAGAAAGCCCCTCTGCAGATGTAAAGCAAAGAGCTTCAGGGGATGCCAATCACTCCACTCACCTTGTTGTGTGGTTGGTCTTCAAAATTTGACTGAGGCTGTCAAAAGAACAGTGCCACAAAGTCAGTGAGGCAAGAAGCCAGCCCCTCTGCAGCTCAAACACTGCACAGGGGCTTACAAAAAGCTTCAATACAATCTGCTGGCACTGCCTAGGCGTCTTGGTGGGCTGTGTATGATCCACTAGCCTGTTTCTGTGACTCTTTTCGCACCATGAGTTAGGGACAACAATTGGGCTGCCCGAGTTTACCCTGGCAAGGCTATTGAGACATAATTTGAGTGGGCCCCTTGGTGAGGCCAATCCTCTGACCACCCGGGGCTTTACTTAACTGGTCTCTGTCCTGAAATCTTAATTGGCGCAAAAGTGGCCAATAGGTGGCCCATGGTCAAACCCACCCAATTAGCATCCCTACCGTGAGTGTGAATAGTTCATTCACTTCTGCGTGCTTAGGGTGACCCTGGCACTAAATTGGGACAAGGGGGGATAGATAGTCCCCCCCCCCTCACCTTCTTTCCTTGTGATGTCTCTTGGAACTCTGTCAACAGAGGTCCAGCGCCGGTTGGAAAGTGACACAGGTGGAGGTATGCTTGTGCACCAACTCAGGAGGTTGCTTAGCATTGCTGCTCCATAGGAAATCCTAGCCAGAAAGTTCTGAGCCTGAAGCCTGCTCAGTGTAGAGGTAGTATATGTTGGTACACCTCACACCTGTGGATATAGCTCAATGGTAGAGCAACCCAGCATGCATCGGGGAGATGCGGGTTCGATTCCCCCTGTCCGCACTATTCCTTTCACTCGCTCTACACTCAGACCTGACCACCCTTATCCAACCTTTGATTCTCCATTCTGAGCTCAAAAATCCTTAGCTCCAGGGCCTTATGGTGCTTTAAACAGGGCTTTCCTTCACTCTTCCTCTGTGACCTGTAAGATCAGTTTCTCAAAGTCTCTTGGTCCATCGATCCTTAATTGGTCCCTGTGCAGGTAACTGCTCAAACCTCTGGATAGCGCGTCTGCTTGGTTCTCCGCGGAGGTGACTCTTTTTGCCATCAGGTTAATCTGGTTTTCAATGTGGATTTTTTTTTTTCGATTTTCTTCCACTCTTTGTTGTAAACCAGTCCTTTGAGTGTCCATATCCCTTTATGTGCACATACCCCTTTCATGTGCGTGTATCCCTTTCATGTGCATGTATCACTTTCACAATGTGTACATACCCCTTTTATCATGTGTTCATGAACCTTTCATGTTTACATGTCCCCTTTGAGTTTTTTACATCTCTTTCAATACCCCTTCCATCATTCAGGTTTACATACCCATTTGATGTTTACATATCCCTTTCATGTGCAAATACCCCTTACTGCAGATACTCCTTTGATACATGCTAACCCCTTTTATGCATACATACCCCTTTCATCATGTGTTAATATCCCTTTCACGTGTTAATACACCTTCTGTCATTCCCCTTTCATGCTTACATATTCATTTCTTATGTACATATCCCTTTCATGTGTACACACCCTTTTTATGTTATTCTGGCTGGATTCAATGGCACATCCAGTGTTTAATAAAATAAAATAAAAGGGTGCTCAGGGGGATGCTCATTTTCAAGGTTGAACATTTGCCCCGAGCCTACTGCATGATCACTACAGAATGTTAAGGATTGGGATGCTGAACAAGGTATGCAGTCAAGGCGCACCAGCACGGAAGTTGGGTGCTTGACTCCAGCTTGAGCTAAGGCTTGATTCAAGCTTACTGCATCTCAACTGCAAGCATTTTCTAGAGTTTTTCTTGCAGTGTGTTGTACTCCACAGAGAAGCGTGTAACATGTGATGCAGGGGAAAAGGATTGATACACGGGATTTCCTTTCCCAAGCAAATATACTCAGAGATATCAGGAGTGGTCTGTTAACCCCCAGGGTTTTCTAGCGGCAGTCCATAAAATCAGATCTCATACCAACTTAGCAGCCTGGTTGGTGGTGCACAAACAGAATGCCGACGGAATTATCAAGAGGGAAAGGCTATATGACAGCTCTCTGATAAGACATAAACGTCAGGACAAATGCCTTGATGCACCAGGTCACATTGACACACGGGTTGTTATTGGTCTAGTGCAACACTTTCTCAAAATTGGGGCAGATTTCTTGAGATTACAGTAACATCAAAGATGTTGCCTGGCGGCTAAACCATGTGTCTTACACCCTCCCTCAGCTAAGATGCTATCTATGTAGCCTTTATAGGTGGCTGAGAAAGAATGGAAGCACCCTATGCCAAAAGACACGGAGGAAGATCTACGCACTTGGCACACCACCCTCAACAACTTTACCCCAACTAGACGAGAACCAACTGAGATTGGTTGGGTTGGCGACGCGTCAACCGGCTTTGGAATTGGGGTACTTACTGTCCAAAGATGGACCCAGGACAGCCTCCAATCCGCAGAGCTGCTGGATAACAATTTAGACGGGGAAGTAGAAGTGGAATGTATTGCAAGGCGAGACGGTTGCGGTACGGCTGGCTGGATCTCTTTATGTTGAAGCGCACAAAGAGGGAAGAATTTCATTGTGTGGACAAAATAACACCATGATGGAAAGCGTGATCCTAAAGCAGAAGATTATGAAAGGGGTGAATGCATAAAAAGGGATATGTGCACAATGAAAGGGGTATGTACACATGAAAGGGGTGTGTGCACATGAAACACTGCAAGAAAGACTCTAGAAGATGCTTGCAGTTGAGATGCAGCAAGCTTGAATCAAGCCTTAGCTCAAGCTGGAGTCAAGCACCCAACTTCCGTGCTGGTGCGCCTTGACTGCATACCTTGTTCAGCATCCCAATCCTTAACATTCTGTAGTGATCATGCAGTAGGCTGGGGCAAATGTTCAACCTTGAAAATGAGCATCCCCCTGAGCACCCTTTCATTTTCTTTTAGTAAACATGTGTCATTGAATCCAGCCAGAATGACATAAAAAGGGTGTGTACACATGAAAGGGATATGTACATATGAAAGGAATATGTAAGCATGAAGGGGGATGTGAGAAGGTGTATTAACACATAAAAGGGATATTTAAACATGATGAAAGGGGTATGATGTATGCATGAAATGGGTATGTGCAGTAAGGGGGATTTGCACATGAAAGGGATATGTAAACATCAAAGAAACCTGAATGATGAAAGGGATATTGAAAGGGATGTAAAAAACTGAAAGGGGACATGTAAACATGGAAGGGTCATGAACACAAGATGAAAGGGGTATGTACACATTGTGAAAGTGATACATGCACATGAAAAAGGGATACTCACACATGAAAGGGGTATGTGCACATAAAGAGGCATGAGCACATTATGAAAGGGGTGAATGCATGCAAAAGGGATATGTGCACATGAAAGAGGGATTCCAACATGAAAGGGGAATTTGCATAGGTATCAACTCAGTATTTTGGAGCCTGTACTCAGTTTTTTGGAGCTTACACTCACTCTTGCATAAATTATGCAATTTGCATGTAATCAACCAGTGCTTGATTCTTGCATGAGGCACAGCTTGCCTTGAGCTCTTGCATCTCAACTCCAAGCAGTTTCTAGAGTTTTTCTTGCAGTGCAGGACAAGGCCACGTACATGGCCTTGTCCTTCCATACTTTTTTGAATTCAAGGGGAGTGGTGCCTTGAATCCAATCAAGTTTTGTTCGAAAAACAGAGGGAGGCCTAGGTTGTTGTTGGTTGGGATGGCTGGTCATCTGATAAGTACCTGTCTTCATTGCAGGTTGGTTGTTGGACCAAACTGTGCACAACAGTGTGCTTGTTAGGAGATTGAAGGGTTTCATTGGTGGCCCAGGAGGCCTTGGGTTGAAAGGAAGGGTGTGTTGAGAAGAGCTGGTGTTTGTCTGAGCCAACCAAGCATGTGGAAATTGTCAGTCACCAATTGATCATCAAGGGGAGTTGAAACTCCCTTGATGTCTGGTCTCTGTCAGTCATCAAAGGGAGTGGCAACTCCCCTTCATGATCCGTCTGGTTTGGTTATCAAGAGGAGTTGCTACTCCCCTTGATGAGACTGGTCATCAAGGGGAGTAGCAACTCCCTTCAAACCGTTCATCAAGGGTAGTAGCAACTCCCCTCAATGATTGGTTGGCGTTGGTTATTGAGGGAAGCTGCTACTATCCTTGATGACTGGTTTGAAGGGAGTTGCTACTCCACTCAATGACCAGTAGGTACCGGCGACCGAGGAGAGTCCACCCCCTCTCAATGCCCGGTATGTGCCGGTAACCAAGGGGAGGTGGGAGGAGCAACTCCCCGACAATTGGTCTGTGCCAGGCATTGATCGGAGTCCACCTGCCCCCAATGACCGCCTCCAGAAGTGTGTTTGGGGTGCACCCCTCATGTACACCATCTCTGTTGGAGTAAATTGGATTGCACCCCAATATCTTAAGCTCTTGTAAAGCTTTGATGCAAGCACCCCAATGTTTTTGGGGTGGCCAGGTGGGTACCCCTTAAAGATTGGGGTGTAATTAAGAATACCCCAATTTTGTTGGTGTACCCAGTAGTGTACCCCTTTTTGTTGGTGTACATGAAGTAAAAACTTGGAGTGCACTTAGCATGCCCCTTATGAATATTCTGAGAGGAAGCCCCGGCAGGTGGATCTGATTGCCCTGTTCCACCAACTGGACTTGGGGGATTATACTAGTCCCGGGGTATCTTGGCCGCAACAAAGAGCGTGCTTGCCAGCAACTTTGATGAACATACCCCAGATTCAATTTCTAGTGTTAAATATCTTATGAGAGTATGTATCAGTCCAGAGAATTTTTAAAAAAAAACACAAAGAATTTATGAAAAAGATTACAGATCAATTTTCAACTGGCCTAAAGAAATATAAAGAGGAAATTCTGATGTTCTATGCATGGTTTACCCTCATGCAATGCACTCCGGCTGTTTAAAAATTGTTAATATGTCACAAACCTTATACTTGATCCACGCACAGTACGCAAGAACCTCCGCATGAATTTCATAGAGTGCCTCTGTTCAAATGATCCTTGAGTGACATGCCATACTTTGCTAGTTCTTGAAACAGATTGGAGAAAGAGCATGTTACAATAGGCTTGATCACCAGCCAAGTGTTGGCTGTGTAGGTGGCATTCCCAGAGGTGTACTGGTGCAAAAAGATCTGTTCAATAATCCCATATTGAGGTGCACAGCTAGCTTGCAGGCCAAAGACACTATTACTCAGATTTTCTTGGAGGGTGAGAAATCAGCTGACCTGTTTGTTTCCAAAGGCAAAGATAAGCATTGAATCAATGAGTCAACCGTATCCAGTCCAATAGAAACAACAAACCAAGCCTGCTTTTATGGGTGGCCTTTGAAATGCTCTCTATCAAGTCGAAAGACCACCACTGGTCCAAGCTCCTTGAGGCAATATAAGTTTGTTGATGAACACCACCATCTATAGAAGCCAACAAACAACATCAATTGCACCATTGGGCTAATTTGGATTATCTTTCTGACTGATCATGCAAAATCCTCACATGTTATGTGTCAGCTGTGGGCTGCTCCGGGTTGGATTGAGTCCACTCAATATAATTTATACCGGCATCCCAATGCTCCTAGTTGTAGATGGGTTTGATCCAAGGGACATTACACCCAACAGATGATGAATGTGAGAAGTTCAAGGCCATTGATGTTCTGGACAGTGATATGCGGCAAGTTGAGAAAGTGATGTGGTCATGTATCTTAAGATGAAAAGGTATGTAATTTTTGGTGAAATATTGTCTCTTCTTGAATTTCTGAGGAGCATAGATTTTCAGAAGTACAGCTTATAACTAGACAGTGATTGAGGAACTCTACTATCACATGTCTAACGCTTTGGCCTGAGATGTTGGTGAGAAACAAGCAAAAAGGGACATTGTTTATGATGACCTCAAATGGATTGATCCAGAGGGAATGGCAGCTGGTCTTTGTCAGGCTTGTAAACATTGTGTTGGCCCCAACCACATGTGGGCATGCAGCAGTCATGACAAGTAACATTATGGTATCACAGTCTATGGATTTGTGGACTCTTGCTTGGTCTCTAACAAGATCCTTGACATGTTTGTGTTACACAAAACCAAGGACCCCCGCCCCATCACAGTGGTGGCTTACTATTCAGGATAACTAGTGATTACAGAACAGGAACTGTTGACATGGCTAGGCTGCAAATGTGCTTGTCCACAAAATTTGTTCATAATCAGAAGATTGAAGCAATGTGGTCTCAGATAATGAAGCAACACAATAGGTCAATCAAGAACAATATTGTGAGTCATATAAACATGGCCAATATGATCCTGATGATGACATTTAAAAGGAACTTTCTTTTCCTTACGCCACATATTCACACTTTGTTAACCAGATGTCTTCAGGATCTTGTTTCAATTCCTCTGGATACCAGTCTTCCAAGAAAGTGTTGATGTCTGGTTTGATAGTTATATCCATCACAGAAAACACTACAATAAACTACCTTGCCAAGTGTTGTGCAAAAGTTATGGTTTACTTGTGATAAAATTAATCTTAGAAATGTTTGGATTGTTTTCTGCCACATGCTTCCACATATCAAGAACACTTTTGCCCTCTTATTGACCAATCATACTTGTCAGAGGTATATGAGAAGTAGGATTCCAGCTCATCTGAAGAGGAGATTGAAAATGACTGCTGCCTGAACATCCATTATAGCCAGTACACAAATTCCTATGTTCAAATAGTTTACCAAATCCTTGTTACTACTTTTTTCCTCTCAATTTAAGTTACAGGGAAAATTTGCTTACATAGTTGAATCAGCACACTATTTTCAGATGGAGATCCACACTTGACCTGTTTGGTTGGAGCACCCAATTTGATAGGGAATGTACAAGCTCCTCCCAACAGGAGGATGGGCTGGGCCTGCTCTTATGACCTCCATGTCATGAGAACTTGTATTTCTGACAAGTCCATTTCATATCTGTGAAAGTGCCTTCAAATCAATGGATGTATAGATTCCAAACCAAACTCAACTTTGCCAGGAACTCAAACAAGGGATACAACATTTTAAACTCCTGCCAACCCATACCCTTGCCTCCACTCAGACATCAAGGTGAGCAAATCAATGAAGCTTACTTTCAGCCGCCCTAAAGCTGATTGCTTGCTTGTTTACCTTTTGATTGCTGTTCCTTTCAGAGGCCCCTTCAGCTTTACTTCCAGAAACAACTGGCAGCTTCATCCATCAAACAAAACAAGTCAATCAATGAAGCCTAGTTTAAGCCCCAGAATTCGTGAAACCAAAACACAGCCCGCCGGGCTCATTATAACTGGCATGAAGTGTTCTGTTGCCCACATCTGTGCTGCGTGCCAATGGCCATGAGGGATTCAGGCATATAAAGAGTGCCAACTCACCCCGTTACCTGCCCCAACCAACAACAATGGGAGCCTTGACTACTTCCCTCAGAAGTCCCACTGCCATCCCGTGTGGTGGGGCCATTTTACATCATTGAGGCTGTAACTCTTGGTCTATGATCTTCCATCTCCAGGAAATTTTCTGATTACTGACATTCATTACTTTCACTAGGGAGACCATGACGTATCTGCCAGAGTGTCCTACGGGTAGCTCAAGTATAACTTAGCCATCACCTCAGAAGTGCTAGGAGGTCAAGAAAATGTCTTTGCTGACCTATTGAAGTATGGATCACAATCTACAGCTTTGACCCAGGACTATGTACATCTACTTGGTGGTGTTGTAGCCTGCAACCTACGCACATTGAGACTCGCCGCAGTCGCGGTATCTTCTCCACTCCGACTCCTGTCCGGGCTGGAGAGCTTGTCAATCCATACCATTATTGTGCCTCCAAGTCCCTGAGCCACAACAGGTGGCTGCTTGATGGGCCCAAATAATGGGGGAGACCCCATTGTTTTCTATGAGCAGGCCCCCACCCTCATGATTGGCAAGAGCCCTACTTTCCTGAATAATCAGTCCATCTCCCTCTTGGCGGGCAGGCAGGCTGTTTTTGGGTGCGGGGTGGTGAGCCACTGCAAGGAAGTCAAGTCAACAGTCTCAACAATACTCCTCAAACAAACCCGTGTGTGACTTTGAAGCACACAGATTACCACACAATTGCAAACTTATCAAATGATATGTAGTCCTACTACATCTCATCTAAATTGGATTATGTGACTCACTGCTCCAGTAGCACACGCAGTTGGAGTTTGAGACCACACCTCCATCATTCCTGGGAAACATCATATTGCAAAACATGTTTGTTCTGCTGCAATTTGGCCAAGACACCCTGATTGTAGCATAGTACATGGAAAGCTTTGATCCTATGAAAAATACTTGGTTTTTTTGATGTGAGCTTTCAAACACCACATCTGCTAATAGCTGTTGTGCTAACATGACAACAAACCTCAGGCACTCCTCATTGCAATGTCCTCTGGTGTGCAAACCCAGATGGCCACTGTTGGCCAAGTTGACACCTGTCAAGCCTTCCTGCAAGTGAGATACACATAGCAATTACCCTGATAATCATCTGACAACCGCGAGGCCCTCCAACATGCAAACCCTGCCTAACAAAATTTCAGCTGACCAAGCCAAACCAGAAACCAAATGCCGAGCTTTTGATCTGCAAAGCCTTGCGCCGGCTCCTTCAATATCAGCAAGTATGTTTCCAACAGGAGAGGATTGAAAAGATGGGCAAGGAAGCAACAAAATCAAAGAAAATACATTTTTCAAAACCTCTCCCAATAGACCTGATTGCCTCTCCTTGGGCTTGATCAAGGGAAAGAAAAGGTCAACTTGGCTCTTAAAAAACTGGCAGCTCACTTTCCAAGGCACAGACCAAGGCCCTTTGCAAACTCAAGAAAAAGAGCTAATCACTCAATTGCACTATCCCCTCATGACTTCTCCCTTTTAATGTTCATGGAATCCATAAGCCAACTGAAAAAGAAGATCTACCTAGGGTTTCAATCCCCTCATCTGTGTATATAATAGTCTTACATTCTTTTCACACAGATCATATAGTTATAGTTCTAAGATTTATTTCTCATGTGGTAAGAATCCAAGTGCAATCTATTTGGTTTCAGCTGGGGTTTCAATCCACTTTCCTATTGTTGGTGCATTCAACTCAAAACCCCTTTTCTCAAAGTCTATGATTGTACAAATAGAAAAAAAAGTAGCCAAAAGTAAATTATAAAGATAAAAAGAAAAACAACTGACTTCCTGATGATCAGAGTTAGTCAATTGCCTTTCAAAAATTGGGGAAAATGTCCCCTGTTACAAAGCCTGGGTTTTGAATGGTTATTCCTAGAAATGAAATCACAATATAATTGACACAAAAACCAACAAAAAAGGATGGCAATAATAAAAACTAACCATCTTTTCTGAAATTGAACAGCAACCCAATCAACATCCTCTCCTTCACCTCTTTCCAGGTTTCCGTACAGAGTGATCTTTCAAGAAGAATTGTGTCTTCACCTCCTAACCATAAAGGATGTTTGAGGAAAGGTGCAGGTCCAACCTTGAGTTTTGTGAGACTCTTGAGCTTCTCCAAGATTGAAGTTCCCTCCCTCAAGATCAGTATTGCAGAAAGCTGAGAGAGTAAGTTGAGTTTGGTTTTCCAACCACATGAAAAGGAAATGTATTTGATTAATTGTCATGTCCTCCAAAGTGCAAAAAGTTTGAATTTCTTTCTGCCCAAATCATGTGATTTCCAGCTGGGCTGTAAGGACCACCATGAAAGCACATTTCTAAAACATTATCTCAGTATTCCAAAATGCAACAGCAAGAAAAATAAAAAAAAAACAGGGCGAAAGTGGACTTTACAGTAGCAGACTTTGAGTTCCAACTGCTAATTGTCTGTTTCCAGAAATTCTTTTGTTACAATATCAAGATGGGTCTTACCCAGCAGTTCTTTGCAACGTTGAACGGGAAATGCAGAATATTTCTGAGGAAAAAAGTGATCTTCTGTCAGAGCCCACTTCACAGAGTTGTACTGCCTCTTTCTCCAACCAGGTGGCTCTTTGATAACATCCCACAATGAGGTATGATCCACAATTTCTTGCTCGAGGTACTCTGGATCTTCAACAAAGTCCTGCTTGTCCATCTTCATTGGCCTTTTAACCTAGAAAAAAGAATGAAAAAATCAAGGTTCATCAGCAACCTTTGTTAGCATGGGTTAGTTTTGACTTACCAGGCCTGTAGTGAACATTTTTTTCTTCTAGGAGTTAATTTTGCCTGTTTGATGATAAAAGAGTATGGGTGTTTTTTTCCCAATCTCAATTTTGATCTGCTCCAGTTTGTTTCTGCTGCTTCTTTGGCGGTTTTGGCATTCTTGCTCTGCTGTACATTGTGATGGCTTCCTCCTTGAGTTCCGCCACAATCTTCATCAACACAACACGGTTGAGGTATTATTACAGAGTGTGCCAAAGCACACTCTGTTCCAGGAGTGTGCCAAAGCACACTCTGTTCCAGGAGTGTGCCAAAGCACCCTGCGTTTCTAGGAGTGTGCCAAAGCACCCTCTGTTTCTAGGAGTTTGCCAAAGCACCCTCTGTTTCTAGGAGTGTGCCAAAGCACCCTCTGTTTCTAGGAGTGTGCCAAAGCACCCTCTGTTTCGAGGAGTGTGCCAAAGCACACTCTGTAAAAGGAGGGTGCTGGCCACATAGCTGCCTGAGGAGGCTCCCTCCTTGGATGAACAGGGTTATTGGGTTGATTGCTGGATGGAAAGGCTTATTGGAGGATTTTCAAAGTTTGACTTGTGGTTGCGCCTGCTGAGTCCTTGCAGCAGTTTTTCATCCCCGGATTCAGGCACCTCCCTCCATGTTGATTGGTCAAGAAGGAAGCAGCCAAAAACACCAAGGATGGCTTTGAAAAGCTCAACAAGCCTGCAGAACTGGCTCATTTGACAACATCAAGCTCACCCTCAGGACTCTGCGACTGCTTGCGTGGGTATTTAGCAAGCTGGTAAGGCACAGAGCAAATAGGGATCATCTGTTGAGCAAGCCAAAGGCAAGCGCCCCGGTCCCCCAGGAACTGAACTGAGGGTTGACAAAGCTTTGTGATATGTTGTACATATACACATACATATATAATGAGATTGTACATGAATTTGGCCATCCTGGCACATTTTCATAGTATTTCACATGTTTTACTGAATCAAGCACCATGGCAGTTTGCGCAAACCACAGTTCAGCTGTGGATGCCAGTGTTATAAATTAGATCCCCTCTGCCAACTCGGCCACTGTGCGTGCCTTCTGTTGTGACATTTATTTACTACTTGACAGCGGCAACTGTCAGAGATATTTTGTACATAGTTTTGTTCCGATTTTATTAAATAGTAATAAAATCTTCATTCCTGCGAGCTATCACTCCAACAGGTTATGAGCCTATCTTGCTTTTCTTATTTTTACCATCATCAGTAACCGGCGAAAGGACAAACAACCAACACTGTAGTCTGCCAACTGGAAAAGCCTAGTAGCCAAACCCTGACAAGCATCAATTGTCCCCTGGCAAGCATTTTTTTTCTTCTCTCTCTGCTTCTCCTCTATCTTTCCTTCCCTGAATATCCGGATTGTCAACCTCCAAACAAATCACACATCCTATCAACACAAATCGGCTATAAACAGGTGCCGTAACCACCACTCAGGAGTTTTGAGTTTGAGCCAGAGCTAGAAGATCTGAACCCTGTATTGTGTGGCGAACACCCTGCAAGTGTTTATGCTGGTCTGATCAACCATAACCGCACAAACAAGGCAAGGTTCAACAAAACTCTAAGCTTAACAATAAGGACTGAAGAGTTGGCTGAAGCCTGTGTATCCATCAAGACCTCAATCTTGACAATCAACCCAACCAGATCCTCACCTTCCCCTTTCTTTCCTTCTTTGTTATTTCTCAAGTTCCCAACACCATCCAAAAACCCTATTTCATTACCCCTTCCTCACCTCCCACCATTTTTCTTTCCCCAATACTCTTGCCCCGTCCACACCCAATGTTCAACAATAAGCCTCCTTCTGGCCGTTTTGTACCTCAACCTTCCAACCGTCCCATCCCTGGTCTTCAAACACTAGACAGGACAACCCCAACAATGAAATCGGTTCTTGGCCCCCAAATCTCCACCAATGATTACTTCAAAAGAAGAATATTGCAAGCGCCTGCGGGACCCAGTCGCAACAATCGCCCGTCTTCATCTTTTGGTCTTGACAAAGGCAAGGGCCGCAAACTCTTGGAGGAACTGCCCAAAGAAACCACCTTCCAACCTCGTCTCACCAGCTGTACCATTGGCTCATTGGCGGCTAATTGGCGACGTACTGAACCAGCCCCTCACATGGCCTCGTTTGCCAACAGCCAATCCTCAGCACCGGAGAACAATGCTAGCAAGCCCCAATCCAATGGACAGCTAGACCTCGCCAGCCTAGTCAATGAGCTCCGCCTCCAACGTCAATCCAATGAGGCTAGGCAACAGGACAACTGCGCCCAAAAGGACGCCAAGGAGGCGCAAACACAAGCACGATGGAATCTTGATGAAGACTCCAAGATTTCTTCCATCATATCCGCAGTGATCAAGGATTTTGCTGCAGAAGACTTGCTCAAGCCCAATGGATCCAACATTTGGCGATGGGAGCAAGCCCTTTGAGCTACTGCAGCCAAACGCTTCCACAACACCGATTTTTTCACCCTGGGAGAAGACAAGGTTGTGGCTCCCTACCATGAAAAGATAGTGCTTGGTATCATCCAGTCCTTGGTACACAGTAAGCTGTTGTTTGATTTACTGGATTTCAACAACTCAGCCAATGTTTTCAACCACCTGGTTTCAGAATTCCAAATTGTCAATTGCGCCAGGCAGCTACAGGCGTGGGAAAAGCTGAAAAGCATCTCTCTGTCCGACTACAACAGCGCCGCAGAAGTCCTAGCGGAATTTGATCAATGTGCGCAGACTTTTGTCAAACAAGGGATTGACCTCACGTGGGACACGATCCAAAGTTTTATCCTTCAAGGCAATCTTCGTGACCATCTTGGGCCAGCCGTCAATCAGAAAATCAATCTGTTCATGGAGACACATGGCTCCATAGCACCAGGCCCCGTGGACGTCCTCCGCTATTGGGATGCGGCACGCACCAAACACCGACTAGCGGAGGAGACAGGACAAAGCTTGACATCAACGTTAAATGTGACCCTAGCCCTTCAGGACCTGTCTCAGGAGCTAGCTCACCTCAAGATACACCGGACATCTCAGTGATGGCAATCAACAAGACCCCCCGCTGCTACATATGCAAAAAGATCGGCCACATGTCTTCCGGCTGTCCAACAAGCAGGAAGAACAATCCTGATACCCGTCAGCCTTCCCAAAGCCCTGCCTCAGCTCCTAGCTTCCCCCTGTGTTCTGTGACCTACAACTTTGACAGGTTACCCTATATCGAACCAATACAACCTGATCCCAGGCCTGCCAGTGCAGTCCCAGGACCATATTGCCCGCTGCACTTGTCCCAATCAAAAACCGCCAACCCACCCCAAACCACCAAACAAGTCGACGCAAGACAAATCAATGCCAACTTGTTTTCGGAAGAGGATGAAGATGTTGAATATGTTTTTGAAAACAAAAATCTGTCCGCCAAACCCTCTGGTCACCGCTTCAACCTTTGCGAAATGACTGTTGACCATGAGGACAGCCAAGAAGTCATATGGGACTCTGGCGCCTCAGATAACGTGACCGGTGATAGGTATGCGCTATTTGACTTCAAATCTCTAGAGCATCCTATTGCTGTCAAAGTGGCAATTGACACCGCGTGCGATTTCATCACAGGCACAGGTACTTTGAGATTCTGCGGGATGAGCGGGGGGAAAGTTGCTGTTAAGAATGTCTATTGTTGTGAGCAAGCTAGATCGACTCTTCTGTCAATCGCAGCCTTCAAGCAAGCAGGCGCGCGCTTCAGAGTCAGCGGAAATTTTGACGCTATTGATTTGATATCTAGCAACGGCCAACTACTCCTCCACAGCAAGTTCAACTCTGAAAAGAACATGTGGCCCTTACATAGACCAAAGAGAGCGCTTGTTGCACCGGCTTTTTGTATTGATACCAATTGTTTTCCTCACCCATCTGTTGAAATTGAAGTGAATACCATTTTTAAATCACCAGCTGTCATTGAGCACGGCCAGTTCACCTGGTCTGCTGAGGACCTTACGGCTGACGAAAAGACATTACTTTTCTGGCACCGCCTCTTTGGACATGCAAGCCTTAGGAAAATACGTAGGTTAGTGAAGTTGCAGCTGGGATATGGTCTGCCCACCTCAATGCCTGCAGGTTCAATAAAATGCCCGGTATGTTCCATCTGCAAGGCAACTAGAACTTCTGCACTAAGGCCATCAAAACAGGTACTTGCAAGATTGTCTGTGGTCTGTATTGATCTATTGGGACCTTTTGATACTGCAACACTGACTGGCGGTAAATATGCGCTCACAATCCGCGATATTTTTACGTCTTATAGTGAAGTCAAGATACTGAAAAGCAAGGCAGACGCGGCAGCGGTCCTGATGGAGACTATCATTTGCTGGGAGACTCAGACCAACACGAAGTTGAAGATCCTCCAATCAGACAATGGTGGAGAATTTGACTCAAAGGTCCTGGGAAAATTTCTTGCCGATAAGGGCATTATTGCCAAACGCTTGCTACCTTACCACCATTTTCAGAACAGGGCCGCTGAACGTTACAACCGCACAGTCTCGGACATGGGTCAAAGCGTGCTACATGACAGCAAACTGGGCCGCAAATTTTGGGGCTACACATTCCTATGGGCAGCTTGGACAATCAAAAGGATCCCAAACCGTGTGACAAAGGACAAGACACCCTACAAATGTTTTTTTGGCAAGAAACCCCAGCTGGAGAGAACCAGGGTTTTTGGCTCCAAACCCTACGTCCTTGTTGCACCTGAGAAGAGGAAGAAGCTTGAGAATTGTGTGGTCAAAGGCCTCGTGGTTGGTCACCTTCCAGAATCCAAAGGTTGGACATTCTGGTTACCTGCTTCAAAGAAGCTTGTCTCATCTGCTTGGGCTGATTTTGGCCGGAATGCGTTATTGTCTGTAAAAATGGAAAATCCTATTGCTACCGCTTCAGCATCAACCAACAAGAACAAAGTCTCAGAATCAATCCCACCAGCTACAACTGAACGACTTCAAGGAAGAAATCAAAGTGGTCCCACAGGAGGCAGCAGTTGACAAGGCCAAAGAGAACTGCGCGGATGATTCTCTTTCAGTGCCAGCAACTTTTAAAGCCGCCATGCGCTCCAAGGAGGCCGAATTTCGGAAAAAGGCGGTAGACACCGAGCTCAAGAACCTTTGCCAAAAAAAGGGTGTGGGCAGTCTGCAAACTGCCGAAACAACGTCGTAAACTTTGCGCCCACTGGGTCTTTGCCAAGAAGACAAATAATGACGGTTCAATCAAGTATAAAGCTAGATACGTAGCAAAAGGTTTTAATCAAAAGGAAGGAACAGATTTTGCCCACACTTTCGCACCTACCGCTACTTTCACCTTGATGAGAGTCCTGCTCACGATTGCCGCTAAGAATAACTGGCCCATTTACAACTCCGACTTTGTGGCTGCATACCTCAACTCCCCCATCAATGAGGAAGTGTGGGTACAGGCACCAGAAGGGCTTGACGTCAACGTTGGAGAAGCTTGCCTTCTGCAATGGGCACTCTATGGCATGAAACAAGCAGCCCATTGCTGGTGGAAGCATCTCAGAACAACTCTAGCAGATCTTGGTTACACGTCTAGCTACTACCACTCCAGCGTATACACTTTGAGCAATAAGGCGGACCAATCTATCATCTGGGTGCACGTAGATGATGGGATTGTTACCGGGTCATCCGACAAAGCTCTGAAGCTACTAGAACTACAATTGAAGGGTTCTTTGGAGATCAAATGGAAAGAGGGCTGGAAGAGGGCCTTACAAGCATGGTTGGGGTCAAAATCAAGATTGGCTGCAAGGATGCTTCCAACAAGAGGACGCACCACATAGAACGCAACTTCTATGTAACAAACCAGGCTCTTTTTGAAAAGAAGACTTCCCTGGAATGGATCCCCGGCAAGGATCAGTTTGCAGATGTGTTGACCAAGGTGCTGAAGAAATCAGCGCACAAGAAATGCAGTAAGATAATCTTAGGTTTCTGCAGCTGATTTCTTTTATTCTTTTCCTTTTGGTTTTTTTCTTTCTTTTCTCTTTCCTTTTACCGTTTGCCAGTTTCTTGTCGAGGGGGGGGATGTTGTGACATGTATTTAGTACTCAACAGCGTTAACTGTCACAGATATTTTGTTGATAGTTTTGTTCCGATTTTATTACATAGTAATAAAATCATCATTCCTGCAAGCAACCACTCCAACACCTTCATCCTCCTCCCCATTCCTGTGGTGCTGTTAGTTGGTGATTGTGGTGTACAGTCCAATCCTTTTCTTATTGTGGGTTACTTGGCTAGTCAGCAGCCAAGTTTGTGCTACCGCTGGAACTATTTGTGAGGCATGATGGATCAAACTGAACTAGGGAAGACGGCCAGGCTTGGATTGTAAAAAATGCAAATTACTACACAAACTGGGGCTCATCTGTTGTGTGGCCCAAAAGATGTGAGTTACAGAACAAGCCAGGCTCATCCATTAAGCAAGCTGACCAATGTGAGATACAGGACCAGCTGAACCCATAGTGAAACAAGAAGATGTCAGATCTCAGGTAGAGGGCATACAGATCATCAACCATGTTTCCCATTCCTTGGTACATACTGTATTGAATGGTGGTGATACATTTGGCTAAGGTGCAGCAAGCATGCTGCGTAGTTGTTGCTGCAAACTCATCAATCAATTGTCTCAGATCACGGCTGCCTTTCAATCCTTACCATAATGGCAGGATCAGGGCAGATTCAACTACCCACCTCAGTAGGTGAGTTGCGCAAGCCTTCAATTGACAAAATGCAAGCACTACAAACATGCTGTACTTTACCTGCATGTATAACGGTGTGGTATAGCAGTTGTGTTTTTTGAGGTATTCTGGGTACATTTCATGAAGTTTAAAAGCAATATCTAGGCATGCATTGCATATTTTTGTCAGAATAACAATTTAAAAATTTGCACTAATGTAGGAGTGTTGCTTGTCACAAGCAAGGAAGCTATCTCAAAATGGTTCACATGAAACCTCAATATGATCAAAATTAACCTGAAAATATGAGGAAGCTTAGTAAAATTTGATCACTTTGGTTCTAAGGGTGCAAGCAGTATTCATTTTGTTAAAACTGCCTAAAAAGTCCTGTTTGGAGGTATTTTGGCACATTATCAGCAATACAACGTGCTGTTTGGTGGTATTTTGGCACATTATCAGCAATACAACGTCCTGTTTGGTGGTATTTTGGCACATTATCAACAATACAAACCATCCAGACTTGGGCAACATGAAAACTTAATAAATGTCAAATGAAGCTCATTAAAAATCAACTTTCAAGTATTTCTTCCTGGTGGTCAACATCTGATTGTTTTTGACAGAACCAGCTAAAAAGTCAAATTTTGTCCAAGGAGCAATGTAATCTTGGAAATGCATCAAGGTAAAACTTGGAATATGCAAAGAACAGTCAAATTCCTATTTATTTGTGTGAGGCTTTGTAGATTTACACTTGTTGCTACCATCATCACTTGTGGCCACCATCATTTTTAAGAGTGGACTCTTCCAGCCTCTGGGGCAAGATCACAAGAGTGGTAATCTTATTGATCATTTGTTTTTCATCTAAACACAGCATCCTAAAGATAAATGAATATTGGAAAGAGGTTGCGGGTAAAATGATTTATTCAATAAAAAAATTGGCAGAATTCTGCATCAAGTAGCAATACTTCTTTCCAGGGTTGTCTAGTGGAGATGAGGTTTACGAGTACAACACCAAGGGACCAAACATTGTTAGAAAAAGTATTGTAGCAAAGTAGAGGAGCAATGAGACACAATATCCCAGTATTCAAGTTCTAAGAGGGCTGAATAATGAACCATGGTCATTGAAAATCTTTTCTTCTCTCTCTGAGGCGGACCAAGCATCACAAGACTTGCCAGCCAGAATGTGATCGGTAGCTGTATCGCGCCGGACTCAACTCTCCGCATGAAAATTGGTGATTTCATCTTTTGTTAATAGACAGTATGAGCACAAATGATTGGAATTAAAAGACAAGAACCCCAAAGCACAACGAACTGCTGGCAGATTGCCCAAGAAAGTGAACCACGGATGTGTTGGCTGTGGGTATACTGGTGAGTCCTAGATAGGTGAAGGCCTGGTTGCCAAAGAGTGTTAAGTTGTTGAGCGAGGGGTCTGAAGATCCAATTGATTTGTTTGAGGGAGGGTTCATGAGGCCCAGTTGCAATACCTGTGAGAAACACGTTTTCAGGTAGGGATCTCAACTCAAAGGGAAGGCTAAGACAGATGAGAGCTAGAAATGTGATAGAAGCACTTTTGCCAGGGTGCCGACTGCCGCAGGGGTTGATTCCATTGGTGTACAGGCAGAATGTCAAATTTGAGCTTGATGCAGTGAATTGTTGGCCATTAGGTCCTAGAAACTGCTTCCATGCTTTTGAGTCATGTGAATATCTTTGACTATGCAGTTAGGGACGTAAAGTAATTTTGAATGAGTGGCCGTCTGTTCTAAGGCTTCCCCTCTGTAAGGACAAGACAGTAGTTTAGCTAGCCATTGACAAAGATTTTGAAATGCATATGTCCAGATGGGCAGTTTGTTCACACTGCGGGTCTTGTGTAGAAGGGCACCACAAACATCAAGATTGGATGCGGCAGTTTTGGAGGTATCAATTTCGGATTTTGATGTTTGTTTAGGGACCTCATTTGCGCGTATTAGCCCGGTTCACATTGGATTTTTAAGGCCATTTTTATCCATCTTATCATTAAAATTTATCATTTTTTTCAAGTTGGTCAGATTCTTCTGAAACCACTTTTTCTGATGATTGAAAAAGTTGTCACAAGTTTATGATAAAATCAGATAAAAATAGGTTCAAAGTCGCCAACGTGAACCGGGCTATTCCTGATGTGTCCGTCACACATTGCAATTTTTTGATTGGGTCCTTGGATGTTGAGATGACTGGGAAAGCACAATGGACACAACGGCGGGGGACATTGGGAGAGATGGGATACATCGCAAAGCACTCCTGACAATCACTGGGTCTAGCTGCATGATGATGGTTTGAATCCGTCCAGGTAGCTTGTCAATGTAAGCGCGTTCAGGGAGAGATAGTTTGGTTGTCTGAATGTTCAAAAATTGGTGTAGCAAGAGGTGAAGATCTTTTTGGGATTTGAGGAACCATGGGGTCAACACGTGGAATAAGTGATTTACAATAGATAGGACGGCTGCAACAAGGTCTGTATGGACAGTCGCTGCATTTGCCGATTAAAGTGAAAAAGAGAAAAAAGCACCTGTTTTAATACAAATGATGTAAGTGTACATGTAGGTTATCAAATGGAACGGACAGACAAAATGCAACAGAAATCAAAAGTTGGGTCAATTGTAGTACCCGCAGTTTTGGAGCAATGGGAAGTAGATGATGAGGCAGTTTGCTGGTCATGCCTTAAAGCTAATAAGCGAACGTGAGTCAAGTCTAATACTGCAGATTCTGTTTGACAGGGCTTAATGTGAGATTCAGTTACACGGACGGGCAACTGGGGGACCACAAGAGATACCAGTGCTAGAGTTTGAGGTAGTTATTGCTGGTGGGTGCAATTCAAGCAACAAGCTATTTCAGTTATCCACTAACGGGGTACTACCGGCGAGTCCATTGGGTGCGGAGGAGAGGGGATTGATCTCGGCCACTTCATCAGCAAGGCAATGCTATTTGACGACATTGAGTGTCAGCTTGACACTGGGTTGAATGATACCTTCCTCCACATAATTTTGACGTGAGCAACCATGTGTACACTGCTTTGAGTTGAGAGAATTTTCTTGGTGGCATAGTTTTGATCAGCCTGCTTAAAGGTTACGGTTGATTGTAAAAAAGGGTAATAGGAGAGGTGACTGGAGGTGTAGTATTGTTGTAGTGTGGAGGTATTTGAAAGTTGCTTGCGCCAAGGGGAGATGGCAAAAAGCAGCGTTGGATTGCTCCTATATGTAGTACGTATTTATATACTGAATCAGGTACAAGATTCAGTACATGTGGCAGGTTGAAGCTTGCAAACAGGAGAGAAATGGATGTACATATTTATTTAAAACACATTCACGGGTTTGATTGGCCCATGAGGTGCTCAAACAGCCTCATACCCCAAGTGACACAGGACGGTGATTGGGAATGTGTTGGAGATGGTGGAGGGGGGCAAGAGCTACATAGTGTGTGTATGCTTCTAGGAAAAGAAAATGTTTCATATATTTTTAGAAATCAAGTAAAGCCATTGAGACACAGAGAAAGAAAAACAGACAACAGTACAATGAAATGCTTGCAGAACTGGGGAATGTGTCAGCAGTTCTGCAAGCGCGCAGTGCAGGTAGATATAGACGGTTCTGAAACAAGGTTTAAGGCCTCAATCGAGTTTGCCTTGCAGGAGAAGGACCACTGCGTCTTTTAGGGTGATTCTTTTGATTGTTCAGGTCATCTAGCATAATCATCAGACCATTGACCTCCGGGTTCTGCCAATAGAACTCCAGCACCTTAAAACGCTTTGGGTTTGAGTTTGTGAAGACAGCTTTTTTTGATGCGCGTGAAGAACACCCGGGACTTGACCAGAAAGGTCATTGCTAGAGAAATTTTTGGAATCAATGGACATTGCATTCTGCATCTTGTTTCATCCTTGCTACAGCAAGCCTGGAGAATTGACAGCAGGTCCTTCAAACTGGGCTTGTGTATAATTGTGGTGCCGCGTTTTTTTTGTAGCTGTCAGAGTGCGCTTGCATTTGTCAAGCTGTTTGTGATATTTTGGATATTTAAATTACTTCTCTGACTTACTTTGTTCACTTGAGTTACCTGTCTAGCCCGTTTGGCTGCTGCCTTGATTGCGCTGGCAATACCTGATAGACAGAAAAATATTTTAGGGACACATAAGACATGCTTTAGTTTGGCCCATGACAGTGGTTTTGAGGTGTTCATGATGTTCCGCTATGCTAAGTTAATTAAAAAAAACTACCTACCTCCTTTGCCACGTTGTAAGACTCAAAAGTGTTCCTGAGAACCTTTTGCTGAATGGAGAAGGGGATGATGGAGGTGCAAACTCTGTCCTTCTATGCTATCAGTCAACAAGACCCACCAAGCTGTGCTTGGCAAGTTTTTTAATCAAGTGATAGGGTAGGTTGGCTCAAGATGAGTTGTTTGATTGACAAGGTATAGAGCTGATGATTGATATAAGGGTAGGTTATCATTGGTAAGGGTGAATGTTGGGGTGACTGTGATTGATGAGTGATGAACTGAGGAGCTGACAACTGGGGAGGAGAGAGCTCCTTTTATAGACAGAAGTGGAGCCCCAGAGGGCTTGTGGGGTAGGGTTCCTATAAGGACTCAGGGCTACACGAGGATAGCACGACGTGATAAGCTCTCCACACGTTTGGGTCCGGTCTCCTAATCTCAATGAGGTTGCATGGCAAAAACACTAACCTATACAAGGATAGCACGACGTGGTAAGCTCTGCACACGTCTGGGTCCGGTCTCCTAATCTCAATGAGGAAAGAGAATAGGAGCCGGGCCGGGCTACCGCATATAGTCTACATACAAGGTTAGGTTTTGGGACAAGCGGTCTCACTCTCCTAGGTTTGGCTGATGTGTAAGTACATAGTATGGTTATGTACTATGCAATCTTGACTGGTCTTCTAACAGTTCCAGCTGATCTGGACAACAGGGTGTGGGATTTTAGCTGGTGAGAGTAGATACAAATGATGTCATAATGTGTCAGGGGTACATAAATGATGTCATAAGAATCCAGTAGGGCTGCATGAAGGCTGCGTAAAGTGACAGTAGACTGCATTAGTTGACAGGTGGATGCAGGGGGTGCATAAATGAAGTCTGAGGCTGCAGGGTCAGTGCGGGATGACATCATAATATGGAAATAGAAGAGTACTTGATACTATGTGATGAGTATAGTCTGATGGGGAGATGTATGGTTATATCCTGTGATGTGTATAAGCATAATACTGTTATCCTTGACTTGAGGCTTGTGACAGGCTAGTGACTGGGTATGCTGAACGTGTGATGAGTGTCCATTGTCCAGGGGCATGTAGGTTCCAGTGACAACTAGGGGTAAAATTGGCCTTAGAATCCATTTCTGGGGTCCATTTGATGGTATCTTGAGGCCTAGTATGAGTAATTATGTGGCATAGAAAAAACTTTTTATTTTTCCACTTTTCCGTCTATAACCACATCCTCCCCCAACTTATTGTCTGTCCCCAGACAATTTTGACGTGAAAAGTGCTATTTCTCCAGCTGTTGAACCTGTGACGTGGGAACTTTACGTGAGGATTAGCTGAATCCTTGGAGGCTGGGTTATTTGGACTTCTCTTGGGCAATATGGCATGAGAGGGTCCGCAGGGTGAAAATTGGCCAAAAATTTGATTTTTGTCAATTTTGGGATTTTTCTTGACAAGAACTTTTTGTCAGTTCTGGGAGTCAAAGTGCTGCGTGCAGTCCGCAGTGGTGCTGCTTGTGCTGTGGTGGCGGCCGCAGCTGTTGCTCTTGTGGCTTAGCGTGCGCGCTGTCAAAGCCGCAGGCCTCGGATGTTGAGTAGTGATTGGGGACTCACACCCGTCTTTGATGGCTGACTGATTGGGCTTTGGGCCCGGGTACTTAGTGTTGGTCGTACCCGCCCAGCAGCTATCCCAATCCCGCGGGGTCGTCCAATGCGCCGCAGTTGTCTTGTCGGATTACGCCTAATCCAACAAGAGGACTGCGGTGCTGCAAATGTCCAGCCCCGCGTTTGGGTCTCGAGTATCTGCACCCCTACCTTGCCACGGGGTATACGTATGTAAACATATGTACATATATTGACCCTACCCCATAGGGGGGGGGGGGGGGGTATCGATATGCCCTCTGCACCTTGACCCCTGCCGGCCACACCATCCAGTCAACTTCGCCAATCTTCTGGCTCCTTTGACTACGTCACCATTGTTGCTGTCAACCCCAGGCAAACGCAACACCTCTACTGCGTCATTCCCAACACAGCCAGCCTGAACCCTGCTGTTGAGCAGGGTACCTTTTTTCGGGTGAGTTTCTTTCATCCTTTCTTGATAGCCAAGCCGCTATTGTGTTGGTTGAGGTAATTATGTAGCTGTCAGATTAATTGCCACTACTATATGCACCACTCTTGATTTTGACAGGTCTACACGGCTTTTGGTTGGAGATCTGTTTGCCGACTCAGTATGTACTTTCCATTTCGCAAAAAGTATGTGGTTGTCGGCAGCACCGCGGAAGTTACTGAGATGCCACTACTTATTGCCGGTTGTTTAGGTGGCTGGCCAGCTGATGATGCTCGGCCGTGGGTCCGTACACGTACAGTCCCGGAGAGAGCAATGGCACCGCACTCTGTTCTGTTTGACTTTATCTGGGATCAATAATTGGTCAGGTCAAACAATCCTCCCTCTAGTCGTGGATGGGTCCTGGTTTCCGTTCAGAGCCCGTCTGTGGGGCACAAGTTCCATCATCATTCTTTCAAGTGCCAGAGGCCCCTCACAGGATTCGAGGTGAGTATAAAAAACAAGTCCCTCTCCCCCTTCTCTGTCCATCATCCACCTCATTGTTTCTTCACCCCGTCTACTTCTACTATAGACCAGACTTTTAACTGATTACCATTATGCCCCACCGTCCATACTATAGACCCTGCTTTCCCCCTACCCCTTATCCTTTAAGAAATCGCGGGGCCTCCGCTGGCGCTCCAGAGCGTGTAAGTAGGGGTTTATATTGTAGCGCAGTTATCTTTACTTTTCCGTTAACTTGTGTTGCTTTTATTAGCCAGGGTCTTCCATTCATAACCCCATCCTGATTTTGGATGGGCCACTTTATCACGCTGAGACCATCACGCCAACCTGGATCCAGTGGACCCAGGCTTATCTGGATGCGTTTAACAGGCCCAACTGCGCTAGAAACTGGGCCGCTTGAGGTCCTGAAGCCTGCCCATTTGTGGTTGACCCGGCTGCAGCAGCTAGAGTGGCTTCGGTAAGTATCCGACCGGGTTTTTAGCCTTTTCAGGCCGCTGATCCGCTCTGATTATAGTCCACAGAGCCGGCTCGCCCAGATTCAGAGGTGAGAGCTCCGTCTCCTCCTCAAACTCCCCCAGGTTTGGAGGGCTTGCGTCCCCGATCCGAGGATCCCTTTGTAAGTTTGTGATCCGCTCCGACTATTCTTGGCTCAGGAATCTGATCAATTTTTTCTGCCCTCAGCTTGTTTTGCCAACTCGTCCAGGATCGGCTTTTAGGACCCTGTCTCCGTCTCGGGTTCCCCCGGGATTTGTGGGGTTGCACCCTTGCTTTCAGGTTGCCCTGACTCCTGAAGCTGCCGGGAATCCACTGGCTTCACCAGTATTTCGGCACCAGACCCCCAACCCGGGTCCTTTGCCTGGGTCGCCTGTTTTCCCACCGGCGACCAACTCGGATCGTGATGTAAGTACTCTCTTTTTGTTCTCTTGTGTTTAACAAATCCAAGGCTGATTCCTTCTTGGTAGTTTTAGTCCTCCAACCGGGTCTTCTTAGATGAGAGCTGGGTTCTCCCTCCGGCTCCATGCCCCAGTAACCTCACGTCACCGACCTTGGACTGTGAGATGTTGGGTACCAAGGCCCCTACCGGTACTTATAGATTTCCTGAGACCTCTGGATTCAACGAATCTTTGCAGGAGGCAATGACCAAATCTGCAACGTCCTCAGGAGGTACCAGCCGCTTTGACGGTTGGGGATCCGGGGTAAGCTAAATTTCATCCACCTTGTATTTCCTTGGGTTAAAGCGTTGACTTGTTTTAGGTTCCTGCCGGCATTGTCCAGTCTCCCACCTGGAACCCAATCCCTGAGGCCTCCCGGGCTACTACCTCCGACCTTCACGCGGACGAGGTCACTGACTCTGATGGGGACGTCAGAATGACCGATTCTCATCATGTTCCATCGCCTGACGTCCCTGGTGAGTATTGTCTTGCCGGCTATCCCTTTTTAAAAGAGTCGCAGATCACTCTTCTCCTTGACCAAGATGCTCCGGAGGACCCGGACGCTGATCCAATTGATTCAGCGGCCTATCATTGACTCTACCAAACCTTTGCCTCCCTCTTTGTGAGATTCTGCCGCTGCTGTCAACCTTCCAGCAACAACGAGCGGATCCAACACCTCTTCCTTTTCAGAGCCATGGCGGATGAATATCGATCCGCGATCCGACCGGACCTTCAAGATGACTGATTCTGTAAGTTGATCTTTTCTTTTTCCTTACGGTCTAGTTCGTGATCCTAACGTGTTTTCTCCTTCTTTCTTCAGATTACCTGTCCTTTTTTCTTTTTTGTGACTCCTGGGGCAAAATTTCCACAAGAAAGCCAAAAAAGATTGACATATACTTTAGAAAACCCCCCAAAAAAATGTAACCCCTGAAATGATTAGTTATTTTGTTTTATTTTATTATGATGTTATCTTTTGTTTATCCTTTAACAGAGAATTAATCTATCAGTCCCCCTCCCCCAACTTCACAGGTTGTCCCCAACCTTCCCTTTAAGAGAGAGAAAAAAAAGAAAGTGGAGAGAAAGAAAAGAGTGTTTGTTTTGAAGTGAGTGTGGTCAATAGAATGAGCAAGTTATTCTGTTTGTCTGCTTGATCCGTTGATGTGGTTTTTAAAAGAAAAGTCTTGAGAAAAAGAATGTGAGTTCCTCACCCAACTTAAAAAAAATCCAGTGTTTATCATTGAACAGTTTAGTCTCTTGTCCAGGAGAAAGACTTAGTTCAAAATAATGGATGCATTATCATCAGAGTTTGTGTTGGAGTTTGCCTCTTCCTCATCAGACAATTCAGGTTGAGCGGGATCCTCGTCATGCTGAATATTGGCCAAGCTTTGTCCTCGTGGGTAAAACTGTTTAATATGTGAAGCTGCGTAAGCCCTCTTCAATTCTTCCAGAATGTAAGAACCCTTTGGCAACTGTTGCTTGATTCGAAAAGGCCCGTTCCATTGGTTGGCAAAAAGCTTGCCCCATTGGTCTTCCAAACTCTTATTATAAATAAGCACTAATTTGCCTGGGTTCAAAGGTTTACAAAGCCTAGCCGCCATTCTCTGATCCCAGTATCTGACCGAAGAATTCCTAGTTTTCATTAACTTTTTGTGAGCTATTCCCAGGATCTCTTCTTGGTGTTCCAGCTGCATAGTTCTGGCTTCCAGAAGTGCCTCTGTCATGCTGATTTCAGTCCAATCAATTCCCAGATAGGTGTCCATTTCTAAGTTGACTGGGAGAACCACCTTTTGGCCAAAGACTAATTTGTAGGGTGAGTACCCAGTCGTTTGCTTGGTTGAAATTCTATCAGCAAAGAGTACTAATGGAAGATACTCCCTCCATTTTCCTCCAGATTCACCACACATCTTGATTAAGGTGTCCTTAATTGGTCAATGTCCTCTTTCAATCATTCCGTTAGCTTCAGGATAATACGGAGTGGGTGGTTTGAAGGCTGCTCCAATCTTTTCCACAGCTTTTATAAACTTGTTCTTGAACTCAGGCCCATTATCTGCCAAGACTGTTTTGATTACGCCATAACGGTAGACCCATTCTTCCAAGAGAAATTTTCCAATAGTGGCCGCTGTTAATTTGACCAAAGGGGCTGCTTCTACCCATCCGGATAAGTCGTCTCTGGCCACCAGTAAGTATTTGTATTGTCCGGCTTTAATGTGGCAGACGTCCAAGGCTACTCGTCCAAATAAGCTACTTTCTCCTGTTAAGGGATCCCGCTTTTGGCATGGTGCACAGCTCTGAACCCATAACTTTACTTTTTTCTTCAGGCTTGGCCACCAAAATCTGCAAACTAGTTGCTGGTATGTTTCCTCAAGTCCTCAATGCCCAAGATCCTTGTGAGTCATTCTCAAAAGTTTACTTTGGTAGGCAATTTTGGATATAACTAGTTGGGCCATGGGTGAGTGCCTTTGCATAAGTCTCCCATCCTGAATAAAATCGTTTGCTGATTTTTGTTTAAGCTTCTGAAACTGGTCCGCATCCATAGCGTGGGGTTTGCGTAATGTTCTCAATCATTCCTTAAGATCTGTCCAAAATCCAGGTGCTTCCCATTCAAAGAGCTCGATGGATGCGGCCGCAAAGAATTGGAGCTGAGAGGAAGCTTTAATTACTGGTTTGTCTTTATCAAAATCCTCTGTGTCAATATAGAACTTGTCTTCCTCATCGCTTATTGGCCTCCTTCAGAGTGTGTCCGGCATTGTGAATGTTTTCCCGGGTTTATGGACCATGTCAAAGGAAAAGAGATGAATGAATGATACCCATCTGGTCATAGGGGCATTCATCATTTGGATCAAAGATTGAGCGTCAACTTGCAGTTCAAAGTGCTGTCCCCAGAGAAGTGTTTGTAGTTTCTTGAGGATTCTTGCCACGCCACAGAGTTCAAGTTTTGGCTGAGAATATTTTGACTCCACTGGTGAAAATACCACTGTGTCGTATAACACTGGCCGGTTTAACCCTGTCTCAAGGTCCTGTTGAGAGAGCACTGCTCCGGCTGCGATGAAGCTGGAGTCTACCTCCAAAACAATAAGTCCTCCGTGTTCAGAGTAGTCCAACTTCTTCAGTGTAATGTCTTCTCCAATTATTTGCTTAAGCTGATTAAAAGCGTGGTTGCAGTCGTTGTCCCAGCACCACTCGGTACCCTTTCTTGTGAGCTTCCTGAGAGGTGCTGCAATCTCTGATAAGTTTTTTACAAAGATTCTAACATAAGTTGCTATTCCCATGAATCCTCGTAGTTCGGTAAGATTGTTTGGGGTGGGCCATGTCATAATTTTGTTCTTTTTCTGGACTGAAACCCTTCTTCCTTCCTTACAGACCACGTGACCAACAATATCCAAGGCAGGCACGCAGCAGGCAAATTTCTTCCCGGAAATGGTTAGTCCTCAAAATCCAAAACAAAACCCTCTCAAGTGTTTGAGCATATTCCCAAATGAAACGACATATTCCTGGATTTTCCTCTAGTACTTTGTCATTGTATGTTGAACATGGCCCCTTGATGCCACCGTCGTCAATGAATACGCCTTTCTGGTATCTCATCCTCCAGAATCCACATCATTTGCGCTTGATACACGGCTACCAAATTAGTTGCACCTTGGGGAAGTCTTGTGAGCTGGAATCTACCCAAAGGTGTGTTGAACATGGTTAAAGGTCTGGATTCCGGAGCCAATTCTCTTTCATCATAGCCTCCCATGATGTCGCCTAATCCGTAGCATGCGCGTCCTGCAAATGATTCTACAAATTCTTCTGTTGCCGGTGGTAGTCCTGCATCCTTAATTTTGACTTTTTTCATTTCTTGTAGATCATGGACTATTCTTAATTTTCCGTTGTGCTTAAGTACGCAAAAGACCGGGCTCGAGTAACTGGAGGTAGACTGTTCATAAAGTTTTGTTTGAATTTGTTCTCTGACCAACTCTATGTATTTGTCTTTTACAGCAGCCGGCATAGGAATTGGTTTCTTCTGCCAAGGCACGTAATCCACCACGGGAATAATATATGGTAACCCGTAGGTATGCTTCAAGAGTCCTTGTTCTTCTGGACTGAATGCCAATGCCTTTTCCCAAATAAGGATTAAATGCTTGAAGAGCTTCAACTCTTCTTCCCATAGCCATCCTTCCGGTCCAAAATTAACTACCTTCAGGCGTTCTTCTGTAATCCTGGCGGTAGGTTTGAAGTCCGGAGGGTTTGGTGTAAGTGGTGTGCTGTAAGGATCTTGTGAAAGTGGTGGTTGTTGAAGCGGAGGATTTAATGCTTGGGGAATTGGCTGATTGATTGGTCTGATCTTCTTTGCCACAGGTTTATACTTAGTCATACACCATAGTTGCCCCTCCCTCCAGCTCCGACATAATTGATCCTGAAATGTTATGCCAAGCCCTTTTGTGAGTAGAGCCTCCGTTTCCTTGTATGTGGGACTGGGGTTAGGAACTGTTGACGATATGGTGGTGGTTTTGACAAGAACTGTTGTGTGATGATTTAGTTTTTCTGGTGCGGGCTTATTCAACCGAGTTTCCCGTAGTTTGGTCTTGAACATTTTGAGTAATGTGAGAAAGCTGTTCAGAATATTCTTGTTTGTTAGTACCAATTTAAAGAAATACTTTTGTGTTTTACCTGATAAAGTCTTGATTAATTTGAGGATTATTGTTTTAAGCCAGTCAAAGAAACCCGGCGCTCAAGATATAACTCGCTTGACTAGCTGGAGTGAGTTTTTCCCTAGATGAACGCCGGTATTTATAAAAAATGATCATTTGTCTTCTTTTTGAACATTTGCTCCTCATTGTCAATAGTAGAAGTGGGGTTCTGGCCCATGTCTGGCTTCATGACGTTGGTACTGAGATCCTTTCAATTATCCCAGCCTTACCCTTGACCAATATGTGCTAGAGGTACTGACACCCGCCTTCCTTTGGTTCCTTGGAAAGAGAGTGTCTCCCCGGTATCATGGTACTCCAATGTGCTGTAGTCAAAAAGAAAGGGGCGTCCCAGGATGCAGTCTTGCGCTTTTGGTGATATGAAGAGATGAGCAGGTCCAGCAAATCAACCGATTCTCACTGGGCAGTTTTCTGCTCCTCCAGTGATGTCGCACCTGGCTCTGCCAACTCCTTTCATGGGTATGTTGACTTGTATCCTCTCTAGATCCAGATCATCCACCACTGATTGAGGCATGACATTTACCATAGATCCAGAATCAACCATAAAATCAACTTTAGCTCCCCCAACTTTGGCTGTTACATATCCCAAGGCGCAACTGTAGTAGCATGGATCTGATTGATCTTCTACTGGTGGAGTGGCCATCGCTGCTGCTACTTTTGTGGCTTCTGTTGCCATGTAAGTGGTGGTATTCTTCCCTGGAAGTCGCCCTTGTAGCTTTGCAATGACTTGCTCTGTATATGAAGGTGAGATTGCTGTGAGCTGCGCAAAAGTTGTTGGAATTTTGACATGATCCAAGTCCTGTAGGAGGGTTTCTTCTGGCAAATCTTTTTTCAGAATAGTTGGTACTTGTTCTTGACTCCAAACTTTTCCAGGTGCTTTCCTTGGTGTTTCTTTCCGCAAGCTATCCTCTTCTTCTTCATCAATATCCATGGTGTCTTTTTCCGTTTCTTGGATCCTAACTCCGCGTCTTCCTTTCTGAGCTTCTGCTCTAGTGACCGCGTGTGTTTTCATAAAATTTTCCAATCCTAAGGACGGGGGATTCCAATCCACGGTTTGTACTGAAGCCTTCATTACTGGAGTGTTACCGTTCCCGGTTTGTCGTGATTTTGCCAGATTCCTGATTGATTCTTGCATCTCTGGTCTTGCCGATTCTGTGGCTACCACCGTCTGTATTGGTCTAGACGGTACTCAGGGTACGTGCTGCCCATTGAGTAGGAACCAGTCCTTTCCTGCTCGTCTAGCAAGCCCTTGCTCTTCATCCTTCAAGTATTCCGGACATTTTGATGTGGAGTGGCCTTCCCGCTTGCAATAGTAGCAAACCATTGTCTCGTACAGTGGAGTGGAGGGTTGGGAGTTGCCTCTAGCAAATTCCTGTTTGTCAGACGGGCCTTGTCTATTATAACTTGATGGTGGGTCTTCATCTGTTGCTTGAGAGCTGCCAATTCTTGATGCAAATGGTTAAGTTTTTGTTCCACAGCTTTTTCATTTGGGGTTTCTTTTAGCATTTGTTCTTGTTGTCTTCCATCGCCTTCCTTGGTATTCAGATCTTTCTGCATTAGGCGGTTTGATTCGGAGAAATGCAAGAAACTATTATAGCCTTCATCTACCCTAACTTTGGTTTCTGCAGCCTTAGACAAGTCTTCCCATTTTGGCGCCTTGTTATTTCCATCCTTAGCACTTGGGAGTTGATTCTTGTTGACTAGGGTGCACTTGATACTTAGTTGACTTTCCGCTGAGAATGCACTTAAAAATAGAATTCCGGCATTGCTTTCTTTACTGATGTGTTTGTTTTTTACTAGATATTTGAAGATTGGAGTGAACTTTGCCAGGTATGCTTTGTATTCCCGGTGACTTAAAATTCCTTCCTTTGCTTGAATTTTTGCCACCTTGATTAGATCATCCACAGTATACATGACAGTGTTATCCAAATCTCCCCAAGCTGTGACGATTTCTGCTCAAAGTTTTGCCCAGTTGTAATCATCGTATCCGTCCATTTCTTTGAGTTGGCATTTTAGTTCCTCCGTCCGTATGAATCGTAAGATCTGGACTACTTTGTCATGATCTGAAGCTCCGTTTGCGTATGCTGTTCTTTCAAACCGGGTCAGGAATTTCATAAACTGACTTCCTTCATAATAGAGCCCTGGATCTTTTATGATGATTGGTTTGGAGTGGTGCGCCGGCTGGAATGGTGTAGTCGGGACCCGTGGTTGTGGCCTTATAGGTTCTTGCCGAGATTGAGGCTGATGTTGTTTTTGTTGAAATTGAGGCTGATACATTGGTTCTCTGATATTTTCAGTATTATGAATTCCATACCCTGATGGTTGTTGACGTGGTGTTGTTTGTCTGGAAGGGATATTCTGGTGTTGTGGAGTTTCATTGGAGTCAGACAGCCCTTCTTCAACTTGATCTCTGAATTTATTTTCTGGTTCTTTCCCTTTTTCTTTTCATGGAGGCGGCAGAGGGTTCCGTGATTCCAAAGTCCAAAACAATCCTGAGGGTCCTGCCAATGGTCTGTTCCTAAACAGGGTAGAGGGAGCAAATCCATCTTCCAAATCCGGTGTGCTGAATGGTAAATTCATGTTCATATTGTTGATTCCTAGTTTTCTATTATGTTAATCCTTGGCTTCCTGTTACTGTGCTCTGAAAAAGAAACAATAATATCTGGTCTCTGGTCTCTTTACCAGGGCAAATTGGGGGTATTCTTTCAATATTTGATATAAATAACTTTACCGTGCTGGGAGTGTTCTTCAAACAGCATCCAATTATCTGAATCCTTAGGTACTACACACCGTCGTTCAGTATATAATTGGCCGCTTCCTTTGAGTGGGCTCCAGCGTTTTCTTCTAACAGTATCTAATTATCCGGATCCTTAGGTACGTCACACTGTCTTCCAGTATATAATTAGCTGCTTCCTTCGAAATACTCCTTTCAGGTCCGGTGGTTACACGTTCTCTTCAGAGGTTTGTAATTGGTCCCTTAGTTGGTTCCTAATAGTTGACTAGTCTTTCAACAGAATAACTGAATATGCCGTTGAGCGCTCTTGATTTGTTGATGAATTTGATTCCTTTCATCGTTTAGACGCTAAGATCCCTTGACGAGTTCTTCTGGATATGTGAAATTTGGTTAAACCTATACGTTGTCGATCAAACAAGATTATCCTATCACATTGGGGACTCCCTTGCAAGACTCAAAAGTGTTCCTGAGAACCTTTTGCTGAATGGAGAAGGGGATGATGGAAGTGCAAACTCTGCCCTTCTATGCTATCAGTCAACAAGACCCACCAAGCTATGCTTGGCAAGTTTTTTAATCAAGTGATAGGGTCCCGTTTTTTATCTCTCTTCTTGGATATTTGATTCAATGCATTTCCTGACCAAGCCAACCACTCCCTTGTTGACCATCAAACTCAAAGTGATCATGTGCTATTTTTTAACGTTGTTTTGCTTTGGTTTGGTTTGCTTCTTGTTTTGTTGCTGGTTTCCATCTCTTTTGGAGGATAATTTGTATGCAGATCTGATACTAGAGGATGGTGCAAGTACACAAGATCCTACAAGCCCAAGGGCCAGGGACATCAAGTCAGTGTTGATGGTGGTGGTGCTAGTGGTGCTAGTGGCAGGCATGAGAGCTCGCATGATGTTGAGGCGAAGCCAGACATCAAGCCTAAGATCACACCAGTTCCCACTGGTCATGGTGAGGTTTGTCACCTCTGCTTCTCTCCTCATATGGGTCGGAAACAGACCTCCAAGAACCATCAACACCCCAGCACATGGAGAGCTTGAATGATATGACCTATCTTGTGGTCTGACCACAAGAACCATGAGAGAATGGGCAGAGCAGTTCAGAGAGACAGACTATAACTGATATCACCAATCACTGTAACTATCTCCTTTGTGTGATCCATCAGAATCTGCTACCAATGGCCCCGGCCTTGGATTCTTTACCCGCCAACCCAATGACAGCCAACAGTCAGAACAAGGCCCATAACAGTGGCACACCCACAAGGACAATGGTGAACCATGGGGGCCTGCGGGCCCCATAGTGCAATCGGCACCATTGGCACTTCCCCTTCCTTGCCTCACAAGCCCCATCATGCCCACCATCCCGGTAATAATGGCGATATCATCATGACTAATTCTGCCCTCTCCCATCCCCCTCATGGAATCCCCTCCGGCGCCCCTGGAACTAGTAAAGAAAACAACCGCGGACTCTGCGGTCTTTATGTTTCTGAACTTCAATGGGTTTGTACCGCTCCCTTCTCTTTCACTCTGCACAAACACGTTCTATTTTTCAACTCATCCGCAATATATTTCTTCTCTCTTTCCCCTCCATACTCCTTCTTCCTTTCTTGTCTTTTTTTTCTGCTGGTCATTTTTCATCATTTCCTTGGCATGTTGTCATTGTGTTGCTCATCAAGATGTCACATTCTTGGAACACAAGTTCATTGGGAATTCATGTAGACCTTTGTCTATTGTTTCCAATAAAAAGAGTTTCATGTTTTCTTTTCTTGGTATCAACATATAAGACAACAAAGTCACTATCAGCATGAAAATTGCAAAATTATATAAAAAAAAAACCCACCCTCACCATCTCCATTCTATTTGTTTTCTATTCTTGTTCTTTCTTCACGCCATTCCAACCAATCTATGAAAACATGATTATACAAAGACAAAAGAAGAGTTCGTTAGTATGATACATTCAAAAATAAAATAAAAGAACCACTCAACCCCCAATCCTTCAGCTTTTTCTCTTTCTCCTGCCCCCTCAGCCTGCCCACTTTCATTCCTGGAAGTGGTCTCCTCTCTTTCTCTTAACACCACAGATGCTTCCCATTCTTCCTGCTCTTGGAAAAAGCTGTGCATCAAAACCTAAAAGAAAAAGGGGGATAAAAAGGAATCACAATAAAATAGATAATTGTTCACCCAAAAAACAAGGTGGAAGTTGGAAATAGATAACAAAATGAAAAAATAGGGCTCACCAAATTAAATGCATCTCTGAAGTTATCGTCCAAATTTCAAAGGGCCACATGCAAAGCTCCAGGATTGTTGTGGTTGGCACATTTAAACTCAGAGAGGTGTCACAAGGTGGTTTTCTGGAGAGCAGTCATTTCCTCCAAGGAAAAGCTGTCCCAAATGAACGGTCCAAAAGAATTGACCCCCAGAACAAAACATTGGTTAGACACCGCCGCGGAACTTGAGGAGGACATGTTGCAGTGTGGATAATTGATATGGGAAACCAAACACAATGTGGCAACTGGAGGACCCTACATGGGTTACACTTTTCTCACCAGAAGTTCAGAAAGCACCAGAAGCTGGTTATGTACACATATGTAATAATAAACAGAAGAAAAAGTTCAAATGATGCGGCCTTTGTATGTATGCAGCTGGTCAGACAGAATATGTGTGCTTACTTCTCCCTGACATGGAGACCTGGCAACTTGGCTCCAAGGCCTCCCGGTCCAATTGGTAAACACAGCCTGAATAACCAGAAACACAATCAGAGACAATCAGGTAACAAAACCAATCCCCTCCACCCCCCCTCCCTACAAAGTGTTTAGTACATGTGCTCAAAGGAATGTTACAGTCACTGGACAGAACCATTGGTACCACCAAAAGCTCATTCTAGAAGGCCAACTCACAAACTTGAAGTCATGAGGATATGAGAACAAGTGTGTGAAATGACTTCAGAAGAATGAATATAACAAAATGAAAAGTATTTGGAACATCACAAAACTTACAAAATTGCTTGCATTAAATGATGATTTTGGGAAATCTTTAATACCATTCCAAAAAAATAATGAATAATCAGAATCAATAGATTGACGTGTGAAATGAATGATAATAAATGAGTAAAATGAAGTCCGAAATCCATTCTGAAATTTTATGAGCAGTGAGAACACATCAAAAAGTACAAAACTGCACTGCAGGCAACAAAAAATTAGTGTTTGAAGTGTTTTCTAGCAACTACAGTCTGATCAGTTTCCAAATATCACTACTTTGTTAGTTTCTTGGTGTTTCTGCCACTATATCTCATCCCAATGCCGGATTTCTTCTGGCATATAGTTACCAAAATGTTTAAAAGCCCCCAAAGTTATATTATGTACCTTTACTGACCACAAAAGCCCTAAATGTAGCAGCTACAGTCTGATCAGTTTCTAAGTATCACTAGTTTGATAGTTTCTTTTTCTTTCTGCCACTATATCTCATCCCAGCATGGTAATTCTTCTGCCATATGGTTACCACAATGTTTCCAAGCCCCCAAAGTTTCATCATGTACCTTTACTGACGACAAAAACCCCAAATGTAGCAGCTACAGTCTGATCAGTTCCAAAATATCACTACTTTGGTAGTTTCTTGGTGTTTCTGCCACCATATCTCATCCCAGTGTGGGAATCCTTCTGCCATATGGTTACCAAAATGTTGACAATCCCAGAAAGGTTCATTACGTACCTTTACTGACCACAAATACCCCAAGTGTATGCTACATTTGGGGGTTTTGTGGTCAGTAAAGGTACATAATGAAACTTTGAGGGGTTTTATACATTTTGGTAACAATATTGTAGAAGAATTTCCACACTGGGATGAGATATAGTGGCAGAAACAGCAAGAAACTACCAAAGTAGTGATATTTGGAAACTGATCAGAATGTAGCTGCTACACTTGGGCTTTTTGTGGTCAGTAAAGGTACGTAATGAAGCTTTCTGGGACTGTCAACATTTTGGTAACCATATGGCAGAAGGATTCCCACGCTGGAATAAGATATGGTGGCAGAAACACCAAGAAACTACCAAAGTAGTGATATTTGGGAACTGATCAGACTGTAGCTGCTACATTTGGGGTTTTTGTGGTCAGTAAAGGTACATAATACAACATTGGGGGCTTGTAAACATTTTGGTAACCATATCTCAGAAGAATTCCCACACTGGGATGAGATATAATGGCAGAAACACCAAGAAACCACCAAAGTAGTGATATTTGGAAACTGATCAGATTATAGCTGCTGCATAATGGATGGGACCCCATATACAATATTTATGGGTTTTATATCCAGAGCAATTCTCCAATGAAATTTTATGTGGAAATATCCAAGTATATTAAAGCCTCAGATTTGTAGGAAAAAAATTCAAGGGTTTCCCCTACAAAAGAGCAAAATACAAAAAAAAAAAAATCAAAGGTTCCCCGTTTTTTAAAACAAGGGAATACAGGCTCTGATTCAGTACACAACAATTGAAAAACACAAAGAACAAGCCTACAACATTCACAAAAAAGAACCCGCAACCTACCACCCAGTGCAGCAAGCTGACACACCGTGGCCCAACACCCATCCCTGTCTAGCAGGGTCAAAAAGTGTTGGGAAGAAGACCTCCAGCCCTCAAGCACAGGGGGGTCCACGAATATCCCCCGCCAAACTGCGCAAGTGCAACAGCGGACGGGGGTGAGGCAACCCCCCGGCTGGAATTACAGCCGTGAGTCGCCTGGGGATCCATCCCTCCACAAACACCCGCCTTTTATAGCCACCACCAGCCCTGAAAGCCGCACCCTCCATGACTCGAAGCCTCCGCCCTGCCATGGCCTTCCCCCCACCCAAACATGGCAACAACGACCAATACATCATACCACGCCACCCAGGTCCCTCTCAACCACAAATGCCGCGCAACCCAAAGGAATTTAGATCTGGCCCTTTGTGACGCCTCTCAATATCCACCCGCCTCAACCACTGCGCTCAGACCACCCCCACCGCAAATCAACTCCTGGCCATCACTCCATACACAATGTGCCACCACTTGCCTGCAGACTCACATCTCCCTGATGCCTTGCAACTGTCTCATACAGCAAATTGAACGCCTCGACGGGACCTGCGGCACCTACCTCCAGCCCAGCCTCGATCCCTGCCCCCTGGCCCTTCGATTTGCCTCGCCTCACTTACGATCCAGCCTCCCCACCCAAGCCAAGCAGCTCCCTTGCCTTGCGACACACGGCCCCTTGCCAACAGCCTTCAGCCATCGGGCCCATCCCCGCGCTCCCCAGCCAACAACCAGTCCCACCCAGCCCCCCACCTCCACACAAGGGGAAGACTGATCAGCTCGCGTCCAGCCCACCCAATCCCCCTGACGAAGCGACGGATGAACAGCGGCGCAGGGGGCGAGCCGCGGGAGGGAGCAGAAGAGCGGCCGGCCCAGCGGCTCTACCCCCTGCTCCAGACGCTTGCCTTGCTGGCCCTGCTGCTAGACCTGCCTATCTTCTTCCTTGTCTCCATCGCCCCCACCCTCCTCTGCCACTACCCGGGCCTTGGACCCGCCCTTGTCGCCCTCTTTGTATCTCTGGCTTCTCCCTTGGACCCCGGCATCCAGCCCCGCGGCCTGGATTCGAACCCGGAGATGGTCTGGAAACCCGCGCCGATTGACCCCGCCGAGCCCATCATCCATCCCCATCCTCCCCCTGTCTCCCATGAAAATAATGCAAAGCCGCTCGAGTACAACCAGGTTGGCAAATGGGAGCTCCTCCCCCGCTGGATCAAGCTCCAAAACACCCGCCGCAACCACGCCTCCCACAATATCTACAACCAGCAGCCCGTGCCACTTGACTTCCTCTCCCACAAGGAAGTCAGCTGGATCCAGTCCAAGTGGTGCACTACCTGCAAGTCCTACCACCCCCCAAGATCTTCCCATTTTCGGATGTGTGACTGCTGCATTGACGGTGGTCAGTCCCCTCCCTCACTCTCGCTCTTCTTCTGTCTATCTCTTAGCTGACGATCTCTCTTTTTGGACATACAGATCAACCATCATTGCAGTTACCTCAATGTAAGCCCTTTCCTATATCTCCAGAGGAAGCGTGGCTTAAGCTGAGTAGAGCTTGTTCCGATCCCGGGAGGACATTGACTTTGCGATTTTCTCGATCAAGGAGATCCCTTCCCCGTTGAGACTGTTTGCAAAGAGCCACAATAACATCTTGAGCTTGAGTCCTTCAAACTCAGGTCTCATGTAAGTCAATCTTCCTCTGATTAGCCTTTTCGAGCTGTGATGACTCATAAGTTTTTATCGCCTAGGGCATCAGTCAACTGCCAAATACTATTCAGAGCGGGAAAATAATGTTCTCAGCTGACCTCATTCTCCCTTGCCTTCTCACCCGCTTTTGTCAACGAGTCATCCAGCGAAAACGTAGGCTGGGCATCTGAGAGCTGCATCCTGGAAAGTACACAATCAATGCGCACGGTGAACGTCAACGGATTCTTGCTGGAGAACCTGATCTTGAGCCCGCTGGATGAAGTGAGTGAATGTCTTGATCTGGAGGATCTCACGACGGTCAAAGTCTTGCTTCTTGCGTCCCAATCGCAGCCTATCACCTGGTCTGGGGAGCTCACCAACGTGATGCAGGGCAAGAAGATCCGGGTGTTCAACCACAAGACCCGCTTCCATTGGGTCGCTTTTTTACGCAAATAGAGTGGCGAGAGGGGCTGGCTTTCAAAGTGGGTCCTGGGGGAGAACTTGCAGATGATCCCTGAATGCAATTGCCGGGCTTGCACAGCAAGCTGGAATGATACTTGCTGCAGCAATCAAGTGTTTGCGCGGGTGGCAACAAGCCTACGGAGTCCTTGTTGGAGCTGAATGCAAATCAGAAAGCAGTCATCTTCAGCCGCTCAGCATCAAGGGCCAGTCCGCAGTAACGAGCAGCCACCAAGCCCGGCGGCGGCAGTCCCCCTCTATCTCACCCAAATTGAATGTGGGGTTACCCAGTAAATCATATCTTTCTCGAATAAAATCCAACGAAAACAACAACAACAGCTGGGCCAATGGTTGCGTTTGAGGAGGCCTTTTCCAAGCAGAAGGGCGTGGCCTGGTGGGCCGTCTACCTCAATTAATTGCAGAACTTACGCAGGCTCCAGGCTGCCAACCTTGGCAAGCTCCGCATTTCCCTGTGCACCAAACCTCCCAAATGGTCCCGCGGGCTCTTTGGCTTTTGCAGCTATAATACCCTTCTCAAGATGCCAAAGTAACTCCTTAAGAGTGAGTTGAGGTCAGCCCTTTTTCTTCCCTCTGAGAATACCCTCACTGATTGCTTATTCCTTGATTTTTTTTGTAGAGAGGAGCAATACAATGTCCAAGTCTTGCACAAGATTCTCCGATGCTTGTCACCCCCATTACTAACAGAGGTGAGTAATGCCCACACACACAGCTGAAAAGAGCAAGAGAAAGAGGAGCTGGACTCTGAGAAGGCGCTAGCCTTGCGGCTGCCGGACCTGTTCATCCAACTGATGTGGCTGCGGTATTTGGAGAAGCCAGGTGACTTGACAACGCGCCAGATGGTTTTGGAGATGATTCAGTGCTGTTTTCAGCTGGACAAGTATCTGGGCACGCGGCCGCTTGACGGGAGCTATTAGTCCACTTGATTTCATAAGTTCCCAGCAAATTGCGGTTAGGGTTGATAATGGGCCACATTGCTGCTTTTATCCCCATGTAGATCAGTGCTGAGGATTTAATTAGCACTTAATTTGTCATGCACAGCTGGTTCATTGATTTGATCTTTGTTCTCACCAAAAATATGTAATCTGCATGCAGATCATCATGATCTAAATTGCCCCTTTGAATATGTCACCTAATCAAAGAGTTCATTCTTTTGTTGTAAGTTTTATCAATAGTGCTTTTCAAAGAGGTGCATTGGTCCTAATTATAGTTCAACAATGTGATGAAAAATGGTGTAGGAAATATTTAATTGATCTGTGGAAAGAGTGAGGCATTGAGCCCGCAGCGGCGCAGCCGCTTTAGCCTCTAGTTCCTAATTAATCTGTGGTTGATAAGAAATGTAGATAAAAAAAGAACCTGACAAAAATATGCTAAACCATGGTAAACCAGAAAGGCCTTCTATGCATGTAACACTTCAAGTATGATATGCAATATCTTCAGGAAGTTCAACCAACCAAATCAACAATGCATGCAGGATGGTATCAGGAGAGAGGTCAGGGATCAATGTTTTTCCTCTTTTGAAGAAAAGTAGATTTGGAGACTTCTGATAACACCAATTGTTGAAGTAAAAAAAAAAAAAAAAAATCCGAGACACCTCAGCCACCCTGGTTTAATCCTAAAACTTGCAAAGTTTTTTGGCAGGATGAATTGAATGGTGTATGTAGAAATTTATGAACTTTATCAGGCAAAAAAAAGATAAGATACCTGTGGCTTGAAGGTAACACAGGGGGAAGGAGAGAGATTATAGAAGAGTATCAGGGAGGAATGGAACAAAGACAAAGTTATCAAGAGGAATAATAAAAAAAAATGAACCATATAAATTGATCAATATACGCTACATTGATCAATATACAACATTGCCAATTCATCCATGTTGGTAGTGTTTGTGTATTGCCCAGGCCTTTTCAGAAATGGCCCAATCATCTGCATTACCTTGTCAAACCCCATCACAGCCGGTATCCCGTTGTTCCACCCGCATCACAAAACCGGTACACTCCCATGCAAACTTCATTCAACCTAGCCAAGATTCCTGGAGATCAGTATCTGTGCTCCAAAGTCCTAGTCTGATTCTGAAAGTGCAGATGAACCACTTACGCAACCGCAGGCCTCCCAAAAAAAAGCCGGCAAAAGATATTGACCTTATTCTTCAACCAGAAACAATACGACTTGCAAATCAAACTCAAAGCAAAAGAGGAAAGAAACCATTGCTACTCAGGACAATGATGGGATCAATCACACACAAGACTTGGGTGAAGATAACACAAAGGTCAAGAAGTTGAGGGGGAAACAGAAAAGTGTGTTTGATGATGTTATTGACTACTTTAAACGGCCATTCCATGCCAACAAAGGTGACACTGTAAGTTCTTTGTGTCTTTCCATTGTGCAGGAACAAGGTTTGAGTGATTGATGCAAACATTTGCCTTTCTGTTTTAGGGGGAAAAATTGTTCTATAAGTGCAAGTGGTGCTTGATCGTTTACAAAAAAGGGATTGGGACCAAATCAAAACTTATCAAGCATTGCAATGGAAATCAGAACTGGCAGCTTGCTGGCACAAAACACGGCAATTGCTGAAGGGGCCAAGTTACCGCTGACAGCAAAGGAAGTTGAAAACAACATGCAAGAAAACAACAAACCATGAAGGCCTACCAGAAACATCCAGCATTTGACAAAAGGGTCTTCAATCAGCTTGTAGAGATGTGGCTTGTGCGATTCTTGCTTCCTTGGAGTTGGATCAAAGACTTTTTACTCGCAGTAACATTTGACTATGTTCAAAAAGGCATTGCTCTGTATTCTTGCACTTGGGAAGCAACTGAAGCACATTGACTCTATCTCAACCTTCAAAACAAAGTGATATCAAGTTTACATGTATGTTTTTTTCTGATTAAGCCTTGTTAGGGTTTTTTTCCTCTTGTGGATGGTTCTGAATCAAACACTTTTCTTCCTGCAGAAACTAAGCTCAAAATTCACGCTATTACACAATGTAGGGACCACAAAAGGTAACCACCATGCATTTCTTGGCATCTCAGCTGCTTATGTTACCAAGGATTGGGTTTTTAAAATAACACATCTTGGCATGAAGTATATTGCATTGAGTCACAAGGGAAAGCTTTTGGCAATCCCATTTGCCAATATTTTAATGAAATCTAAACTCAAAGAAAAGATAAGGCTCTTATTTCCTTTCTGTGATTCATATATGATATTTTCAACTAACTTCATTGTGATAATCTGTTTATTTATTACATCTTAGCTGAGACAACCGATTCAGGATCAAACAATTTCACCATAGCCTTGGAGGTTGATAGGCTTATCTTTGAGAAGACTGGTGTTGATCTGGACCTTTCCAGAAATCACATCAGATGCTTCTGTCATAAGATTGCACTGATTCTAAATGCTGGGCTCCAAGAAATCAAGTTATCAAACAAAGGTTTAGTTGCATCAAAAAACAATACACTCGGCTCCGCCCCTTGCTTGGCCCCAATTTTTGAATAATCTGAAGAAACTAACAAAAGCAATTTGTTTGTGACCAAGGATGTTATCTTGGGTGCATCTAGCACCAACAAAGTCAAGGTAAACAATAATGAGACATCCAATGCGATTGAGAGTGATGACAAGACTGATTCCTGGGATACACCCGATGAAGGAAAAAACAGCATTGATAGAAGCTTAAAAAAGGCATGAAAATCTTGCCATCTGCACTCTTATTACCAACACTGACAGGTTTTGTTTGCTGTAGGTTGACTTTGTTATCAAAAGGATCACATCATTGGCGGCCAAAAGATCTGAGTACAACACATGGTGCAAGAAACTTGACTTTGACAGGCCCAGCCTCATTGCTGGGTATGGTATTTGCTGGAACATAAAGTTCCAAAGCAGGGATAGAGGTTATCAAGCCCAGGAGATCATCGTTAAATTGCTCAAAAATGAAAATAATTGTGTGGAAAAAGAGGGGGGGAAACACTACTACAGCAACATACACATAAGCCAAGAAGAGTGGAAAATGGTGCATAGATTAAATGAAACTCTCAGCGTTGGTCAATCTCCTATTCTATTTTTTTTTCCCATTAAATTGGAAGAAAGAATCATCTTTCATAGAACATCTCCTTTTTCAGCAATTTTATTATCCCACTAAGAAAATGGAGGGTGATTACTCCTTGGCATGATTACTCATATCAGAGTATCAGCATATCAAGTCATTCATCAAAAAGAAAGTGGAATCTTCCTCAGAACCCAAGCTCAGAGCAATGTTTGCAAAGATGCTAACAAACACAAACACATATCTCAACAAGGCACTGAGGTGTGATTTGGTCCTTGTTGCAACTGTGCTCAATCCCAGCTTCCGGCTTTCAATTTTCAAATTTTCTTTCCCTTCCAAGTACAATTACATGTTCAACTTGATAAAAGATATCTTCAAACACCGAAGAGCCCAAGTTGACGCAGAATTGGTACCCTCTAGACCAGCCCCACCAGTTTTCAATCAACCTCAATCAAGCAAGAAAGATTGACACAAGATTGACTATCCCCCTGATGCAGTCGATGTGCCTTGCGCAGATGAGCTTGCCATTTATCAAAGGAAGTAAGCATAAGTTACCAAATTCTCAAGCAAGTGAATGCTTGAAATGGTGGAAGATATGCCCTCTTCAATTTCTCACCAAAACAAGCGACTAGTTTTTAATGCTATTTCTATGATAGGAACATGGTCTAGAATTACCAACCTTGGCGCTCCTAGCCAGAGACTATCTGGCTTGCTTGGCTACCTCTGCAAGCGTTGAGAGGTGTTTCTCGGCTGCAGCCAATACCTGTGGTGGAGATCAAGGGAGTCTAGCTGCAAGAACCATTGAGCGCTGCGTGAGCTCACATCAATGGATTGTCCAAGGAGTCAAACCAGACAGCAATTTTGAGACTCCCCAAAACATCATCAACCGGGCAACCTAACTGAAGATCCTTGAAAAAAAATGAGCCCTAAAGACTTACAGTTGTAATTTTTCAGTCATATTCTATACATCCTTACTAGTAGCAAGACCAACAGGTAATTAAGCAAAAAACCCATTCCCTCAATCCTATCCGGTAGCAAAACCAGAATGTAATTAATCAAAAAAAAATCCATGTGAGCCTGGATTGATAATGTATAGGTATTGCAATACAATACAATTAAAAACAATACTTGGTATTGGCTTCTTGATACAATACCATAGTATTGTATCAAGAAGCCAATCCGATACAGCTCTTTCTGATAAAAGTATTGGAAAACCAATCCGATCCTCTGTATTGGCCAATACCTGTATCGGATTGGACCAGTTGCAGTGTTGGTACGTGGTCAAGAGGGGGGTTGGTTTATGGTTGAGAATGCTGGTCTGTGGCAGGGTTAGGCTGAACAAAAAAAACCTGGACGCTCAAACAAGGTTTGGGTGCCCAGATGGGAGGTGTATACACAAGGGTTTCTAAGAAGAATCTGGAGGATTGGCCGATGATGTTGGTTTGGATGTAGGCTAAGAAGTCTTGGATTGGATTGTTAACGGAAGTTTGGACAGAAGGGACTGAGAAGTCCACAGATGATATAGCCAGAGATGGCTCAGTTGAGGGACGGATGGGGCCAAGAGACAGATGGATGGGTCTTTTGAACAAGTTAAAGTTTGGTACGGGTTCAGACTAAGAAGTCTTCACGGAACATGAGTTGAGGCGGATTTTTGTGGTTGAGACTGAGAAGTCTTGCAGATGGGTCAGCACAAGAGGGCTTGGGTGACAGACAGATGGAGACGGCCAAAAGGGGCAGACAACCGAGTTTGAAGAGAAGACCGTGGTGGTAAAAAAATATCTCCTAATCTCTCTGTGTCTGGGTCTTATCTGTTGAATGTTGCTACTTGGGTCAATCAATCTTCAAAGGTCTCTGGATCTTGCCCAGCAATGATGGCAATGTTGGTCCAACATGGACGTGGGGGAAGGCAGCACGGAGGTTGCTTTGGAAGGGGGTTTTTGGCGCGTGGTAGACTCCCAACGACTGGCTCCCAAGGTTCTCTTCTGGCTGACAGCTGGGGTTCTCAGTGGATCACCCTGGATAATCCATACAGCTCTTGTTGGGATTGGGGCTACTGGGCGACTTTCCCCGCTCCAAGGTCGGGCTTCCTCCTCTAGACAACCTGTCAGCTCCGGTCTCTTCTGTGATGCGGAGTTGAAAGGGTTTTCAACAATCTTCAGCGGCTAAGTAGTGGCCAGAAGTCTTAGAGGTCACACTATAGCCTGAAGGCCAGTGGAAAAAATTCCAACTTGACGCCAGAAGGTGGAGGGACTAGCACCCTTACGTAGGTAAGGGGATGCGGCAAAAATCAGCCAAGCGCCTTTGCTTATAAGGGAATGATCCTCTTATCTTCTACGTTACAGGTGTTACAATACACACCTGTACCTAGGGGAAAAATACACAAAGAGGGATAGAGCTGTTAAGGAAAAAGGTTAGTTTTATTATTGGAAACCCCACTCACTATTATCTAAGTATATTAAATCCACACTTTTGTGGAAATTGGGATCAAGGGTTTCCCCTGCAATTTTCTGAAAAGGGGCTTAAAATTTAGCCCCCTGTCAACACTGGGAAGTTACGCTATCCAGGTCGCTTGGATGTCATTTAGTTATCCAGTCCTAAGTGGTGTGAAAAATGACATAAATAGACTCTGTGGGTGTCAAAAGAAAGCTTAAATGTTTCTCAACATGATGGGACCTAATTTCTTCCAAGAAATTCATGTTTTTGCTTTTGAAATATCACTTTTGTCATCAAAAATCAGTTATCTAGCCTAAGTTACCCAGATAACTAATTTTTGGTCACAAAAATGATATTTCAACATGAAAAATAGGAGTTTCTTGGAAAGACTTAGGGCTCATCTTGTTAAGCAAAATTCAAGCTTTCTTTTGACACCCACAGATTCTATTTATGTTGTTTTTCACACCACGTAGGACTGGATAACTAAATGACATCCAAGCGACCTGGATAGCGTAACTTCCCAGTGTTGCCCCTGTGCGCAAATGGCAAGCACTTGCGTCCAACCTCCAATTTTCCCAGATATCAGCATATTACGCTTAATACCACAAGAAAATGAATTTAAAGTCCCCAAACATAAATGCCTCAGACTTGCCCCCCAATTCCTGAACCAGGAATGAAAAGGGGCGGGATTCAACCCCCTCGTGCCTGTTGCAATTGCAAGGGCAGGAGGGGGGCAAAAAAAAAGCTCAGCACGCAATTGCAGAGAATGTCCGCCTCAGGTCAAAAACAATTGTAATTGTCAGAGGGGGGGGGGTTAAAAACCTGTGCAAATGCAACAGGGAAGTAAAAAAAATTTGTTCCCCTTGGGCCTTTTGCAAGTGCAAAGATGGAGGGGGACAGGACGGGGTCTGCTCAAACTGCGCAAATGCAACGGTGGAGCTGGAGCCACCGCCGGGGAAAAAGATAGTCAGGGAGCCTGATATTTAAGCTCTTCCCCAGGCGCCTGAACCAAGGGATTGGTTTCAGGCGTGAAGTCATTTTGGAATACAAGTAACCTCAAACTGGCTCCTGTACGCGGCGTCGAGCGCCTCACGTTTTGGACCTTCAACCAAATACAGGGTATGCCACCGCGCCCATCTGATTTGGCAGGAGGATCGATAGGGATTGATGTCATCACTTGCTGTATCAAGCAAGTTGTCTATGAAACGCTTCAGAGGCGTGTTTGAGGCTGGACCCTCATTGGGAGCGGTGCCTTCCAAACCGTTGCCCCGCCAGCTTGCCGAGAGGGAAGTTCCTCCCGGCAAGCTGGTATATGTTTGCTGGGAGGAACTTCCCTCTTGGCAAGCTGGTATACACCCTGCCAGCTTGCCAGGAAGAGAGTCCCTCTCGGCGAGCTGGTATACACCATACCAGCTTGCCGGGAGGAGAGTCCCTCTTGGCGAGCTGGTATACACCATGCCAGCTCGCCGGGAGGAGAGTCCCTCTTGGCGACCTGGTATAAATATATACCAGCTCGCCCACCAGCTTGCCGAGAGGGTTCCCTCTTGGCGAGCTGGTATCCACATACCAGCTTGCCGGGAGTAGAGTCCCTCTTGGCGAGCTGATATAAATATATACCAGCTCGCCCAGAGGAGAGTCCCTCTTGGCGAGCTGGTATACCCATACCAGCTTTCCGGGAGGAACTTCCCTCTTGCCGAGCTGGTATACACATACCAGCTTGCTGGGAGGAGTTTCCCTCTGGGCAAGCTGGTATACACACATACCAGCTCGCCGGGAGGGAGAAGAGTCCCTCTTGGCGAGCTGGTATAAATATATACCAGCTTGCCGGGAGTAGAGTCCCTCTTGACAAGCTGGTATACGTATAACAGCTTGCCAAGAGGAGAGTCCCTCTTGGCGATACCAGCTCGCCGGGAGGAACTTCCCCCTGGCGAGCTGGTATACACATACCAGCTTGCTGGGAGGAGTTTCCCTCTCGGCAAGCTGGTATACACATACCAGCTTGCTGGGAGGAGTTTCCCTCTTGGCAAGCTGGTATATATTTATACCAGCTTGCCGGGAGGGAGGTATGTGTGTATACCAGCTTGCCAAGAGGGAAACTCCTCCCAGAAAGCTGGTATGTGTATACCAGCTCTCCAAGAGGAAAACTCCTCCCAGCAAGCTGGTATGTGTATACCAGCTTGCCAAGAGGGAAGATCCTCCGGGCAAGCTGGTATGCGTATACCAGCTTGCCGAGAAGGACTCTCCTCCTGGCAAGCTGGTATGTGCATACCAGCTTGGCGAGAGGGAAACTCCTCCCGGCGAGCTGGTATGTGTATACCAGCTCGGCAAGAGGGAAGTTCCTCCCGGCGAGCTGGTATGGGTATACCAGCTTGCCAAGAGGGACTCTCCTCTGGGCAAGCTGGTATATATTTATACCAGCTTGCCAAGAGGGACTCTCCTCTGGGCGAGCTGGTATATATTTATACCAGCTCGCCAAGAGGGACTCTACTCCCGGCGAGCTGGTATATATTTATACCAGATCGCCAAGAGGGACTCTTCTCCCTCCCGGCAAGCTGGTATAAATATATACCAGCTCGCCCAGAGGAGAGTCCCTCTTGGCAAGCTGGTATAAATATATACCAGCTTGCCCAGAGGAGAGTCCCTCTTGGCAAGCTGGTATAAATATATACCAGCTTGCCCAGAGGAGAGTCCCTCTTGGCAAGCTGGTATACCCATACCAGCTCGCCGGGAGGAACTTCCCTCTTGCCGAGCTGGTATACACATACCAGCTCGCCGGGAGGAGTTTCCCTCTCGCCAAGCTGGTATGCACATACCAGCTTGCCAGGAGGAGAGTCCTTCTCGGCAAGCTGGTATACGCATACCAGCTTGCCCGGAGGATCTTCCCTCTTGGCAAGCTGGTATACACATACCAGCTTGCTGGGAGGAGTTTTCCTCTTGGAGAGCTGGTATACACATACCAGCTTTCTGGGAGGAGTTTCCCTCTTGGCAAGCTGGTATACACACATACCAGCTCGCCATACATATACTGCCTCGCACGCCCCTGCAGGGGCATGCACGCCTCCGCACACCCACACCCACACCTGTACAAAGCACACGCCCAACAATGGGCATGTGTGGGCGGGCATAGGAAAAAAAGGGTGTGCCCTTTGTATCAAACAAGGCCAAGGTGATGTGCTTTGAAGTTGAACTGTGTCCGCTGCAGGTAACCCATGTGACGGTTTTGTCTGATGATTTGCTGGACAATGATTCCAATGGGGCCTCAAGCTCACTAGATATTGAATTTTGATGGCCGCTCTTTTCTCAGAACTCCTAGGAATAAACAGGTGGCGGTTTTATGTGTATGATTTCTGTGATCAATTCTTCTGGTGTAGGGACCGCAATTGGATGTGTATAGGGATTACTTATAAAAAAATCTACTTGAGACAAGTTTCCATTGAAAATTTTCTCCAGACAACATCTTTCTCTCTCTGCATTCTTGACTTGGGAAAAGTTTTATGGCCAGTATGAGTAGGATTTAGATTGGCAAGCCTCCTTTGTGTTACAAGTTGGCAGCACTTGAGTTTGAAAAAGTGTTGTGCCCTCAAGTTGAGGGCAGGCTGGGAGCTACGAGGTTATTTGCTTTGGTGATTTTCTGGAGCTGCCCTGGGAGTACTGCGGTGTAGTGGCTCTGTACTCTGGTATTTAAATTCAGACAGTTTAGTTATTCTTTCCACATTTACTTAAACTGTACAGTAGTTCTTTTGTTACAAATTGAGGATTGTTAGAGTAGTTCCTTTTTTGTTACAAACTCAGTTGTGAGGATTTGTCAAGAAATGTTTGAGTAAAAACTGCTGTATCATTTCTTATAAAGACTCCAGACTTTAGTCTTGGTTGGTTTGGTCTTCATGGGATTTATCATGTTTTCATTTTTTATTTACTCTTGTTTGTTTACTTTTGGACTCTATGAACAAATTAAGAGTTTAATATCCTCAATTTCTGAGTAAAGTCCAGGTACTCTCTGCATCTTTACATTGGGCAGGCAGGGGCACATGGCAGGGTGGTGGGCCGGAGTGGGCAACTTGTATTTTGGTCCCTGCGAGTGCAGCGGCGTAGCCGCCTTAGACTCTAGTTGTTAGTAAGGTGCACGGGTTTTTTATGGTAATAATCTGGGGGGAAGAATCTCTCAAGGGGAAAGACCCCCCCTTTTATATTACAGGGATCAGCTCCCTCCTTCAACTCAAGGTCCTGAGGGATCCTTAACTCCAAGGAGAGGAGTAGTCCACGGAATTCAGATGAGGGATTTACATAAATAATCATGTAATCTCTCCATTTGTATATATATTGTTCTTAATCAGGATAAATAAATAGAGAGATAAAATTATCTCTCTCTGTATGGACCATATGTAATAAATGTGAAATAAAGTTAATTACATACTCAAAAGAGTGTGACATATGTAGTTTAATACATAATAATTGTAAATGGAAATAAAAGGTACATTAGTAATGTCATGACTGGGAATTGAACTCATGACTTCATATAAATGAGTCAATTACTAACACTGCGGGCATCTCAATGTTGCTGCGGACCGCAGCAACATCTGACAATTCAGTGGGGATTCAAACCCCGCTGTGAGACTCCAAAAGTGGGTTGCACCCCTTTTGGCTGAATTTAGAGAAGTATGTGTGGGGAAACCCCTGCCTCTCTGAAAATCAGACTGACAACACCCCCAAGCTAAGCTTGGAAGAAGAAGATGTGGACAGTGTAGTTGTTAATAGCCTTGAAAGGGATTATTTGGGACTCTTCTGGCAAAGTATTGGTTATTTGTAGGGTTTAACTGGTATATATATTGCGTAGTAAATATGTGCTGTCGTGTTTACAATTATTTGTTGGCTAGGTACTCTGTGTACTTTTGCATGAGGAACCAGAAAAACAGTGGAGGAGAGCCTCCTTTTATAGACAAGAGTGAGGGATTTTTGCCCCCTGGAGGATTACAATTTCCCTGCAAAAAGTGCAGGTAGCACAGCAATACAAGTATGGAATATTCTGGTAACTGTGGATACAGCAGAGGCTGTGCAACAATACAGCAGAGGATGTGCAAAAATACAGCAGAGGCTGTGCAAAAATACAGCAGAGGCTGTGCAGCAATACATGAAACCAAGAAGAAATAGAATGTTCCACAATGGTCTATCAACTGTAATGGAAGGTTTGCCTTAGCAACAAGAAGGATTGGAATATTCTAGAGAAAAATAGTTGTCATGTTCAAAGAAGTGTCCCAATAGCAACAAGATAAGGATCTGTACATACTTCTTATCAGGTTTTGAGGGTCAAAGCCTCTACTTGGACTTGGACTTTCATTTCTCCAATAATTAACTCCTGATCTCTGGTTATTCAAATATAGTGTAAAAGATGGTTTGTAACACTGCATACATTAGAATATGTAATAAGAAATGACTGTAAATATGCATGTATACGTAAAAATTACTATGTAGACTTGCTATGTATTTGTAACTGAACTATGTAACTGTTAAACTTGTGTGTAAGCTAAAAAATTTGAATTTTTCCTTCCTATAAAAGAGCGTCGACCACATCCTCCCCCAACTTATTGTCTGTCCCCAGACAATTGCTGAATTTGAATGCTGAATTAAGTGTGTATCTCTCCCTCAACATTGGTTGAGACATCCAAAAGAATGTACTGGTTCAATTTCCTCTCAACAGATGTTCTTTTGAAAATAGAAATTTTCTGTCATGATTATGTGTCATTTGAATAGGTATTCCACAAGTTATTCTCTTTGCAGAATGAAGATTTGTTGCTCTCTGATCTCCAATGATCAGGGCTAAAAATCAATTGTCTAGCAAAATTTGTGCCTTTGCACCATATAAAATAGGGTTATCCGGGTAAGTCAACCCCCAACTTGGATGATAATAAAATCATTGAAACATTTTTAATGCTTGATATTGGACCTTTAGATTGACCCCTGATATTCCCTTTGTGGAATCTTTTTTTCAGTGATCCAGTCCTCAAAACATTCAATAAAGTTGTTTAGCAAAAAACCCAATCCTACAAAAGAACAAGCTTGTGGTTTTCCCACTCAAATGTGGCATTTTTTCAATCTAAAAAAAACTATATCTCCAGTACGTCTGTGAGAAAAAGAGTGCATCAGCACATCCTTCAGAATTACTTACCCCTGTTGATGAACAGACATCACCTCTCAATCCATGTTTTCACTTAGTGTATTTTCCAGATTGTTCTTACTTTTTGTCCATGTGTCTTGAATGGTATGCGTGTGTCTTGAATTACTAGTAGATGGGTGTTTGGATGTTTTTGTTTGCATAAGTTGTGTTGAGGTGTTCCTTCTCTTACTTTGAGGAATCCTCTCCGGGTGATTTGTGATGAGAATGTGTGTCAACAATTCAGAATTTTTGTAACAATGTGTAGTGTAACTTGCTGGTCATCCTCTGCTGCTCGAGTTTCATGTAACCTCCTGTATTCCTGGAAGTGATGTGTCTTCTGTGGCTGACCCTGTACTGTGGAGTTGGGCAGTGCTACCCCTACTTGCAGGTGTTTCAAACTTTGTTCTTGCCATCTTCAAGCTCTGATACAGGTAGTAGCAGATCTGCAAGCCTGGTCAATATATTTTCTTCCTTTCTGTTCTCTTAACACAAATGTCGTAGGCTGATGCGTTGAGTACAGCTTTTTTTTAATCTGAAGATCCAAATAGAGACGGAAGTTTCTCCGTGCTGTTGGCGGAGTTTTGGTGGTAACTATTTGGTCCGGCAGCCTTGGCACTCGAAGTGGGTACGTGTCAGCCAAACTACCTGGAAGTTGGGGGTCTCAGGCTCTCTCAACGTCTCAGTTCGTCCCCTCTCCAACCAGCTCAGATAGGCTCTTGATGGGCATAAAAAGAAGAGCCTGTGGTGAGTTCTTTCCCTCCTCATTGACTCCTGTTCCTCAAATAATTTGCGCACCACTCATCCACTCATCAATCTTACATATTGAGCTTGCGGGTGTTGTTAGTGATCATGGCCTATCCTATGTCCTTGAAGAATTCCGTTTGTCCATCCAACCCTTCCAAGGAGGTATGTATTCCTTTGTCATCCAAGACCCCAATGAATATTAGTCTAACTCGATTATTTCATCCGTTCTCCCTGCAGGACATGCTTGAAAACTCTCCGAGTGAGCCTTGGGCTCCTACCTTTGCCTCCGTACCGGGTTGTAGCACCCTTTGAACCAACCCAGAAATCCTTGAAGGTCCATCTGAAGCGTTGGCCGCTGAGGTCGAGAATCCCTGGATGCGCATGAAAAGAAATGCCATCCACAGCTTTTCACAAGCTCCGCCAGGCTACTTCAGAAGCCTCCCCGACTTCATGCCATCTCCTGAATTCATCTCGCCCATTGATCCCAAAGGCAAAGCGGTCAATATTGCGCCCAATATTCCTGTTCCGGTCTTTGAAACTGCTCCTCAAAAAAATGTATGTACTGATTTCTTTCCTCCTTCTATTTGAACTCCATACTTACCTTGCTTCTTTTTTATTTATTTTCATTTTTTACTTCTTACTCATGTAGGCTCTGTTTCAAGCGCCCAGCTCCGAAGGAAGAAGATTGGCAGGCTGTTTGATCCCCTACATCAAGTCTCAGCCTGGTCCACTCTACAAAAGTCCCTACAAGGGCAGCTCGGAAGCGGTGTCCAGCACGGTCTATCCTTCATCAACTCAAAGCTCGGATGCTCCGCCCGCCTTCAAGAGAATTTGTTCGGAATCCATGGAATCAGCGTCCCCTTTCAACAGCGTAAGCTATTGAGATATGTTGGCCAGTCAAGTTGAAACTATCCTGCGTCGTGGCAGGGAGTTCCCTACTTGGTTTGTTTATAATTCCGAGCAACTCAAGGAGATAGCCCATTGTATCCTCCTCAATATCTTTGACTTTTTCAATTTTTATGCTCCCTGTTCTCCTCAAGAAGCCTCCGCTTGTGTCTACATCATAACCCGAATTCAAAAGCACTTTAATGTGTTCCTCAAGTCTGAACGCCACTAGCTTTTGTTTTTCTTGGTCCTCTCCTGATCCTTGATGTACATAGCTCTTCTACATGATCCCTTTACGACTACTTACAACGGTGGATCGCTACTTTACAGTTATCGATATCGTAACGTTATTGTAGCGATTTTTGGTCCCTTTACGCTAACCGGAGCGGTAGCAATGGGGAAATGTGGTGCGATATCGATATTGCACCGGGCGGGTGTTTTTTTTTTCAAGGCCGCTACGATATCTATGGGCAGAGCAGCAGGTATTTATCAACATATTGAGCAAGAAAAGGCCATTTCAGGGCTGATTTGGCCTTTCACTGCTCAATAAAGTGTTGCTCTGCTTGATAAGGGCCAATTTGACCCTTAATTGCTTAATAAAATGTTAATTTTCTTGATAACACGTTACTTTACTAGTAACGGCTGTACAAAAAAAGGCCAGTTACGATAACCGTGACGCGGCAATCCGCGCGCTAGCGTTAACAATAACTGTAAAAAAGTTAGGCGCAGCTCGCTACTTTACTCTACAGCCCCGGTTATCGTAGAGTAAAGTAGCGACCCACCGTTGCTACTTAGCTGTTTGATTGATACACGAAGTTCTTATTGTAATCTACTGTCTTTCTTCTAACGATCGATCCAAAAAAAAACATGAACTTACGGCCTCTATTTCTCTTATCTGTTGTATAGCTGTATGTAGTCTATTGCGTTAAGTATCCTTGCCTCCAATGATCAGCATCTTCCAGTTGTCCATTTTGGCTGTGATTCTTCTTGGTTTTGTCTGTGAGATTTTGAGAGTGTTGTCCTCCTTTTGAACACAACCTCGCTATTCCAACTGATTGAGAAGAGAGACCAAGTCGTCCCTCCAAAAAAACCAATCCAGTCGGAGCACTCCCTCGCTCCATACACACTACAAGCCCATCAGGCTACTCAAACCTCACTCCGTACGCTCTCCTTCTCAACGAAACTCTTGTACACGGTTGTTCCATCTAAAACCTGTTCAACTCGACCTGGCTCTGTACCTGCTTCAGTACGCTTGCTTCCATTGTTACTACAACCTCATCAATGCATCGCAAAGCTCGCGCGTCCCATGCGTTCACCTTGTCGAGTAAGACTGCAAAAACAATCCACACTTATCCTATACTCGACTGATTCCTAAAAAAAAACCTGTATCTAAAATTTTGAAATTTTACACCTCCCTGTCTAAACAAAAGATCAGCTATTTGAAACAACCCTCTCCCCAACTTATTGGTTGTCCTCAACCAATTCTAAGTGTGAGAAAAAAAATCAGTCAGAAACAAAACTTCATCAACAACCATTCACAACCCAATAATAGAAAAAATGAATACAAAACAAGATCATATTGGAAAACATAGTGCCTAATCCCCTATGTAGCACAGAAAAAGTGAATAATCCAAATAGTTAATATAACAAAACAGTGCATAGAAAAAAGAGTCAATATAACAAAAGTGCCCACCCATACCCTCAGAAAACATAATTCAATGTTTTACTGAACTGAAGAGATATTTCTTCCTAGAAAAAAATAATACAATGTGACTCATCTGATGAAAAAAAAAGACATGATGCTACGAGAAAAAACCAAACTCATCAAAATTCTCAGGAAACTCAACTCTTGAGGGACTCCTCCCCCAACTTTTTTTTTTGTCTAAAACTATCATAAAAACTAAGAAAAAAGTACCACTACATATATCATACCTTAAAAAAATCACCAACTAATATACAGGGCAAGAAAAAATATAAGCAGCTTACCCTCCTACTCAGGAGCTTGACAAAAATCCAGTTTTCCTCTTCTATAACACCCTCTTGATCATCAATATCCATTTCATCTGACATTAAATCTTTAAGAGGTTTGCCTCTCACAAAATATCTTTTGATATGAGAAGCAGCATACTTTCTTTTGAGTTCAACACCATCTAATTCTTCTAAAATGTAAGCACCTTTCTCAACTTGCCTCTTGATTCTGAATGGACCATTCCACCAATGTGAGAAGAGTTTTCCCCACTGATCTTCAAGACTTTTATTGTAGGTAAGAACCAATGTTCCAGGTTCCAGCGGATCCCTCAATTTTGACGCCAGCTTCCAATCCCAATATCTAACTGAATTTTCTCTTGATTTGAGTAACTTCTGGTGAGCTTCTTCTAGCATCTAGTCTTGCTGTTCCAATTGTCTTGTTCTTGCTACCAATAATTCATCAGTGGTTTTCACCTCCATCCAATCTATAGCAAGATATGTTTGTGCTTCCAAGTCAACAGGTAAAACAGCCTTCTGTCCAAATACCATCTCATATGGTGAGTACCCAGTTGATTGTTTTGTTGAAATCCTGTCTGCAAATAAAACTAATGGTAACAAATCCTTCCATTTACCCCCAGATTCTCCACACATTTTGACAAGAGCATCTTTGATGGGTTTGTGACCCCTCTCAATCATCCCGTTTCCTTCCGGATAGTATGGTGTAGTCAGTCGTAAAGTTGCTCCAATTTTCTGAACTGCTTGAATAAACTCGTCCTTGAATTCCACACCATTGTCTGTGGTTATTGTTTTGATTGATCCAAACTTGTAAGCCCAATTTTCCAAAAGAAACTTACCTACAGATGCTGAAGTGAGGTTTACTAAAGCAGCTGCTTCTACACATCCTGAAAGATTGTCCCGGGCCACTATCAAATATTTGAATTTCCCTGCTTTAATATGACAGGCATCTAATGCTACTCTCCCAAAAAGAAAACTTTCTCCTGTTGGTTTGCGTACTTCACATGGTATGGTTGGATCACGCTTTTGGCAGGTGTTATGAGCCGTAGCGCGGACTCCGCAGCGCAGACTCACATGTACATAGACTACACGTACATTTCACGGACCATACTCAAGGTTCGAGAGGCTGGAGATCCAAGCCTCTTCCTCATCCTGCAATCTACCATCTTGGATCCAGAACCCCCAGAACCCCAGAACCCAGACTCCATCTTCCTCTCCACAGAACAGACCATAACATATTGCAGGATCTACTTAACGGAGACAAAGACAAAGAACCCAACAGACCAACAAGAACCAGATCGCTCCGACTCCGAAACCCTGAACATCCCGACTCCAAAACCTTGAATATCCCGCTCCGACATCAAAACCTTGAACATCCCGACTCCAAAACTTTGAATATCCCGCTCCGACACCACACAGCAATACGATGGATGCCTCCAAAGCCGCCAAACTCCGACAACAACTGGCGAACCTTACTAAGAAGGCCAACGACGAGGAGGAAAAACGCCGCCAGGCCGAGGCCAAGTTGGAGGACGCACTCCGCACTCCAAATCCACCCCCTCCCCCAACCGCAACCAAGACCCCCAAGATCGCTCAACCCGACAAGCTCAATGGAGAACGTGAAGCGGTGGCGGAGACGTTTGCCCGCCAGGTTGGCATCTATATGATGGTGAACAAGCACTTGTTCCCGACCGACACGACACGAATCCTTTTTGTGTCCTTGTACATGACCGGACCCGCGGGCGTGTGGGCAGCCCTGTTCCTTGACCAGGCAGCAGTGGAACCACCCACCCTGACCTGCGCGGAGTTCACGGCAGCCTTCCAAGGCATGTTTTTTGGCCCAGAAAAGAAGGCAAAGGCGGAACGAGCCCTCCAAGCGCTGAAGAAGACCGGTTCTGTGGCGGACTGCACCCACACCTTTGTCCAGCACGCCTCCGCAGCGGGATTGGGAAATCCCCACTCTCCTCAGCCAGTACCGCCAAGGTCTGAAGCGGGACATCCAGATGGCGCTCATTGTTTCCCGCACCGCATTCACAACCATCAATGAGGTTGCTACCTTGGCCCTGGAGCTTGACACGGCAATGAGCGGAGCGGAGGCCGGAACAGCGCCGGCTAAACAGAAGATCGACCCCGACGCCATGGACCTATTGGCTTTAAACGGACGACTTTCCGACTCCGAGAAGGCCCGGATGATGCGGAAAGGACTCTGTTTCCAATGCGGAGCGCAGGGCCACATCTCCCGCGACTGTCCGACCAAGAAGGGAAAAGGCCGCGGGAACGCCAGGATTGCGGCAATGGAGGATCAGATCCGACAATTAGTGGAAGGGATGGCGGCAATAGGCAGAGGCGGACCAGCGGATAAAGGTGGAAAAGGCCGTGCCGACTCGTCAAAAAATGGAGGCGCTCAGGAATGAAGGTTGTGCCTTTCCTGAGTGCGGCGGATTTGTCTTGTAGTATTGGTGCCAGTCAAAATTTAACCAGAAATAAAATTGATCCCAGATGTTTCATCTCTTGCACCATCACAACTCCCAGAGCCACACCCCAGAACCCCTTACCCCCTGCGTCCTTTTTGATTGATTCCGGAGCAACCCATGATGTGTTGAGTGAGTCCTACGCCGCCGCGGCGGGATTACTCCGCAACGCCACCACTGCAAAAAAAACTTGGTCAACTGCTTGCAGTTGACATGCAGGATACTCAAGCCAAGCTACCATTGTAACTCCACCTGAATGCACAAGTGCCTTTGTTGGCACAGTCACTGTGCAAGGTGCACAGTGACTGTGCATTGAAGCTTGGGTTGAGTCAAACCTTGGGTAAGGCTGGTGTAACACCACAAGCTTCCTCAGAGTTACCACATGTCAACTGCTCACAGTTGACACAGTTTTTTTTGCAGTGCACCGCCTCAAGGCAGACAGTGTTGGAATTTGATGGATCCACATCCCAAGCGGCATATGAGATTGACCTGACCCTGAATGAAGAACCCCGCTCTTCAAAATTCATCATCACCCGACTGAAAGACACGTACGACGGCATCCTTGGGATGCCATGGATCCGCAAACACGGACACCGAATTGACTGGACCACCCGCACACTCTGACATTGCAGCTGCCTCCGCAGCTTCGTCCACTCCGAAAACATCCTCAACAGAGGGCCAAGGGCCCATGATGGGGAAAGCTAGGATTCGTGACAAGGGGGTGTGTGTTTTACCGCCCCCGCAATGTGAGTTTGATAGACTACCCTCTTCCATACTCCCTGAAACGGCTGGCAAGCTTTTTCTCCCCGTAGATAGTACTCCGCGCCCCGACTGGAATCCCGCCCCCCGCAGCTGGAATAGAACCCCGCCAACCTCGCCGACAATTTTGCTGCCGCTTTGGCGGTATTGTCCACTCTGCAAACATCCTCAACAGAGGGCCAAGGGCCCATGATGGGGAAAGCTAGGATTTGTGCGAGGGGGTGTGTAGTTTACCGCCCCCACAATGTGAGTCCGATAAAGTTTCTCCGCAATCATTTTCTGAAGCAGCTGGCAAGCCCCTTTCTCTCCTAGAACTTTACACTGCAGAGATCAGCGCCGCCAAGACATCATGGTCAACCTCCGCCCGGCTAGCAGCGGCGGGAAAGGCCGCTATTGCAACACGGACCGTTGAAGAAATTGTACCGCAGTGCTACCATCGATTCATCAACATGTTCCGGAAATCCAGCGCTAAGAGCCTACCGCCACGAAGAAAGTACAACTTCCGTGTTGACCTAGTCCCCAGAGCCACACCGCAAGCAAGCCGGATCATTCCGCTTTCACCGGCGGAGAACCAGGCACTCGACACACTGATTGCGGAAGGACTGGCCAGCGGAACAATCCGGCAGACCACATCACCATGGGCGGCCCCAGTTCTATTCACCGGAAAGAAGGACGGAAACCTCCGCCCCTGTTTTGACTACCAAAAACTCAACACACTGAGAGTGAAGAACCGCTACCCCCTTCCGCTGACCATGGACCTGGTTGACAGCCTGCTAGACGCCGACACCTTCACAAAGCTGGACCTCCGCAAAGCCTACGGGAACCTCCAAGTGGCGGAGGGAGATGAGGATAAGCTAGCGTTCATCTGCAAGGTGGGGCAATTTGCTCCGCTCACCATGCCGTTTGGACCCACAGGAGCGCCGGGATACTTTCAATACTTCATGCAGGACATTCTCCTGGGACAAATTGGAAAGGACACCGCCGCATACCTGGATGACATTATGGTATACACACAGAAAGGCTCTGATCACACGGCAGCGGTCAACGGAATCCTGGAGACCCTGAGCAAGCATCAATTATGGCTGAAACTGGAGAAATGTGAATTTTCGAAACCGGAGGTGGAATATCTTAGACTCTTAATTGCGTGTAACCGGATTAGAATGGACCCCGCAAAAGTGAAGGCGGTGACGGAGTGGCCCGCACCGCGCAACGTTATGGAACTTCAGCGGTTCATCAGATTCTCCAACTTTTACCGCCGGTTCATTGACCACTTCTTGGGGAAGAGCAGACCTCTCCACGACCTGACCAAAGCAAAAACCCCCTTTGTCTGGGATGACAAATGTAACTCCGCTTTCGAATGCCTAAAGACCGCCTTCACCTCCGCTCCGATACTTAAGATTGTGGACCCGTACAAGCCGTTTATCCTGGAATGTGACTGTTCCGACTTCGCGCTTGGAGCAGTCTTGTCTCAAGTCTGCAACAAAGACAAAGAACTCCACCCCTTCGCTTACTTATCCCAATCATTGGTGCAGGCGGAGAAGAGCTACAAGATCTTTGACAAGGAACTATTGGCCATTGTTGCCGCTTTCAAAGAGTGGCGGCAGTACCTAGAGGGAAACCCGCACCGCCTGACGGCCATTGTTTACACGGACCACCGGAACCTAGAAAGCTTCATGACCACCAAGGAGCTCACTCGGAGACAGGCGCGGTGGGCGGAGACCATGGGTTGTTTTGATTTTGAAATCATCTTCCGCCCGGGCCGCCAAGCCACCAAACCCAATGCCCTGTCAAGAAGACCGGACCTAGCCCCTGCCCCTGGTGAAAAACTGACCTTTGGGCAGCTGCTGAAGCCCAATAACATTACGGAGCGGACTTTTGCGGAGATATTGGAGTTTGAATCCTGGTTCAAGGACGAATCAATTGACTTGGCGGAGGCGGAGCACTGGTTTGAGGTAGACGTACTGGGGATAGACGCGGAGTGCGGAGCGGAAAATGAACTGGCGATGGCTGATGCGGAGATCATTGCAAGAATCAGGGAATTGACCCCACTCAATGCCCAATTGACCAGATGGCGAGAATCCTTGATAACCCCCACAGGAAACCAGAACAGATACACGGAGACTGATGGCATCTTGTACGAAAAAGGGCGGATAGTAGTACCGGCGGACCCAGATCCTGAAGAGCTGACACGACACCAAAGCGGCGGGCCACCCAGGCCAATCCCGCACCCTCGCCCTGGTCCAACGGAGTTTTGTGTGGAACAGCCAGAAGAAGTTCGTCAACCAATATGTGGATGGATGTGATTCTTGTCAAAGAGTTAAAGCCTCAATGCAACAGCCATTTGGGACACTGGAGCCGCTACCAATTCCGGCGGGGCCGTGGACGGACATCAGCTATGACCTCATCACAGACTTGCCTGAATCCCGCTCCCACGACAGCATACTAACTGTTGTTGACCGTCTGACAAAGATGGCACACTTTATCCCCTGCAGGAAGTCCATGAATGCGGAGCAGTTAGCGGACCTGATGTCGGAGCACGTTTGGAAACTCCACGGCACTCCAAAGACTATTGTCTCCGACCGAGGGAGCATTTTTGTATCCCAAATCACCCGGGAATTGGACAACAGACTTGGCATCCGCCTCCAACCATCTACGGAGTACCATCCAAGGACAGACAGACAGTCGGAAATCGCAAACAAAGCGGTGGAGCAATATCTCCGCCATTTTGTGGGCTATCAACAGGATGATTGGGCTCCGCTCCTGGCAACGGCAGAATTTGCTTAAAACAACAACGATCACACGTCAACAGGGGTGTCACCATTCAAGGCAAATTACGGTTTCAACCCATCGTACAGCGGAATTCCATTGGCGGAACAGTGTGTACTGGCGGTGGCGGAGCGACTCCGCCAGCTTGCGGAGGTACAGGACAAACTGAAGCACTGTCTGGAAGCGGCGCAGGAGGCCAAGAAAAGCCAGTTTGACCACGGAGTGCGGAAAACACCGGAATGGAACAGTGGAGACAAGGTTTGGCTAGATGGGCGCAATATCTCAACAACATGCCCCAGCCCCAAATTGGAACACCGCTGGCTTGGACCATTCCCAATAGGTGCAGAATTTCAACCTCCGCTTACAAACTGACCCTTCCGCTTTCCATGCAGGGAGTCCACCCAGTTTTCCACGTGTCAGTACTCCGCAAACACAAGCCCGACGAGATCGCCCACCGACAGCGGCGGACCCCACAGCCAGTAACAGTCAACGGCAGAGACGAGTGGGAGGTCGACGGAATACTGGACAGCCGGCGGAGAGGGCGGACGACTCAATACCTTGTCAGCCGGCGCGGATTTGGACCGGCGGAAAATTCTTGGGAGCCGGAGGCGAACTTGAGAAACAGCGGAGACCTAGTGGCGGAGTTTAACTCAAAATTTCCGGAGGCGGCGGCCAGGCATTGGAGGACGCGGAGAACAAAGTGAGAGGGCAAGCTTTTTCCCACTGGGTTTTTTAACGCTGCCCGGGGACAGAATGCAGAGCCAAAAGAGGAGGATTTTTTTTTGTTTTTTATTTTTTCTCATTGATCAACCGGAAAAGGGGGCGGCTTGGGCATTAAAGGGGGGATAATGTTATGAGCCGTAGCGCAGACTCACATGTACATAGACTACACGTACATGTCACGGACCATACTCAAGGTTCGAGAGGCTGGAGATCCAAGCCTCTTCCTCATCCTGCAATCTACCATCTTGGATCCAGAACCCCCAGAACCCCAGAACCCAGACTCCATCTTCCTCTCCACAGAACAGACCATAACAGCAGGCAACACAGCTTTTGACCCAGTTACGTACATGTTTCTTCAAACTTGGCCACCAAAACCTACATACTAACCGCTGATATGTTTCTTCCACTCTGCGGTGGCCTAGATCTTTGTGAACCATCTGAAGGAGTTTTTTGTGGAATTCAGGATTGGAGATAACTAATTGTGCTGTTGGGGTATGCCTTCTCATGAGTTTTGAATTCTTGACAAAATAATTTATTGACTTCCTTTTTAATTTTTGAAACTCTTCAGGCTCCATGGAATCAGGTTTCTTCAATGTTTGCAGGTAATTTTTCATATCCATCCAATATCCTGGGCTCTCCCATTCCTTCAACTGTTCCGTACTGATTTGACTTGAGTATATCTGAAAGCAGGGTTGAATTGGTGGTTCATCCTCATCAAAATCTGGTGTAGCCTCATAATATTCTTCTTCATCTTCCCCAATTGGTCTTTGTGATAATCCGTCCGGCATTGTGAATGTTTTTCCAGGCTTATGAACCAAATCAAATGAAAACAACTGAATAAAAGCTACCCATCTTGTCATTGGGGCATTGGGTGATGATGGCAAGTTTCTCATTTGAATTAGCGACTTGGCATAAACCTGAAGCTCAAAAAGTTGACCCCAGAGAATTGTTTGAAGCTTCTTGAGAACTCTTGCGACTCCACATAATTCTTATTTTGGCTGAGAGTATCGAGATTCAACTGGTGAAAATACTATAGATTCATAAAGGACTGGCCTGTTCATTCCAGTGTCCAACTCTTCTTGACTGAGCACCGCACCTGCAGCTATAAAACTTGAATCCACTGCTTATATTATTTGCCCGGCATCTGCTGAATATTCCAGCTTCTTCAGAACAATATCCTCACCTACTTTTTGCTTGAGGTCTTCAAAGGCAATCTGGCACCCTTCAGTCCATATCCATTCTTCATCCTTCTGAGTGAGTTTCCTAAGTGGTGCTGCAATTTCTGATAAATCCAAGTTTATTAAAGACAGAGAAACACGGAAAGAAAGATCAAGGGTTCCCCCTACAAATCAACAAAATACAAAAAAAAAATGCAAGGGTTCCCCCTTCCAAAAAAAAGCAAATCACAAAAAAAGTGTTCTTAACAAAAAATCTAAACACCACAAACTAGACCCACTATCCATCCCTGTCTAGCAGGGTTTAAAATAGTGGGTGGATGGCCCCCAGCGCGCCGCATTGAAGGCATTATGCAAAGGGGGGCCAACGAGTTTAGCCCCTCAAACTGCGCAAGTGCAACAGCGGAGGGGTGAGGGCGAACCGCACGCTGGAAGCACAGCGGCAGAGGACGCCCTGGGGGACACAAAGACACAACCCGGAGTCCTCTTTTATAGACAATCGGGAATTGCCCTCAGCAAAATCGACGCCACATTCATCAAGCCATGACTACCACGCCACCGCCACGCCCCTGCATGTAACGCTGACCTCCGCGGCGGTGCCTGGACCGGCGAGGCGTTGTCAACAAGAACAGTATACACTCCGACTCGGACAATCTGCTCGTCCAGGAGGGCAACATCCAGGTTGAGATGAGCGGCAATTGGTCCGTCTCCCGTTCTCCCTGCCCCCCGCGCATGACTGATTGAGTGTTTTGGGATAGGTTGATTCAAGGCTTCGGACTCCGACCTCCCGTTCGCGTTCTACCGGGCCTACCATTGCCAGCTGGCGACCTACCTGCGTCCGCAGGCGCGGCCGGTGGTGCACCCGTCGACGCTGATCTTGATGCCGGGCTTCCTGCTGGTCTCGGCGTCCTTCCTGGACAAGTGCGACTCGCTGGTGCACCGCAGCCTGCGCTCGGTCACCACGCTGGGCCCAACGACAAGCAGCTTCAATGCGGGCGAGTCGGCCAACCTGGCGATGGGCGCCAAGCCCAAGGTGCTCGAGCTTGCCCACCGTCGGCTGGTCTCCACCGCCCTCGACATCGTCGGCGGCTCGCCCAGGCCTCCCTCCTCCCCCCAGGAGCAGCAGGAGGAGGAGGAGGGAGAACTGGACGACAGCGCGCGCCGGCGCCAGTTCTTCGGCGGCCTGCTCAGCCTCTGGATCCGCGCCATCACCAAACGCACCTCCATGTGGAACACCCGCTCCGTCTTCCTCGACGGCCTCTTCTACACCGTCCTCTACACCGCCCCTGCCCCCCCGCTCCTCCTCAACAACCTCCCCAGCCCCCCCGTCCTCGTCTGACCCTCCCTCGCCCTCTTCAACCTCCCCTTCATCCTCGACGTCCTTGCAGGATCCTCCTCACCGCTGACAACACCGTCTGCGTCATGCGCACCATCGCCTTCATTTACTCCCAGTTCGAGGCGTGCGTCTCCCCCTTCTCTCTCTCTTTCTTGTAACTGACAAGGGGGTTTCTTGGGATAGGTTGACGACGCAGCCAGAGATGCTGAAAGCGCTATGTCTCGACCTGCGCTCGACCCGCTTGTCTTCCAGCACCTCTTCCTGCACTGGAACTCGGGCGTCCGCGGCTACTTATACATGCGGCTGCTCGTCTGGCGCCTCAGCCGGCTCAACGCCGCCGCCGCTGGGCCCAGGACCCCCAAGGCTAGGGACGTCGTCAAGATCATCCTTGCCTTCAATGCCCGTCTCGACGCTATCCGCAAACGCCACGATCAGCTCTTGCCCGTCTCCGAGCTCTTGGGCTCTCAGGAAGAAGAAGACCGGTGTCGTTGACGTGCGTCTTTCCCCCATATTATTCTTTCCATCAAAGTGAGGGAATGTTATAGATGTAACTAGAAATATCTTCTTAGTTTCTTGAAATATTTCAGTATCTTGATAGCCAAATTTCCTCAACCTGAACCTTTCAAGTTGAGCGTGATTTCTTGGATCACAAACCTGCACCAAAATGTCAGTAAGTCGTACTAACACCGCAACTGGTATAACAACATCAATGCTTGTGTAGGCTAGCCCCAAATGTAGCTCTTATAGTCAGACTCAAATCATGCCTTGTCCCAACACTTCCATTGGCAAATGGTCTGTTATACTCTCACTGATACTACTGATAACCAGGACAAGATCTAGCTTCTGCCAAACCCCAAGTATCCAACCTGAACACATACAGGAGACCTGCAATTGCAAATTTCCCCAGCTCAATCAAGGTATCTGCTTGTCCTCAAGGCGGAGGTTTTACGACTTGGTGTCAGTTCCCTGTTTCAAAGCCCCCACAAGTAAAAATATCATAACCTACCACAGAGACCCTGATACTGGCTTTCATGGGCTTCCTTCTCCCCTCCCTGGCACCTCCAAACATCAACCAAGGGGGGGGGGGAGGACTCAACAAATACAACACATGCAGAGGACACATGGAGTGTATTTGGTAAACATTTTTCATTGAAGATGCAGACCTACAAGTCCCATTTTTTTTGTTTTTAGCTATTATTGTGTATATGATGGCTGAAAACAACAAATAGGACATGTAGGTCTCCATCTTCAAGAATAAAGATTTACCAGAGACACTCCATGTCTTGTATTTGTTTCAGCATTGGGAGGAGGAAGGGTACTCATTGTTGGGGCCGCATGCATAGGTTCCTGGCCGCCACACCAAACTTACTAAGCATCCCTGTGCCCTCCCCAGCATTTTCCCAACCTGCCCAAGTACCCATTGATTATATTTGCCTTTGCTGTTGTTGGAAACAAATTCCCAATGCTGATCAGTGCTGTCCCGTCTGTGGTGAACCTTGTGTATTGATCTAAATAACAATTAAAGAAATGTACATTTTAGCCAATGTTTCCCCCCCCCCCCCCCCCCTTAAAAGGTTGGGCAATGGATGCAGTATCATTCAGATGGGTCTGCTTCCTGTAATCTGCAAAATCAGAATATCATATCATCCTCTGTGGGTCACACAATCTATGTAGGCTCAAGCTGATCCAATTATGATATCTGTGGGGTTCTTGGTCTTGTTTTATACATAAACTTATTCAAGTGGTTGAGTGTGTTGTACAATTTACCACTAGGGGTGTTCAAAGTTGACTGCATAAAATTATAACACCATAAATTCATAAAATTTTAATCTGAAAAAAATGTGTAACACCCAATCACTCAAAAAAGAGCAACAATTCTAAAATGGTAAATAAAAAATGATCACTCAAAAGTGTTATGATTTTATGATTTTATGATTTGAAAAAAATATGATTTCAACTTTGAACACCCTTACTGTAAATATTTTCAAAGCCAGTCTTTTTTGCCCAACAGAAACATTAACCTGGGTGATTACATATGTATCACCTCAAGAAATGTGTACATTCAGCATTCAAAAACATGGTTGCATAAAATACCACCGCTGAGTAAAAAAACCATTGCTGCTGAGTGAAAAAGCTACTGTTGCTGACTAAACAAAGTGGGGCTGGGCATGTGGGCTCTGCAGCGGCGCAGCCGCCTTGGCCTCTAGTTCTTAATAAACATTCTAACGTAAGTGATTATTCCCAAAAATCCTCTCAGGTCTGTAACATTACTTGGTGTTGGCCAGGTCAAAACCTTGTTCTTCTTTTGCTGAGAAATCTTTCTTCCTTCTTTGCAGACTACATGCCCAACGATATCCAATGAAGGAACGCAGCATGCAAACTTCTTTCCTGAAACTGTCAGTCCTGCCTCCTCAATACGAAATAAGACTCGTTCCAATAATATTGCATACTCCCAAATGAACCGTCATATTCCGGGGTTCTGTTCTAAAAATTCGCCGTTGTAATCTGTCCTAGGTCCCTTGATTCCTCCATTGTCAATGAATACTCCAACTTTTTCCGGAATCTCATCTTGAAGTATCCACATCATTTGAGCTTGATAAACTGCCACTGAGTTAGTTGCACCTTGTGGTAATTGAGTGAGCTGAAATCTTCCTATCGGTGTGTCAAAAGTAGTCATTGGTCTTGATTCGTGAGCTAATTCTCTTTTGTCATATCCACCCATAATGTCGCCTAAACCATAGCAAGCTCTTCCGGAAAAAGATTAAACAAAATCCTCTGTTGCAGGCGGCAATCCGGCATCTCGAATTGTAACTTTGTTCATTTCTTGAAGATTGTGAACTATCCTTAATTTACCATCATGTTTTGCCACACAAAATACTGGACTGGAATAGCTTGATGTAGACTGTTCATATAAACCGGTGTTGATTCGTTCCCTGACAAGCTCCGTAAATTCTTCTCTAATGGCTGCTGGAATCGGAATTGGTTTTTTCTGCGATGGCTGGTGTTCTACTACTGGGATGACATAAGGTAAGCCATATGAGTGTTTAAGAAGCCCTCTTTCTTGCGGACAGAAAGCAAATGCTTTTTCCCGCAGAACAATGACATGCTTAAACAATTTGAGTTCTTTTGTTAGTGGCCATCCTGGGGGTCCAAAATTTACAAATTTCAATCTTTCTTCAGTGACTTTTAATGTTGGTTGAAATTCAGGGGGTGATGGCGTAAGTGGAGTTTGATAAGGATCTCTTGAAAGTGGTGGCCTCTGCAAAGGTGGATTGATTTTCTGAGGCATAGGTTCATTGACTGGTTTTACCTTCTTTCCCACAGGCTTATACTTTGTGAAGCACCACAGGTCTCCATTTGTCCAGCGCTTGCACATATCTGCCTGAGTTCTAGATCCAATTCCATCTGCAAGTAAGTTCTTCATTTGCCGTTCTGGGTTGGTGCTCATATTGCCTTCTGCTGAAAATCTGTAACCCTTGCTGAACTTGAGAATTGAATGGTATGACACTCCAATCCCAAGCTGGGGTTCCTTTGCTTGTATGATTTCTTTTTTATAGGAAAAAAATTCATCAGTTCACGCAACCTTTCTAAACAGCTAGACACACCTTTTCTTCCATTTTGTATGATTTCTCCTTTGAATTGGGAGCTAGCTGACTTTGTAAGACATCCAGTGGGGAGTGGTTCTTCCAAACACTGTTTTGTCCTTTCCCAACCGTATCCTTCATATGCCCTACCTAATGTGACTTGAACTCTTCTTTCATTATGGCCCTGAAACGTTAGTATTTCTCCCCGGCGGAAGTATTCCAGCATACAATGGTTGTCAAAGAAAAATGGTCGTCCTAGTATAGGCAATGTTGCTTTTATCGCGGTAAATAGATGAATTGGTCCTGTGAAGCTTCCAATTGTTAGAGGGCAAAACTCAACCACTCCTGTGATGTTGCACTGCTCCCCTCCTACTCCTGAAAGAGGTATTTCAATGTGGGTTATTTCCAATCCCAGGTGAAAGGCTAATCCTTCAGGGATCACATTTACCATTGAACCAGAGTCAACCAGGAAATTCACTTCTTGGCCTTCCATGAATGTCTTCACAAATCCCAGTGCGCAACTATAATAAGCTGTTCCTTCTAATGCTTTCTTTTGCTCATTTATTTTCATTGATGCTGAAAGAATCTGTTCCTCTTCTGGGGACCTTGGACTGGAGACTATAAAGGTGGGAGCTGATTCTTGTTGAACTTGTGGCAGTTTTTTGGTAAGTTGCTTAATCATTTCTTCCGTGAACTGCGGAAAAGCTTTTGAAAGTTGAGAAAGGGTTAATGGGATGACTGAATCTTGAACCTCATTTACCAATTCCAACTCTATGCTTTGAGATTCAGATTTTGCTTTCACTGGTTGTCTTATTGGGGGTATAACTGGTTCCTTGACATATATTTGATCAATATCCATTGATGTTCCGGTTTCAAGATCTTCATTTGTCTCAGTTTTCTCCTTTCTTCCTGAAAATCCACCCTTTTGTGCTTGCAAACTGTACGTCTCTAGAGGAAGTTGCTTCAGAAAATTTTCCGCTTGAGGCCCTGGTGCATTCCAATTTACTATTCCTACTGATGACACTACATCAGGACTTGCCTTCTTCATGATGCTGGTTGGTTCTGTCTTGATTTTCCCGGATTCTAAAGGAATTTTGTTAGGATATGTTGATGGTGGCTCCGCAAAAGCTAGTTGAGTTGATAATTTCTTCATTTTAGGATCTGCTGAGGCGCCTGCTACAACGGTTCAAATAGGTCTTGAGCGGTCAAAAGGTATCTTCTCTCCATTAGGTAAATAATACTCCTTTCCCATGTGTCTCACTAATCCCTCCTTTTCATCATTTTCCAATGCAAAGCAGTTGAGAGTGCTGTGGCCTTCCTTTTGACAGTAATAGCAGATCCTTTCTTGTGGCTCATATAGTTTCCTCTGAGTTTCTGGTCGTCCTTGAGCATTTTCTTCCTTGGAGTTTGTTTGTGCCATTTGATTCTGGAGATTTTGCACGAATTTGGTAAGTTCATCCACTTTTCCTTCCAGTTTACCTACAGGGTTCTCATCTAGCATTTTCTCCCTTAACACTTTACCTTTATCACTCCCTTTTTTTACATCCAACAGCTTCTGCATGATTTTTTTTGACTCAGCAAAAGCCCTTCCATATCCAAAGGTGTCTTCTGAACCAGCCTTCATCTCCATTTCCGCATAATTGATGAGATCCTTGATTTCCGGTGGTTTGCAGTATCCGTCCTTTCCGTATTTGATCTTCTCTCCTTTTATCAATTCACGTTTGATATTCCTTTGTGATTCCTTGGAGAATGCTGCCAAAAACAAGTAGACTACATCCTGTTGAGAGGTGATATGCTCATTTGTCACTAGATATTTGACAATCATCATGAACTTTGAGACAAATTCCCTATAATCGTGGATGTCTTTTAATCCACCCTTCTTTGCAATTCCCTCAGCCAAATCACGCAAGTCTTGAACTGTATACTTTATCTGGGTATAGTAATCTCCCCAAACTTCCGTCATACTCTCTTTCAAAAGATCCCAGTCCCGTTCTTCGTATCCTTCTAATGTTTCAAGTTCTTCGTTCAAGTCTTCGCCAATCACAAACCTGTTGATTTGCATAACCATGTCCCAGTCGCTGGCTCCACATGCCTCTGCTGCCCGTTCATATCTCAATAAAATTTTTTTCAACCTTTCACCTTCAAATTTGAGAGTATTGTTTTCAATCTTCACAACCTTCTGTCTTACTTCGCGTATTGGGGTGTTTTGACCCATATCAAGGTTTCTTGGATATGTGGATTGCAATGCTTCTTTCCAGTGCTTTGTGGGTGTTATTGTTTTGAAGAGTTTTTCAGCTTGGTCGGCTGCAAAAGTTGAAGGTGCTCCAGCAGTTGGAGGTGCTCCAGAACCTGAAGCTACTCCTAATCCACTTGCAGTTATTTGCCCAGTTTGGCCTAGTCCTCTTGTCTTGCTTGTTGAAGCTGTATTTTGTAACGGTAGGTTTGGTCTGACTTGTGGAAGGAGTGGATTTTCCAGGTTCATGCCGCTGTTTCCTTGTTCCGTTCCTGCTTCCAAATCCCCAGGTAAATTGAAAGACATGACAGCTAAGTGATCTCTTTCCTACAAACTTAAACAAAAAACTGTGATCAGTACTAAAAATAGAAGCTGTGTTAGTTTATTCCTCTTTCAAAAAAACAGGTTGGATCCTATTGATCCCTATAATATGATTTCTCTGGTATTCTGTGACCAGGGCTTTCTCAATTCTTGATACTTTACTTACTATTCTTATTCACCAACCCAAACTCGGATTCCGGATGAATAAAATTAACTATAAAAATTTCTATCGGAGGTTGTTAACTCTTTGACAATTATTTTATGGCTGATTTTGGTTTCTGTTTTCCGTAATGTTGAAGGTTATCAATTGACTGATGAATTCTGTTACTTGCTAGATTCAAATTTGCAGTGGTCCTCAAAAAAACTTCAGGCCTCCTAATAATTCTTTTTAAAACTACTTCCAACTAACTGTGCCACTGTTGGGACACCAGTTGTGAGACTCCAAAAGTGGGTTGCACTCCTTTTGGCTGAATTTAGAGAAGTATGTGTGGGGAAACCCCTGCCTCTCTGAAAATCAGACTGACAACACCCCCAAGCTAAGCTTGGAAGAAGAAGATGTGGACAGTGTTCTAGTAACTGTGGATACAGCAGAGGCTGTGCAACAATACAGCAGAGGCTGTGCAAAAATACAGCAGAGGCTGTGCAACAATACATGAAACCAAGAAGAAATAGAATGTTCCACAATGGTCTATCAACTGTAATGGAAGGTTTGCCTTAGCAACAAGAAGGATTGGAATATTCTAGAGAAAAATAGTTGTCATGTTCAAAGAAGTTCCCCAATAGCAACAAGATAAGGATCTGTACATACTTCTTATCAGGTTTTGAGGGTCAAAGCCTCTACTTGGACTTGGACTTTCATCCCTCCAATAATTGACTCCTGATCTCTGGTTATTCAAATATAGTGTAAAAGATGGTTTGTAACACTGCATACATTAGGAGTATGCAACAAGAAATGACTGTAAATATGCATGTATATGTAAAAATTACTATGTAGACTTGCTATGTATATGTAACTGAACTATGTAACTGTTAAACTTGTGTGTAAGCTAAAAAATTTGAATTTTTCCTTCCTATACAAGAGCGTCGACCACACTGCGCGACAAGTATTGCAGTGACACTTGGCCGGCTGTCCATCAGCCGGCCACCGGGGTATGTACACACAACGCACCTCTCAATGGCCGGCACAACAACCGGTCACCAAGAGGAGTACGCACTCCTCTCAATGGCTGGCCCAAGGACGGGCTATCAGGAGGAGTCCTTGTGCCGGCCTTTGAGAGTTGTCCACACTCCTCTCGATGACCAGCATAACAACTGGTCATTGGGAGGAGGAGTCCACACTCCTCTTGATGACCAGCACAAGGACCAGTCACCGGGAGGAGGAATACATACTCCTCTCAATGCCAACACAGGCCGGCATTGAGAGGAGTACATGCACCTTGATGCCCGGTCTGTGCCGTCCATCGAGGGAAGTGTGTATGTACTCCTCCCAATGACCGGGCCTTGGGCCAGCCATTGAGAGGAGTGCGTACTCCTCTCGGTTACCGGTCATTATGCCGGCCATTGAAAGGTTTCTGTACTCCTCTTGACGCCAGTGTGTGCTGGCATGAAGAGGAGTGTGGACTCCTCCCGATGACCGGTCCATGAGCTGGTCACCAAGAGGAGTGAGATGAGTGTGTAATCCTCTCGATGGCCGGCACAAGGACTGGTCATTGAGAGGTTGTTATGCATGTACTGCGGTGGCCGGCTGTCCAAAGACAAATCAGCCGGCCAGATGTTGCTACATTCTGATATGCAGCGTCATGATGTTGCTGCGGCCTGCAGCAACAGAAAGATGCCCACAGTGTAATGGAGTTTTTAACAATTGGGTTACACAGCAGGCAATTGGATTTCGCACGCAGCCCGCAACAACACCCAAGTAAAGGGGATCCCCTTGGCTTGGGTGTTGCTGCGGGCTGCGTGCAACATCCAATTGCCCACTGTGTTATAAGACTTGTACTTTACAGTTGTAGACACATGGAATTAGTGTCTCAGTGTCTGACATGACCCTTGCTTGAAGAATCCGGGATGGAAACCCAAGAAGTCTACAGTTCTCTGCAATCGGCTCCACCTGGCAGACAACTCTTTGCTGTCCATCTTGGCAGCTCTGGACAAGTCTGAGTATTTTCTGGTTGAAATTGGCGCCACCAACCATGTAACGTCACGTTGTGATCTATTTGTCAACTTTTGGCCTACTAATTTCCGTCTCCGCGTGGCTTCCAAGGAATGCCTTTCTGTAGGCGGGGTTGGCAATATTGTTATCAAGACGGCTCAAGGCAGTCTTCATGTAAGGACTCCAGTTGGGATTCCTTCACTGTCTGTTGAGTGGGGCACAGAGGGGGAACCTCAAGACAAGATTCTAGTTCACGGGGCTGTATATTGCAGATGGAGGGGACAATCTAGCCAGGAGAGATGGATGAAAACAGATCTCTGGGTGAATACAAAGAAGACCAGGAAGGAGGAAAGGAGGAGAGAATAAGAAGGGGTCTACTTACCTAGCCAGGAGAGATGGATGAAAACAGATCTCTGCCGGCTAGGACGTGGAAAGGAGGCGCAGGCTCTATGTACATTTACAACATCTCTGTATCTTAGTTTGTGAAATCCTGTAGGAGGCAGGTTCTTCACAGTCTCCCCTCCTATAAAAAAACAGGAGGACAGTAGAGGGGAAGGACCATGTGAAAAATTGCCTGTGTAAATGTTGTGATTGGTAAAATCCTTGATTGTATTGCTCCTCCCCAACCTCCTCTTGACTTCCGTGTACTCCAAATGTGGAGTTTGTCCACCCCACACTTCAACACCCCCCCTCAAACTCCACACCACTACAACATGATAATCATAGAAAGTAGACAAGAGATAAACAAGCTAGATGATGTGAAGGAAATGAGGAAAATCTAAGGAAAATTAAAGAAAATTGAGAAGGAAGAACTGAGTTGGGATTTGCGAGAAGATAAGATAATGGAATACAATAAAATAGATTGAGTTAGATATAACAGTCTAAGGAAACAATTTTTTCATAGAGATTGAGTGAAGATTGGCGCCCAAAGGTTTAGTGAAGGAATCTGCAATGTTTTCCAACGTTGAAACCCAGTCAAGTTTGATCTTGAGTTCCCTAACCGCTTTGTTGACAAAGAAAAAATTACGCTCCAAACTCTTCATTCTTCCTTTTGAGGAATTTTTGTCAGATATCAGGACTGCGGCGCATTTATCACATATCAGTATGATTTCAGGATTGGTGTTGAGTGATTTTACTATAGGAAGCAAGAAAATCAGGAAGTCAACGGCTGATCCAATTGATATGAATTCCGCAGCACAAGTCAATGTTGCCACAACCTTCTGTCACCGAGAACCCTACGCAATGGGACTCCCCATAAATTTGATGATGAATCCGGATGTGGAGCGCTGAAATTTGCCTCTCCAATTGGCATCAGACCAAGTGATCATCTTGTTGTCAGTATGTTCCAGTTTGAAGTGTTTCCCTTGCGTTGTTGCCAGATACTGGACCAGATGCCTGAGTGCGTTCCAATGTGAGACATCCAGGTTAGAGCTCAATCTAGCTAAGAAGTTCACCGCAAAACTTAAATCCGGCCTTGATCCAAGCACGATGTAGTTGAGTGAACCGATGAGAGACTGATACAGTGTTGCGTTAACAGGTTTGTTGGATGAAGTGGAGAGCTTATCCCCAGCGAGTGGAGTATATGTTGGAATGATCTTTGACTGAACCCACCAGGGGGGAATGTGTGGCACTTTCTAGAGAGTGCCAGACCGTAATTTTATCCTTCAAATGGTCTGATGTGAGTTCAATTTCAACTGTAACCCTTTGATCAACTTTCTTCTCAATCCAAGCGTAACTTTAGATGAAGTTGTTTCCAACTAACCTCCCTCAACGCCAACACATGAAAATTTCTCTTGTGAAATTGTTTTTCTGGTCAATCTGGATCACATTCTGGATTTTAACTTCAATGCACAAGATGTGGTGCCAAGCATTTGACTATACTTATTCTAAAAATATCCTTGACTAAGTGACACGGAATATTTTGGAGAGCTGATTTCTTTCATTCAAAACACATGTAAAATGAGATTGTGAAAAAAAATTGTAAAATGTAGCAACTCCAAATTCTCAACCAAGTGGTAGATGAATCCTTCCGGCATGTTTCTGTCATGCCTATTCCTGTAACAAATTGGGAGGTAAGTGATTTTAAAACCAAATGTTTATTCTTTGAGTATCAAACAGTGCCAAAGCTGGGAAAAGCTGTGTAACTTTAACTTTCCACATTGCAATGCCATGAAATGTGAACAATAACAGGGGCTGTTTTCCCTACCATGTTTAACAAAGGATGGAATACTCATGAAAGGTAAAGTTTGAAGTGTCATCAGCTGTTATTTTTTTTGTACTACACCTGGCATATGAGAATACACATTGCAAAATTTTCATAGTTTTACCGCCACCTGACTACAAAATGTGGCTAGTTGTGAAACTAATCAAGTTTCTCAAGAGAAGGTGGGCAGATTGGTGGATATCAACAGGTTCATCAATATTTCAGGGATCCTGGAAGTTGAACCAGCAGGCAAAGAATTTCAGAAACTGGTCTGAGAAATCCAAGGTGAACAGTGAATTCTGAAATACCCATGCATATCCCAGCATTGGTAAAACCTTTTCTCTTGTAGATTGAGTATCTTCACATATTTTCCCTGGAATTTTCCGCCAATTTGTTCCTACAGGTAGCATGCTTTAATCACAGGTACCATCATGTTGATGGGCATTGTGCAATAACATGGTGTTGATTGCTATTATGACATGGTACGTAGTTGCCAAGTTCTTAGATAACACTGATGCACTTTGTAGTAGTACTTGCTTTAACCAGATCAATCAACATGATTCACATTGGAGGAGGATCATTTGCACCCATGTATATGTGGTGAAAAGCACAAAAAAAAATTAGGGAGTTTCAAGGTGGGCATAAGTCAACAGCAGCTGCGGAGAGACAACAGAGATCAGCCCTGCATCCCCGTGTGCCCCCGGGGAGTGTTGATTTTTTTCTGCAATGTCCACCGTCATGTTCGGCCGAACATCAGGGAGGACATTTGCAAGGTGCCAATGTACCCAGACTTGCCAAGCCCTGCTTGCTATCATCGAGCTGGGAAAGCCCCCACCCTCAACAGTAAAACACATAATGGTCATTGAGCCTGGCTTTCCCAGCCCCAATGACCAGTATGTGCTGCCTACAGAGCTCGGAAAACCCAAGATCAATGACCAGTATGTTCTGGTCATTGATCTAGGCCTCCTCAAACTTGATGGCCAGCACAAACTGGTCATTGAGTGGGGAGAGGCCGCGCTTGATGGCTATAATGCCCCATTCATCAATCTGCGGCGTCTCCAAACTCAAAGACAATGGCCAGCACCTGGTCATCAAGCCAGGGAAGCCTTAGCCCGATGACCAGCACATTCTGGTCATCAAGCCAACCTTTCCGAGCATGGTAGGCATATATACTAGCCACCTAGCTCGGAAAAGCGCAGCTGGATAGACGGTATGTACTGCTCGTTGAGCCGGGACTCTCCCGGCGCGATTTACAGCACGTACCTCTCCGTCAAACATGGAAAGGTATGGCACAATGACTCCCATGTAGTGCTGGTCATTGAGGCGGGTTATTACCAGCCCAGTGACCTCTCATCAATTGGAGGGTGTCTCTGCTCAATGGCTGGTAGACACCAATCACCTAGTGGAGAACCCCTCCACTCAATGTCCAGTACACACCAGTCATTGAGTGGAGAATCCCTCCACTCAATGGCATTCACCACCGGTCATCAAGTGCAGGATGTCTTCACTTGATATGTAGCTGGTAATGTGCATATGTTAATTGAGTGGACACACCCTCCACTCAATGGTTGTCCAACAGTCATAAATTGGAGGGTATCTCCACTCAATGGCTGTACACCCCAATCATTGAGCGGAGGGTGTCTCACCGTGATGGCTGATACACACCAGTAAGTGTAGAATCCAAGAGTTTACCAAGCATCAAGTGGAGGTACCCTCCACTGAATTGCCAGTGTGTACACCATGGAGTGGATCTATGATCAGCCTTAATTGAACATGAGTTCAAAATATTTGAAGCCTGCATCACACATGCTCACACAGTTGAAATCAATCAGCTTTCCCAAAAAAACATACGGCTTGGCACTCTCTAGAGAGTGCCACACATTCCCCCCTGGTGACCTTGGATTGGAATTTCTTGATTGTTTGGTCAATCAATAGCAGTTGACTCAGGAAGATCATATTATTCTCATATTCCATCTTAATCCCAAAGAGCTTCTCTGGACAATTGTCCCATTTGACTTGGAGATTGTCTTCCAGGTGTTGTTTGAGAAGTTGCAGAGCATCATTGTCTTTGCTGAATACCATTCCATCATCAATGTGAACCGAAATGATGATCACGGAATCCCCTTTCTTATACCTGTAAAAACACTCCTCAAACTTGTTGCAATCAAAATCCCACGCCTGTAGAAGCCCTTTGAAATGCTTCCACCAGCATCAACTAGTCTGGAGCGTCCCATACAGCGCTTTTTTCAGTTTTAGGACCTTTCCTTTGAGATGAGGGAAAAGTTTGACCGGAGGATCCACATAGATGGTCTTGTCGATTGGGCTATGTACAAAGGCTCCGGTTATGTCAAAAGAGTTGATCTTTTATTTGTTGATTATTGCCAAGATGAGCAGGAGTCGCAATGTGGTCAGGGAGGCTGTGGGTGCAAAGGTCGATTTCACGTCTTGACCGATCCGTTGTTTGAAACCCCTGACAACAAATTGTGCCTTGAGTTTCTCAACTCCCCCGTCAGAACGCCGCTTGATGTCAAAAATGAATTTGGTGCCAATAGAGTGTTTCTTCTCTTTCTCTTTGATGTCAAAAGTGTCGATTTGGACCAATTGATCTCACTCAGTCATGCACACTGCTCACCACAAGTCTCTCTTAGGACATACCAGGGTGTTCTTTAGACTCATGGGTATGTCGGCATCAGAAATGGCTTGAATCCTGTCTAGTTGCGCATCTTGAGCGTCACAAACTTCTTTGGTTGGTTCTTGCCCAAGGTGTAGGGCTCTCCAGGCAGATAATGTATCAGAAGATGTTCTTGGAGCAGGGATTATCAATTTCTCTTGAAAGTCTAAGACCTCAGCACACTATGATTTCATGACCTTCCAAATCACTGGATTCCAGAAAAACCACCCGCGTTCGTCGTCTTGATAGCCGACAAGGTAACCGATCCAACCTCGTGTGTTTAGTTTGCGTCTACGTTCCTTAGGAATATGAACGCATGCCTTGGTGCCAAAAGGGTAAAAAGACAACGCCAATGGTTCTTGGTCCGACCACATTTCAAGTGGACTGGATTTGCATCTTGCATGCGAGATCCAATTGATCAGATAACAAGCGCACTTGTATGCGTATGACCAGAGCAAATCCGGTAAAGCTGAGTGTTTGAGTGTCCTCCAAGCTACATTGCCAAGAGTTTGGTTCAACCTCCGCCTTGCCATTCTGTTCAGGAGTGTAAGGGGAAATAATAAGTAGATGTGCCAACAGAAGACAGGTAAGATTCAAGGGTTTTGGAGGTGTATTCTCCGCCATTGTCACATTGGATGTATTTAGGTGCCAACTTAAAGGTGGGAATGATATGTTTGATTAAAGCAATGATGATATTTGGGACCTCAGATCGATTTTTCATGGGAAATACAAAGGAATAAGTTGTGGCATGGTCTCGGACTGTCAAGAGGAATCTGTGTCCGTTGATGTCTGGATCAAGCGGTCCAAAAACATCTATGACGAGCAGATCAAGTCAACTTTTCAGCTGCAACAAGTCAGGGAGATGATGGCGTCTTTGCTCGCTTTTGCTAACAAAAGGAATCCAAGACTTCAAATCAAAATACGGAACGAAGCGGCAAAGAAATTCTTTGACAATGTTGTGCGATACATGACCTAACCAACAATGCCAGTCATAAGAGGGTGATGAGATTGGAGTCGTAGAGGATAAAGATTGAGCCAAGAAGAAATTAGATTGGAAAGAATCCGGGGAAACAGTCCAAGATTGATTTTGATAACAAGCGGTCAATGAAAGGAAGGAAGAGCTCAGCTGCATGTTGTTGTTGGGTAAAAATCCTGGCCAAAAACCCAAGTCAATGAATTGACCAAGGCTAAGGAGCGTGCCCTTCATTTCCGGGCTGTATAGAACTTGAGGCACCGCTAGGGTACCAGCCCCACTGGTTATTTTGAGGTGTCCACAGTGCGTTGCCAACATATACCCCAAAGCAGAAACCAAATTCAGTCTGACTGGCGGAGAAAACACGGAAAGATGGGAAAATTGATGAAAAGAGCCGCTCATGTGATGGGTTGCCCCAGAATCCAAAACCATGCCTGTCCCATCCGCCCCCACTGCTGATCAAATCGCTGGATTCTCCTCAAGTCTAGTGGGGGGGTTGTTTGGAGGTGCGGCTTGACGGGCAAAACCGGAAGTGGGGCGACCAGGTATTGGGGTCTTGGGAAGTTGCAGGCCGACGTCTCTGCAGAGAGTCGGGCAAGTTGATCTCCAGTGTTGCAAAGCCCCAAAATAGAGGCATGGTCTGCCAGACAGGAGATTTGGATTGCTTGGCCCGGTGTTTCCCTTTTGAATATTGTTGATTGCTGCTGCAATGTCGTCAATTGTTGGATTTCCCGGAGTGCTGATATTTTGGTTGCAAGGAGGATTATTTCCCAAGCCCAATGGACGTGCTTGAGATGTCCGGTGTTGTGATTGGTCCTGATGTGGTTGTTGACTAACCGCCGGCCAAGGTGCTCCCCATTGAGAATTTGGCGTCTGGTTCTGCCAAATGCAAAACACAGCTGGTGCCGCCAAAGTAGATGAATCAAAAAAAAAACGTCTCACCATAAGCGGAGGTGAGAATAACTTGAATGTCTCTTGCCGAGACGTTGGCTTTTGTACCAAGTTGTGCAGAAATGTTTTGAAATAGTTGAGAGCAAGACATGGACGGGGGAGGTGGCACAACGGACTGGAGGATGAGACTCTCCACGAGGGGAGACAGAGACACTCCAACTTTCTGTAAGTCAGAAAATAGGTTGAATATCTTGTTGAAAAGACCAGGGATTTGCAAAGGATCGGTTGAATGTCCCGAGACCCGTAACTCCATAAGTCTATCCACAAGCTCGATTTGTTGAAATCAAATGGTTCCTTGAAAGTTAGTCTCAACCGCTGTGTAAGCTTTGGTCCCTGTTGTGTATCAATCCACAAGCAAATACAGCTCATCGTGGACTGTGATTTGAATGAGAAAAAGAAGACAGGTGTTTTCTTGAGTCGCTAGCTTGGCAAAGTTTTCAGCTTTGTTGAAAAACTTTGCATGACCAAGCGCAAGAAGGATGACTCGGGTGAGACCCCGCTTCCATTTATTGAAATTCAAACCATTGGCCAACAGCAATTCCACGTCCTGTTTGTATATACTTGGCTGATGAACGAACTTTGTTCTTGGCAATATGTTGGTTGTGTTGTTTTGTGACATGGATGGAATGGGTGATTTGGGGGTAAGAATGAGATCCAATACCGTCAAAAATGATTCTGACGGAGATTGATGAGGTCTTGTACCCCGTGGGATGTTGATCTTTGGTCGTTATCCCGGTGGTGGAAGTAGTTGTGCAATAGGAAGTTCAAAAGGGTTAATGACTATTTGATTGTTAGGCAAGACTGTAGCCAATACCAATGTGCCTTCTTCAATGTGTTGAGTTACTACCTTAGAAAATACGTATGATACCACGGAGATGAAAGGCAAAGGGGGACGATCGTGATTTAGCTGGTCTATCTTCTCTTTGATTGGGGAAGGTGGTAGGGGTGGTAGCTGCAAAAGTGCTCTATAAGCCTTTGTTTGTTTTGGACGCTTTGCTCTTGTCGGTGGAGGAAGCAGTCCGGTTAATTGAGGGTTGTTGCGTTGGGTGTTGACCATAAACAAGAGATGCCGAGTCAAAAAAAATTGGCTAGCAAATAGTTAGGCAGCAGACTCTTAATCTGTTGTGATTGGTAAAATCCTCAATTGTATTGCTCCTCCCCAACCTCCTCTTGACTCCCGCGTACTCCAAATGTGGAGTTTGTCCACCCCACACTTCAACAGTAACCACAGTGAAGCTTCTCCATTGGATTGCCGGATTTGGGGGCAGAAGCGGGTCTGTAAGGAGGGGGTGGGGCCTATCTTGAATCGGGATTTCCAGCTAAATACTTGGCTGAGAACTGGTGCTTCCAAAGAACTGGCGCTCCATTTGGTTTGGATGTCAGGTGTGCGCTTGTCAGGGAGTCGGTGTTGCCAGTGACAATTAGGGGCACAAGGCCTTGATGAAGCAAGTAGCGCCATGAGATGATTGACGGCAAGGGGGGAGGAATAGCTGTGTGTGGAGGTGAGCAAGATTGGTGCTGTCTGGCGGGATGTGAAGACGGCGAGTAAGGAGGAGTCAGATGATCAAAGGGGTAGGGAGGCAATGTTGACAAGCTTGTTTGAGGAGCAATGTTGTTGTTGAAGTATCTGGTGCTGATGGGTGTTGAAATTACTCAGGTGAAAAGAATTGTGTGTTGTGAGATTTGAACCCACGTCCTTCTACGTTCATGAGAGCTGCTCTTATACCACTGAGCTAAACACACAGTTGGTCTTACTGGTCTTACTAGTGATTTTTGGATATGAGATCATATAGCTTGGGCCCTCAAATGGAGCTTGAAGCATATATTCCAACAATGGGGTCTTGAGGGAAAAGCAATAACACTTGAGGAGAGAGGATTGCACTTGGGTGAAACAGATCTTGGGGGAGAGAGATCGCTGGTCTCTGAAGATGGGGGAAAGTGGTTGGTGTGAGGTACCAAGGATAGTTCCGTGCTTGGTATGAGTTGGAGGCTTTTTGGGTGATCAGAAGAGATTGAAGATGGCAATGAAACTTGGGCAAAAGAAGGTTGGGGCCCACCGTCATCTCAATCAAAAAGGGCAAGGGTCAGGGGTCACAATAGGTTGCTTGATCACTTGAGAAAGGCCAGCAGTTTTAACGACACAGGAAACGGCGGTGGCAAGAGGCTCCTTCCTAGTGAGTGAAAGATCAGGGGGTCAAGGGATGGGGGGATAGGTTGCTTTCTTTCTCAAGAGATGGTTGACAGTCTCCTCTAAGAATGTAATGCGGGCTGTACTGGTTGCGCAAACTTGTTCCAGCTGCATTGCTGTCAGCCTACGTGATGCCAGGGATATTATCCTTTTAGCTACACGTGGTGCAAAGCAAAAGACTAGAGTTGTAAAACTCCAAGACAAGATTATAAGGGATAATTACAACGTAAATGTTGGGAATTATAGCGTAAAAATAGGGCAATTTGGGCCAATTAGACGCAATAAAATTGATATGATTACTTTTAAGAGGGGCCTGATAAATCAGGGGTTTTTAATCCCTCAAGAGTAAAGAACTGGGCCTGTAAAAAGGGGTGTTTCAAATCCCAGAAAGAAATGGAGGAGAATCTCAAGAGAAGGGGCTTAAACTTACTAGTACAAGACCCTGGAGTCACTTGAGGTTTTTCAGGCGTGAAGTTGGGAAGTTGGAGGTGCTCAGAGGAGGTAATCTTGAGGGCAGGGTGGTTAATGGACAGTTTCAAGGCGGAAATTAGGGCTAAAAATCACAAAAGTGGGTATTTTACCTGGCAAATCACAGGCTATTGAGGCTGTTGAAGGCGGGTAAAATTCTAATAGGTAATGTAAAGCTGTGAAATCTCCTTTTGGGCGGAGAAAGGGCCCTTTTTATAACCTAGGCAGGCCTCCAGGGGCGCCCAGGGGACAGGGGGACACTTGTGGGCGCATTCTGAGGCAATTTGGTTGCGTTAGAAGGCGCTGTTGGTTGTGGAACCTTGGGGCTTGAATACAAGGGTTTCCAAGGACCATTTACAGAGGTTCTGTGTGTTTTTACACATGCTTTACATGTCATAGGGGCTGGTTTGGGGGTTCTGTGACACTCATTTCCGTGGAAATGTGCCACAGAAGGTACTAGAACTAGCTTCTGTGCACTTGTACACGTGCAAGCAGTGCTTTATACATGTTCTGGAGGCGCTTATTAAATGCTCCAGTTCATTTGACCCCTTCTACATATATACTACAGTTGTAATTTACGTGTAGTGAGGCTTGGGAGAAGCTGGGGCGCTTTCTAGCCTCTCCTGTGCACACTGCAAGAGTCCTTTTTAGTCTAGAATGTTTTTGTATTGAATGAGGTGGTAATTACATCTTGTTTGGTGATTAATTACATGTGTACAAGACATATAACACATGTAATATTGCTATTGGGGCGTATTCTGGCCCATTCTCACTTACTGGTAGCCCAAGCGCTTTGGTTGCTGGCTAGGTTATGCAATATGCATATATGTACACCATGCGCGCGGGTTTGAGCTCTAGGCAACAGAGCACGCGGGCTTGGGTGCGCCATGCAACAAATAAAGCCATCTTCTAAACTATACACAACACCTCAGTTACATCACTGAAACTGGGTGTATACATATTTACTTAGATATAAAAGCATACAAGTGCATTCACCTGGCGCGTGATGGACTTGCTTAAACTTTGAAGTTAGTTTACACAAGGAAGGGATAATAATTAAGGGTACATGTAAGTGAGGTACCCTAGGTTATTTTACCCGTAGAATCAGAATCTTCTATAATATTTTACTTATTAATTACACAAAGTTAAGTAATTATTTATTTACATGTGTATTTAATTTTTTTGTGTGGTTTTACATATGTAAGAGTAATAATGTCTCTTTCATATGTAAAACTAATTTTTATATTTCATTTGTATATTTTTATGTCACGGTGGCTCTGCCATGGTAGCCAGCTGACAATTGCAGTGATGTGTAGAGCCGCTAAAAGTGATTGGGTCCAGTATTTCACAGAGATTTCATTGTATTTGATGTTGACTGCGGTTGGTTGCCCAGCACGGGCATCAGCAGTGGTTTGAGGTTTGAGAGTACTTTGGGTGATTGGGGCTGTTTCAGGCTGAGCAATGGTATTTTCCAAAGATTGAGGAGTTTGGTCAGTCGAGGGCATAAGGGGCGTCGGGGAGTTGTTGGTGTTCTTTTCTGTTCTCTTCAAGAGGAATTCAAGTGTATTCTAAAGGCAATCAAGATGGGTCAAGCTGGTTGCGCGGACTATTTCTAGTTGGGAGGCAGTCACGTGCAAGGCCATCGCAAGGGTTCTGATGTAGTCTTTAAAGGAGCTATTGTCTTCCATCCGTAGGCATGGAGGTAGGCAGTGGAGGAGTCAACAGTGTCAAGTAGTCCATTGAGCGGTTAACAGAAATTCAAGAGGATAAGGACCTGCTTGAGTGGACAGAGGTTGGTGGGACAGGAATCTTCATGCCAGTCGGCCATTCGGTTTGGGCGTTCATGGTGGGTTGGAGTGGTGTGTAGGAAGACAGAAGGTGAGGATGAGTTCAGAGGTCAGATTGAAGCAATAGGAGGTCAGAGTTTGTATGCAAAGCAATCAGGACAGAGAAGCCGGCAACCGTTTTTTGTTGGTCCTTTGGGATCAAAGATTTCAGTAATGTCTGTCTGTTGCTATGGGCATTGACGCAGTTGGGGTTTCAGTAGGCTCAGTGGGGTCAGCAGAGGAGGCAGTGTTTTCCGCAAAGTCAGTGGTCAGTGGTGATTCAGTGGAGGCAGTTGGAAGTTCAGTGGAGGAAGTGGATAGTTCAGTGGAGGCAGTGGGTAGTTCAGTGGGGCAGTGGAGATGGTCGGTTGGGTCCGTGACGGTGAAGTTCTTCACATTGAAAAAAAATATGTTTGCCGAGTCAAAGAGTCAGCGGGTTGGGTGGAACTAGAAAAAAAAAGTGTAAGGACTCCAGTTGGGAGTCCTTCACTATCGGTTGAGTGGGGCACAGAGGGGGAACCTCAAGACAAGATTCTAGTTCACGGGGCTGTATATTGCAGATGGAGGGGACAATCTAGCCGGGAGAGATGGATGAAAACAGTTCTCACCACCGCAAAAAGCAAGGCAATGTGGGCACATTGCTTTGATAAAAAAACTGGTATTATACAAGAATTACTAAGGATTAACCACGGAGTTACAATAGTATAATTAGCTTTCAACTTTAGTGTTACATGGTAGATTTTTTAAAGTGGCCATCAATCTTAAATTATTTAACAAACTTTCAACTATTCAAGGGATGATTTTGGACAAATAAATGAATACATGTCTTTTTCTCTTTCTCTATAGATGTTGAAATTCCAGTGTTACCGGTCTCTCCCTCTTCCGCTTTCCCTTCCCTGTCACACTTGTCCTCTCCCTGTCACTCCCTCACTCCCTCCAGATCGCATATGCATAGTTCACCTTCTGTCCCACATTCTGGCCCCTCCACTTGTAATAGCTCATATATCCAGGGCTTAGACAGAAATAACACTCATCTGCTTCTGTGCGCATTTCCCTGAGGTCTCTACAGGATACAACCTTTTGTAGCGTGTGCGCTTTTCCGCCACGCAAGCTAGCAGCTTTTTGCCCTCCTAGAGGGCTCCCTTGGCCCCTTTTTGTTGTCTCACTCAGAGCTTCTCTGAGCTTGTTGTTCCTCGGGCCCTTCCTCCCTTCGTCTCAGCCTCAACCTCCAGTCATAGCTTCAACAATAGACCGTCCACTCATTGACATATTCCAAACAAAGCTGACATGCCCATAGAAAGAAATCACCACACACCTATTCATATCTGTTTTCTGCATTAAAAAATGGCTTATTTTTTCAAGTGGCTATGATAATCTTAACTTGATATAACAGCATAATAGCCTATTTCTGTCATCAGGTACTCTCAAATCTCATGGCTAAAATCTAGCTCCAATTTATGATGATAATTAGTATGCAACAAAAATGTCTGTACATAAATTACAAAAGATCCTGTCCAAAACATGTTTTTGCACAAATTCCCAAAATGACTGCTGAATTTCATAAACAGATAAATTTCCAGTCAGTGATTCAAAGGTGATCACTGCTAAAGGAGCAGACATTTTTCTCAGATCTTGGAGGAGTTACCATCAATATGTTGCAAGGCCTCCCAGTACCAGATCTGGAATCACAGATCACAGAATTGCAGAGTTTACCAGATCCCTTGTTTGGGAGCCTGCACCCAGATTCACACTGCCATCTTAAATATGTAGCTGGCAGGTAGCCATCACCAAACACTGATTCCTACTTGACTTGATCACACACTGCTTCCCACCCCCAAATCCACCAAGTGGTTACTTGCTGCCTCAGAGTGGGATTGCCCTTAAGCAAAATTTTGAAGCAAGCCAGCTACCATGGAGTCCAAAGGTTTGACAAGTCTGATGCCCAGTTAATGTGTTTTGATTTCTTCAACAGAGGTCCCCCGGCACGTGGTTGATGTAACATCACAAGGCTTTCCATCATTGGACCTCTAGGATTTGACATGCCTTTGGGAAGCCAGCCATAATGCTGAAAGCAAAAGCTCACATTAGTTCAGGCAATCCAACCACAAGGGCTACATAACAGTTTCTATTAGCCTGGCCAGCCCACTGGGTTGAGATCCTACTGCACCGCATTGTACCTCCTTGCACCTCTTAGTTCACATCCATTGCACGTCATCTCTGGCATCTCACAACCAAACCCCCCCAGGATTGCTTGTGAAGTTCCTTTCCTTGCTCACCTACCCACAGCTTGGGCCACTGGTCCAAAATGATTTTTGGGCGGATTTTTGGTCAGAAATGTGGGCTATTCATGTGATAGCAAGTCGGAGTCAGAGCCCTACAACTGTGATACCCGCATTGCATCCATCTTAGATCTCAATGAAAAAAAAACCCGTAAATTCATTCAACCAGTCCACCAAATCCATTTCAGATCTTTCACAATCACAATATTCTATTACAAGCTCCATCCTACAGCTTTTGAGACTTCCCTCTAAGATTCAATTGCCCTCAACCTCCTTTGCTCATGTAATTGGAAGCACAAGAGTATGTCCCAGAATAATTCACAATAGTACTAGTCTTGTGTGGTTTTGAGTGGGAATCCTCTCTGTTGCCTATTTGGTCTGGCCCAGTAGTCAATTAGCAAGTATACTGTATATGAGCAGCTACTTATACTCATATGCAGCTAACTGTAACATTTTTCATCTTTGACCAACAATTCAGTCCTCTGATATTTGACTCAATTTTGCAGATTATATCAGTAGAGCAATAGAGAAGCAGATCTAGATGGATCAACATGTTTGGTTAATCTAGTTCTTTTTCACTAAATGACTGATTGGGATTACCTATTCCAGAGGGAATAGTATACATATAAGAGATAAGAGCTGGATATTTAGTACTGAACGATGTGGATAGTGAAAGCAGACTGCAAGCACAAAACATGAGGTATTTAAAGCGGACCACACACAAACAAAACAAGCAGGATAGGATATGTAAATATGTAGGCAACAGCAAGCCAAAAGCGCGCAATAGGGCTAGCCAACAGCAAGCAAAGAGTGCAAGAACGGTGGAAGTGATTGGTTTTTTTTTGGATGATAAGCTGGGGGGCTCCTGAGGAGTTTCAGGTTTTATTGGTCTGACTGGGTTTGGTTATTCCATATGGTGACAGATTTTAAGAGACTTGCCTTCCAATTGAGACTGTAGGTGTTGCAGTGCAGGGTGATGAGGAATATGGAGGCTGATGAAGGATATTTCAAGAGGAGCTCATAGGAGCCTATGTGTACATCACTGGACACCCTAAAAAACTGTGCCTATTTCTGACAATCAGGTCACCCCGTGGACCCTGCATATTTTTTGGGAAGATCTGGTGAAGGGAGGGGCTCCCTGATTGATGGAAAGTCCTCCAGTTGGAGTTACAAAAAGAACGGTATACAGCAGAATCAAAACCGGTTAGTTCAACAGAACTGTAAAACTTCTCAAGAAACTCCATGCAATCTGCAGCTCAACAACAATTGCGTAGAGCGGCAAAATATTTGGTTGTACCGTATGAGAATTTTCAGGCTAAAAGAAAATAGATTTCAGTAAAAATAACAAAGTAAAGAAATACAATGAGAAGAATTTTTACCTAAAAGAAACAGGAACAATGTTAAAAATGAGAACAATCTTTGAAAGAACTACCACCACACACTAGGACCTTTTATGGCTAATAAAATAAGAGTGATTAGAAAAGATTCACGGTCAACAGGGTTAGAATAAAAAGGAAAGATAAGAACCTATGAAATAGCCGCCTAGACCGATGACCTCAACGAGATCCCGCAGATGAAGTTGAGAAACTGATGAGTCTTGCGGGTTTAAGAGATGGTGTCGAGATGAGGAAGAAAAAGAGAGAAGTGGTAAACTGGATTCGTGGTGATATGGTCAACACCACTCTTGATTTGAAGCATTGGCACTTGTGACGTCATTATTTGAGTCCGACTAGAAACGTGCTACGCAGCGCGCATACCGTATGTAACCGTAGGATTCCGCATAGATTCCAACACACCCCTAGCCGCTAGGAGAGGGGCATACCAGCTTGAAGAACCCTGAGCGCTTTGAAAATTGAAGCTCTTCCTATTGATTTTGTGAGAAAATTGGCTAACATTAGATGAGTGCGTTTGAAAACCAGTGTAATTGTTTCCGCAATAATTTCTCCTCGTACAAAGTGATACCGCAGGTTCATGTGTTTGGTTTTAAACGCTGAATGATTAGATTTGTTATTTGCGGGCATTATGGCGCCTTGATTGTCTTTGTAGATTTTGAAAGGTAGAGTGATTTTAATTTTCAGAGCGGAATCGGAAACCATTTTTAACCACAAAAGTTCTTTCGTCACTTCAGTCATGGCAATATATTCGGCTTTGGTTGACGACAACGAGATTGTTGCTTGCTTCTTTGAACGCCAAGAAATCAAATTGTTGTTCCAAAGAATTAAGTATCCAGTTGTTGATTTGGCGGTAATTGGACAGCTAGCCCAGCTGGCATCAACGTAGGAAACAAAATCGGATTGACCCAAAGCCGTTTTTCAAAGAGTAACGCCAAAATCTTTAGTTCCTTTGAGATAACGTAGGCAATGTACAGCAGCTTCCCAGTGAACAATTCCTGGAGTTTTGAGAAATTGCAAAAGACAGCCAACCGTAAAAGTGATATCTGCTCGAGTTGTAACACTGAGATAATTCAGTGCTCCAACTAATCCTTGATAGTGCACATTTAAATTCTCAAGTTGTTCAATCTCAGACTTTGAAGCTTTGACTAAGTGAGAGCCAGGCTTCATAGGTGTAGCGAGAGGAATCAAGTTTTGACAATTATACTTCAATAGTGTTTCTTCAATGTAGTGCGTTTGAGTGAGGTGTACTGATTCTGAGGATTGAGTGACCTTCATGCCGAGTAAATGTTTAGCACTGCCGAGATCTTTTATCTTGAATCTTGTGCGAATAAGATTTTTGAAGATTTCTGGTTCTGGACTGAAGATTGCTATATCATCGACATGAACGTAAAGCCAAGTATTTGACGACCAAAAAACACACGGTTCGGCATAGCTACGGGTAAAACCAACAGATAACAACCACGAAGAGAGGGTTAGATGCCACTCTTTAGGGTAAAACCAACAGATAACAACCACGAAGAGAGGGTTAGATGCCACTCTTTAGGAGCTTGTTTTAATCCATAAAGCGCTTTTTTAAGCAGAAGGATTTTGCCGGATGGTACGTCGATACCTGGAGGTGGATTAAGGGTAATTCTTTCTTGGATAGGGGCATTCAAAAAGGTGCATTTAACATTGATTTGATGGAACTGGAAATTATTTTGAAGAGAGAACGTGATGAGTAATCGTAAGGAAACAAGTTTTCCGGTAGGAGCAAACGTGAAACGATAGTCCTTGCCAAAGACTTCCCGAAAACCTTGTACGCAGAGTCTAGATTTATATTCTTCTGCTTGATTTGAAGATTCGGGTTTGATCTTAAAAACCCAAGTACAATTCAACGGTTTGTCGGTATGAGTCTTGTCGATAACATCCCAAACATCATAGCTCTCCATGTTAGACTTCTCCTTATAGAGTGATAACGTCCATTTTTCTTTGTCGGCACGACTCATGACTTGGTCATACGTTAACGTATCATTGCATTGTCGGAAGAAACAGTGTTGAAATTTTCCGGTGCCCCCCTCCGACAATGAGATAACACATTCTCAGAAGAAACATCCCCAATTATCTCGTTCGCTGGACGTAGAGGTTCATCAAGAACGTGATCATTTACTTGCTCATGATTTGGATACGGGCGGAAAGACTCTTCATCTTCATCGTCGACGTCCGGAATTACTTCAAATGGGTTAAAGTAGAAGATTGATTGATCTAAGCTCTTGTTCGCCAGAGAAGGGAAAACTTTTTCATCAAACGTCACATTTCTACTGGTACAGAAAGTCTTAGATTCAATTCTGATAAACCGGTAGGTTGAAAAGTCGTTTGCATAACCAAGGAAGATTGCCTTTTCTGAGTGCGGAGACATTTCAGTTGACCGTAAAGGCTCCGGAATGAGCAAGTAGGCTAAACAACCAAATGACCAAAGCTTTGAGATTTCAAAATTCTTTTTGAAGAAAGTCTTGTAAGGGATTGCAAACTCTCTCGTACTTGACGGCAGGAGATTACACAAGTCCGTAGCCGTTACAACTGCTTTGGCCCAGTAGCGAGGGGACAGATTTGCTTGTGCAAATAGACAACAAGCTTTGTCTAGGATAGCTCTGTTGGAACGTTCGGCCACGCCGTTGTTTTCTGGAGTATAAGCCGGAGAAAAGTGTTGACTGATAACCCGATTTCGGCAGAAATCTTTGAAGAAGACACTTTTAAACTCTCCACCATTGTCAGAGATGACCCTCTTAATAGTCAGACCAGTATGGTTTTCAGCCCACAACACGAACTCCTCGAACTTGTTCAGAGTTTCTGATTTGTGTTTCAACAGCTTCACGGATTTAAAACCAGAATGCTGGTTGACAATACTTAGAAAGTACTGCGCACCACCAGCAGAACGAGTTTGAAAAGGTCCAACCAAGTCAAGGTGGACGGCTTCAAGAACAGCGCTGGTGGCCGAAAATTTTCCCGTGAAAGGCTTTTTGACTCCCTTGCACATTTTACACGTCTCACAGTTGATGTCTTCACAACTGGAGACAACGCGCTTCAGATAAGAAAAGCTTGGATGTCCAAATCTGGCGTGCCAATCCACAGATTTGTGGGCTGAGTAGTACGAGGAAACGGAGAGCTTCATTTCAAAGGAATTGGAAAGTTCTAAGATGTTGTTGACAATTTTGCCGGATAGGTTATAACTATTGTTGAAACTAACTTTAAAAGAGTCCGAACTCTTTGAGAGAGAAGTAATTTTGGTAAACAGACGACTCATAGAGATTAAAGGTCTGTGAAGATTAGGAGCGTATAATACGTTATCGAGCTTGATACGCGCTCCAGTATTGCTAGCATAACTACATCACCGATTGCAGTTGCAGAAACTTGATGAGATTGGTTACCAGTATAGATTTTAATATTAATGTCTTTAGTTTTAGTAAAGACAGATAGGTCGTTGACCATATGGTGGGAGGCGCCCGAGTCAAGAACTGGAGAAAACCCGCCGTTGGTAGAACTGACGATAAAGGCGGAAGCTTTGATCACATCGTATTCAGGCTCATCCACAGGAGTTTCGTCCGTAACTTGAGAAGTTTTGTCCGTAACTTTGGCTGAGACCAAATGGGCCTCCGGATCAGCAGGTTGTAACGCTTCTTGTTTGGCTTCCGTTAACTTGAAACAGCGCCAAGCGGGATGATAAGCCAAAGGGTTATGTTTCCCAGCTGAGCATGGGTGAGCTGGCTTTGGTTTTTTAGATTTTTTCGGCCTCGTATTTGTAAGCGGTAGCGGTGTCTTTTTTGATTTGTAAGTTGGGCTCAGTCTTGGAAGTAGAGGCAACAACTTGGGTTTCTTTCATGTAAACAAGCTCTTGAAGTTTTCGAAGAGTTCGACTTGGAAAGAAAATGATCGATTCGTTCATAATGATGTTATTGACAACGTTCCAGTAATCCTTTGACAACTTAGCGAGGACTGAAATGGAGACGATGTCGTCAGGAATGCCGAGCTGAACGATTGAAAATTCCCTGATCATTTTCTGGCAATCGACCAGATAATTTTTAAGGTCACCGCCGTATTCATAGCGCATGAACTTGAGCCAGATTCGCGCCTTATTGTTTATCAAGGCTGAAGCGTATTGATCAACAATCGCGCTCCAGATTTTGTTAGGTTTATCCTTGTTTTCTGCGGTTACAACGGCTTCCAAGGCGATTTCGCTCAAGTGACTGATCAAGATATTTGCAGTCGCTTTGACCTTCTTTTTAGCTGGATTGAGTACCTTGCCCAAGCAGATTTCCCAGAGATCTTTGCTCTTGAGGTACGTTCTCATTTGAATTGACCACGACGGAAAATTGAGGTCGTCAAGTTTACCGATCAACAATCGGCTTGATTTATCTTCGACATCAACATCCAACATATTGTGGTTTGTTCCTGTTTCAAAGCTACCGTACTGGTAATGTGAGAATTTTCAGGCTAAAAGAAAATAGATTTCAGTAAAAATAACAAAGTAAAGAAATACAATGAGAATAATTTTTACCTAAAAGAAACAGGAACAATGTTAAAAATGAGAACAATGTTTGACAGAACTACCACCACACACTAGGACCTTTTATGGCTAATAAAATAAGAGTGATTAGAAAAGATTCACGGTCAACAGGGTTAGAATAAAAAGGAAAGATAAGAACCTATGAAATAGCCGCCTAGACCGATGACCTCAACAAGATCCCGCAGATGAAGTTGAGAAACTGATGAGTCTTGCGGGTTTAAGAGATGGTGTCGAGATGAGGAAGAAAAAGAGAGAAGTGGTAAACTGGATTCGTGGTGATATGGTCAACACCACTCTTGATTTGAAGCATTGGCACTCGTGACGTCATTATTCAAGTCCGACTAGAAACGTGCTACGCAGCGCGCATACCGTATGTAACCGTAGGATTCCGCATAGATTCCAACACCGTACAGCATATATGTATGTTTGCCTGACTGAACTTTGAAGTGCTGTTTCAGGGGATGTGGGTGATTTGCTGACTTCAACCAGCCAATGTATGTTTGTTTATCCGCAAAAACCAATGCTCAGCAAAATTATCAATCAGCAAGTGGCTTTGGTGCCAATCCATGAGCTTGACAGGATTTCTGTAGGAATATTATGACCACAGGGAGAAGCAACTGTGAGGCCGACATAAATCAGATATGGTGGGAGTGAATAGTTTTTCTGTGCCTGTCTCCTTTCCTGCCATTCTTTGCTTCTATCATCTATCAAATACTAACCAATTGGTTTTTTTTTTGCAATTTTCTGAGAAGAACCCAGGGGACAAAACCTGCAAGAACATGAAAAGTGTTGAATGCCTTGGGATCATATCCAGCGATTGCATCATGGCGGAAGGCCTACAGGACTTGATCAAATATTCAAGTCGCACATGGGCACTTCTTTAAAAAGGACACAAGAACGTTGGAGTTTTTACCTGGCCGAAGGCACAAGCAGGCCATGTTGCCAAACCTCTCTCCGGCGTTTTGAGAGATTTGATTATAGGTCCCATTGGTACGGTGTCAACAGAGCTTCACACCTTTCTAAATGAAGATAAGCATGATTTAAAACCCAACAAGAAATTAGAACCAATTCTAATGATGGACGCTACCCTGGTTGCTTCTGTCACACCGGCTCCCAGTTTGAGAGTAGTCATAATGCTATTTGCAGATACTGATCACTCGGCTGAGATATTAAGAATATTTTGGGAAAGAAATCTGCAGATTGAAATCGTCAAGGGCTACTGTGCCAAAAAATGTGGTGGAATATCACATTCTACGCATCTCAATGTTGAACAAAGTCCTACAGCGGCGACTACAATTTACGGCTGCAAAAAAACACTCTTGCCACACCAACAAGAGCCCCTAGAGTTCATTCTGCAGCCAGAGTCCCCGGAATTAACCATCCTGTCCAAATTGTAGAATTTGTCAACCTGCAAGTGGCTCAGGGAATCGTTCAATTGTTTAGTCAATATCAGTAAAAGCGGGCCTGCCAATCACAGCACTCAGGGGTCAATCTTAGCAGATGATATGGGACTTGGGAAGACTTTAACTTCCCTTGCACTGATTGCAACTTCAAAGAATGAGGCGGAAGCCTTGGCTAATACAAACAATAAGCTTGCAAAGGCAACGTTGGTCATTTGTCCATTATCAACGCTGGGTAATTGGGAGGCAGAGATTCATAAGCACCTTGACTTGAATGCTGTCAGATATGTTGTGTACCACGGAGAAGCGCAAAAAAAATTGAACGGACCACTGCTTTGGACGTACAATATTGTTCTTACTAATTACAACACGGTATCCAATCAATATGAGTCAAATTCAGATGTGCTGTTTGAGTGAATGTGGTTTTGCACTATTTTGGACGAGTCCCAGTGAGTAAATCTATCAGAATAATTAAGCCAGCATTTTTGCAACACTAATGAGTATCATTTTTGAATTAGCTTGATTTGTGACACTTTGACTAAGCAAAGCCAGGCCATTCTTGCATTAAAGAGCCGTCAAAAGCTATGCTTAACTGGAACCCCAATACAAAATCAGCTGGGCAACCTGTACACCTTGCTCCATCTTCTATGTGTGGACCTGTGGTCAAGGAAAGAGGTCTGGCATACATTCATCAAGCCAAACATCCAAAGAAAATCACCGCAGGCAATTGAGCTGGTTCAACGGCTAGTTGCCACAGTTTTGTCAAGGAGATTAAAAAGTGATATAATCCAGCTGCCATCAAAAATAGATGAATTTGTGGAACTAAAACTAGCGCAGCCATGGCAAAACGACTACCAAAGGTGATGTTACAAATTCGCCAAGGAGTTTGGGGTTGACAGGTCTGCAGGGATCTGGGATTTGGCCGAGTTTTGTCAACGGTTAACAATGCTGCAACTTTATTGTGATCACCCAGCATTGGTTGATGCAAACCAATTCCACTTATCTCAGAAAGAAACAACATGGTGAGACAGCTCAAAAATAATTCATTTGATAACCAACCTGAAGAAGCACTTGATATCTGATCAAAGTGGGAAAGTGGCAAAGGCAGTGGTTTTCTCTCAGTGGACTGCATTCCTGAACATGTGAGCTTTCCTTTGGCTGATTAAAAAGTTGGATTTTGGCAATCCATTGAAGTAGTAAACATATTCCAGTGTTGGTGAGGCGCTCAGGGAAGAACAGATTCTTTTCAAACAGCTTGATGGGTTGTGCTCAGTCAATTGCAGAGAAAAGAGCTTGGAAATCATTAGACAGGCGCCAGCAGTTCAAGTTCTTTTAGCTACAATTGGAGCAAGGGGGGTGGGGATAGACTTGACTTGCACTCAGAAGGTTTATTTGATGGTAAGTGTTTTGGGGTGAACAACATGATTGAATGAACGTGCTCATTGACAAGTATGATCTGAATACACCTCAAGAACCCGTGTTGGAATCCAAGTGTTGAGGATCAGGCAACAGATCGTGCTTATTGTCTGGACCAATTTTGCCCCACTCAAATAATAGGTTACTTCATAAGAGGGAGCATTGAAGTGAACATCATGGAGGTGCGCTCTACAATACTGAAGTGTGGTTGAAATTCAGGCGTTCCCTGATCCCTCTTGGCTTGTGTTTGGCAGAAACAAAAGCGGAAGAAAGAGCTAGCAGAGTGATAAAGCATGATTTACATCTTTTGACAAGAATCTCTACCGACAAAATCCACTTTGCACACAGATTGACGTTTGATCAAAAGATCAAGAACAACAAGGAGGTGATAAAGCTGATTATGGAATCCATTGATTGTCAGCGGCAGCAAAACAATCAAAGAGAAGGAAATTATATGGCATTGTTTTGAGTTTGTAGGACTTCCTGGGCTACAATAGGTTGGCTTTCAAGGAATAGGGGATCATAACAGTTCTGAGGCAGCCCAACAGAGACCTGTTGAATTTGAGAAGTGTTGATAGCGTTTTGTTGGCGTAATTCCAGTAATTTTGCCCTCTGAACGTATTGCTCACCGCGTTGCTTGCTAAGATGTTCCACAGTGACCTTGTCCAATTTGTGAGCGAATTTGGTAAATTCTTGGGAGTGCCACGGTAAGTGCATGCGGAAGAGCCCCCCTTGGGTGTCTTCCTTGGTATTGGACGTGCAGGCTGAATCCATGACAATCCGGACTATACTGGGTGGGAGAGACAAGGCCATGCATGTATTGACCCAATGATTGGTTAAATATAGCATGTGGGGCGCATAGTGCACCAACAACCCAGATGAGCATTATATTGATGGAAGGAGGAAAAAATTATTTTGGACATACCAGTTTGCTTCTTTTGCTTTTCTTTTTGTGGGCGGCCTTTGCCATTTGCCAGTTGGGGTTTTGGGAGGTTTGACGGAGTTCGGATTGCCGGTGAGGGACTCATGTCCGTGCTAAGCGGCGGCAGTCGTGTGAGGGGAATGGGTGCTGTTTAGGCTGCCCTCGTGGTGGTGGTCCGTTGAGATGAGCGCAAAGAAAAAGGAATCAGTGATAGCTGTGTGGTTGGTGGGAGTGGTTTTGAGATGTTCGCCGGGGGTTTGAATCCTCGGCGGCGGTTATTTTGTTTTGAGGGGATGAGAGGAGTGATCTTAAAGAGAGGGAAGGAAGGGATCTCTGAAACTCTGATGAGAAGATGATTGGCGAGCTGCACTCGAAGGTTTTGAACTCTTGAGATAGGATCTCTGAATCTTGATGGTCCGTATTCTGGGGATCAGAATGCCATGCCTCCCCCATCATCCAAGTTCGGCGAACTTGGACTCCGGGAGAGCCACATGTCACATGTATTTCATCACATCCTCCGCGCGCTAGGCGCGCACACACACAAACAAGAGAAGCAGGAAAGGAGAAAACAAAACACAATGAAACAAGGAAACACAGTGATATGAGGCAGAAAGAAAAGAACCAAAGAAGAACAAGGGAAAAGATGAAAGAGAAGGCAGAACACACTCAAGGCAGACAAAAACAAAAAGAAGAGAAAGAAAACAAACCAGAGAAGAAACCCACAGCAGATGCTGTGTTAGGACCAAGAAAAGTGAAGGGGACTGGGAAAGAGAGAAAAAGGTGGGATGGAAGGATGGAAAAGGAAGGGGGAAAGGAGTATGGAAGAGAGGGGTGAAAGATGAGGAGAGATGGGGGGAGGATGAATTCTTGAGGGTCTTGAGGATCTTGATGTTTTTTGAGACTTGAGGAATGAAATTAAAAGCTGTACTCTTGATGACAATCCTGGCGGCGGCAATGCTTCTGACTATTGGTATGACTGAATCTACTACCCGGTGGCCTGGAACCAATACTCAAAACAAACTTAAGAAAAAGAATCTGATGCTCTCTATTGCTGAAAATACGGTTAAACTGAGTATGCAACATTTCTCAGTTCCAATCAAGAAGCTTCTACTCCCAGAAACCTGGGTTGTTTTACGTGGCTTGAAGGAGAATTGGTTATCTTTAGTTCCTTGCGCGCAACACAAAGAAGTAGATCGCTCAAACGATGAAGGCACTGCTGTAAACAACACTGACACCGCGGGTGGCACTGATCGTGAAAATCAAAACACAGGACAAGATAACCAAAAGAATACTGAGAACGATACTAACAACAACAAAGACAACAGTTCTGAAAATTCTGCTGATGAAAGCAGAGAGTTGTGAATGTTTCTTAGCATTTCTTTCTGCACCAAATTTTATCAACTTTATTTCCTATAGATATGTCTTCCCCAGGAATTATACTCCTATTTGTGCCTGAAAAAACCAGTATATCAGTGTGGAAACTAGTCCAAAAGCACTGTGATTGGAATGAAATCTTATACTCTTTTCACGTGTCTACTAACATTTGGAGGTCTTGGGTGAAAACCCATACATATAAAATCTGTTCTTTTTGTTTTGCTATCAGATGTGCTACAGGCAACAGTGAAAGGCTACACTGTGCTACCAGAAGCGCCTGCTTTAGCGCAGCACAGCGGTTACCTGCTACGCGCCTATCCCAAAAAGCTGTAGTGCAGCACTAAGGCTACACGTAGCCACAGTGGTCCACTGGGCTTAGTAGGAAAATTACTGATATCTTTATGGCTTGTATGTTACACATCCAAAAAGTCTAAAATATTCAGGATTATTTCAATCCTGTATATTCTCCGTGCCCTGCAATTTTTAGCAATGGTGTGGCTTCATAAAATGAGATATAAGGGATGCGCTGCGGTCTTAATAGTAAAAAACTGGCTAAGTGGATATTTTTTTTGTTACATGTTCCATAAGTCCAGAAACTTCAGGAGAGTGAAATCTATGCATATTCTCTATGCCCTTCAAATTTTTTCAATAAGTCTACTGCAGAAGATGAGATATGAGAGGTGTGTGGTGGCCATAATACCTACTAGTGCGCGCCCCTTATATATCATGTTCTGATTGTGTTTTATTCCTGAAAATTGTAAATCACAGGGAATTTACATAGATTTCACTTCCCTAATGTTTTTACACCTATAGGACATGTAAAAAAAAAACTATCCACTTGCCAGAGTTTTCCTATTAAGACTGCCGCACATCCCTTATATTTCCTTTTGTGAAGTCACACCATTGCTAAAAATTTCAGGGCACGGAGAATATGCAGTGTTGAAATAATCCTGAAAATTTTAGACTGTATGGATGTGTAACATAAAAGTTGTAAAGATATCAGTCATTTTCCTACTAAGCCCACTGCGCACCCCTAATTTCTCCTATGTTTGTAGGCCCTCAATAATTATGGTTGTGTTGTAAATCATAGCAAAGGTTGAACTTAATTATGGGGATTGTTACAGAGTTATTTTCAAACAAATGTAGGTTTGGTGAAATAAGCACTGACTTGAGATGTTTTACTAAGCTAAGCGTATCACTCCCACCATAATTGGGTGGAGGATATCTAAGTCAAATGCACATAATCACTCAGTCAATTTGATCTGGGTTGAATCCAAGTTCTATCCCAGTTTAAATAGCATAATATCAACCTGGTCAAATATGCTCAATTATTCTGCTACTTAATGTTTCTTGAAGATACCCTAACCCAATTTCATGATTCATTTGTTTTAAGAATTTTTATGAAAAAATACCCTGGAGCATTCAATTTGTAGAGTGCCTCAATAAACATGGTGCCACTGAAATATTTTAGCTTATGTTATTGGAACTTTTCATCCAACTTTCTAAGTGACATATAAACATCCTTTTGGGAAGTTTTATAAAACCACAACATATCAATTGCAATTACAAAATTATGTCTCAAAAAACATGAGGCACTAAATCAACTGTTTACTTGGAATTCAGTATACCATGACTTGTGGCTGGTATCTTGGTTGAAACATTTTCAACTAATTTGGTGATTTTCAGTGGCACTGATTTTTTAGCAAGCAATCCACACATTTTAATCATATAAGAAAGCATAAAATTAGGTTGGATATCTCACACAAAACCAATGAAGTTGTTTATTTCAAGCATGCACCTTTCCAGTGTCCCTGTGTTGGCTGAGGTTTACTTGGCTTGATTTTATGATTCCAGGTGGCAGATTATTTCTGTTGAATGTTTCTTTAAAACAATCAGTCACTGGAAATTCAAGATTAGGCTGATAGTTATGTAATTGGAATAAGCTGTAAATTATTCTTGAAATAATAAACACAAATTTTTTATCTATTCACAAATCTATGATCACTATATTTGAATCTAGCATTTAAGTCTGATAGATTGAAAACATTTATTTTTTTGTGTAGCAAGGATCTTAATTTAGTGAATAAATTTAAATATAATCACAAGACATGATTCACTCCAAAATTACTGTGAGGATGTGGATAGGAGTAGAGATGGCCCCAGTGGACCCGGGTACCCTTGCAGGACCAGGGTAGTCCTGGAGTACACCGGCCGGGGACCTCTGGCAGGCTGGGTGCGCCGGCGGCACACCGGCGGTACACCCGGGTGTTGGGCGGCACACCGGCGGTACACCCGGGTGTTGTCATTTATTTACCCGCTGCTCTTCAGGTTTTTTTTATCATCATTGACCTCAAGACATCGTAATACCTCAAGAATGCCACCCAAACGTCTTTATCAATTCCACTGAGGTTCGCAAATGCCACAGCTTAAAACTAGATCACAAAGAGCTTACCATAAGAAAAAGCAAAAGGAAACAGCTGCCGAATTATCAGACATTGTTGCAACTAGCGTCCCAGTCCCGCCCGCCAAAGAGATACCGGACAAGACCCCATTAGGTTATGACAACAACCACAACGACTTGCTGGAAAACCAAGACCACTGGGAAGATTTACCTGACAAGATGAGACCCAAGGAAGCTGAAGCACTTTGACAAATCCAATCGCATCATCAAGCCTGCATTCAGCAGCAAAAGATGAAAAACTGGAAAGATCTCATGCAATCGCTATTACCCGCCTACCTGCACTTGAAAAAAAAAAACACAAAACTGGACTCAGGCATGTTTGCTTGACAATTTCTCCAAGGATCTATGTGATTGTGCCGCCAAACAACAAAGTCTTAAAGAGGTTGATCTGATTGATCTGATGGGTACGTCAAACCATTTTCAAAAACAAAATGACATCAAGCTCTGAGATCAAATTCTGAATATGTGCGGCAGGACAAAGAAGAATCAAGATGAGGTTCTGCTCGTGCATTCCAGATTTGATTCACCTGTTGGCTCATGGTTATCTGTCAAGCACTCCTGTTTTTCCGCAGATAGCTTTTTCTCTTCGGCTATTGAACTTTTACGATCTTCTATGGAACATATGCAACGCGCAACTCACCCCATTTACTGAAGTCATGCAACGGTGGAACGAATCAAGATCAATAAAGTTGTCTGTCAAGGAGACAAACAAGGTATGATTCATATTATCTCCTTCCTCTTCCAACACAAACTGATTATGTTTTGATAGCCCCGGGATTTACAAAAATGCCTCTCAGGTTCAGTTGATGTGTACAGGTATTTGAAGAGGTTGGAACAAGATTTAATCCAGACAACAACATCAGTCTCTTTGCAAGATGTTTTGGCCCAACTGTGCCCCGCTTGTTTTGGAGTATCTGTTTTGCTGACAAACAAATAACAACCAGAAGACTCCAATCAGGTCTACATATGCCTTGATGGTAACTTCCAACATCGACATCATGAGAGAGCTTCAAAAAATCACCTGCCACTTCAAACTCCAAATCTATTCATTACTCCAGACGAGATAAAGGCTACGGATGACGAAATATTAACCCACGAGAGAGCTCAAAAAAAAACTCAAAAGGCGGTAAGGTCTTTTATCTAGCACATTTTTGTAACGCAGAGAATGCATAGACCCTGATCAGCTTGGGCAAATTGGTGTTTATAGAAAGATAGATGTACGGAGCAGCACAAGGCAGCTGATGATTGCCGCAATGCAAGCACGTGGAAGGGATGGGATGACACGGGTCTGTTTGGATGCTGCTGTTGACATGATTCAGTAATCTATTTTTGCAACATCCACAAATTGGGTGAGGGACGTGGTCTACCAATGTCCATACTCAAGCGTCTGCTGCTATCTGATCTGAATCCAAATATCCAATTCGGAGTCCTATACTATATTGGCTGTACAATGGGTAAATTCTTTGAGTCTTGGAAACTTGACTGAGCATCTTCCCAGGATGAAATTTGCCACAGCAGTCTTTCATTTGTATGTTCATGACTGGTTGTGTCAACTAAAGTTTAACCCTAGGTACAATGATGGATGGGGCCTAACCGATGGTGAGGGAATGGAGCGTCTTTTGTCCTATAACTCTTGCCTTGTGGGCCTGCTGCGACAAGCAACACGTAATCATCGACTTGGGGCACTTAATCATCACAATTTGTTCCACAATTTTCTTGGAATAGAAAAACTGCGTGTGTATTTTATTACCCTTCAACTATAAATTGCACCATACTATAAGTTAATTCATTCTTTAGTTTTGACTTTGGAAAGGAAAACTCACCACACTTTTATTTGCCAAAAACAAGCCCAAAACAAACTAGATGATCTTCTTCAAAAGCCAAACCCACACATACGCGGCACAAACTTTACCGAGGCTTTCTTTTGAGAGCAATGGCAGACTCAGCAAGACTTCCAATTCAATAAAAATCAGGAAGAGATCATACAGCAGGAGGAGCAAGCTCAGTTCTTTGAGCAAGGCGAAATGTTGAAGGGGCTTGCGTGCGTTAACAAAAACAAAAAATTCTTTGCTAACTTCTCCTTCACCTTTTGACATTTTTTATTTGGTGTAGTGAGACTTTTGTCTTGGGTTTGCAAAGAGGGGCTCACTCAGATCCCACTTGAATGATCAACCTGTTGCGCTATTTCCGATCACTTCTGGCCGCGCAGGATGCAGAGGCCAAGAAATTAGGCTCTCACTTTGGATCTGCTGAGCCAGAGAATAGTTAGTGATATGCTTTTAGTGAAATGCTTCTCATCTGCCTTTGTGTTATTATGGAAGAAAAGGTTTCAACTGATATTGACCTGCTCTTTCTGTGCAGAGGAACAACAGCGGAGACTGGGGCTGCTTTGGAGTGCTAAAACTGCACTTTACAAAGCTGCTGTTGAGATACAGGGAGAAATGCAACCCTTGCGCAATTCAAAAGCTCGTGGAGAACGGCTGGGGACTGTGCTGAAGGAGAAGATTTTTGATGCCCTCAATTGCCGGAAAAAAGCAGTTATAACGGTGTTGAACACGTTCTTAGCCCGGCGTACCGACTATCTAGAGCACCACTGTTCCAAACAGCTCGATCTGCCTGAAAACGCCCCAATTGCCTACGCACAATTTACGAAGATCCCTCTTGATGACCCTTTTTGGAACGATGGCTATATGTGCCTATTGAAGGACCCATGGGCTCTTGATCCTACTGTACAAAACGGAATTCATGCTATGCTGGCGTTGGACCGTTCTAAAGAGGAGCTCATCAATTGAATATTGAGCTCCAAAGGACTGTCTCGTGGGGGATGGCTCATAGAGATCAGCTAAAATCTCGTATTGATGAATGCGTTCAAGGTACATTTTCTCATCTTTTTTTAAATGATCTTGATTGAATTGACTGACACAATTAAAATCTCAGGACCCTTAAGTGACAAGCTGAAAGATGCTATCAACAATGCGTTTGGCGAAGATGGTCACGGCGCCATGACTTTGCTAAGTGGCAAGAGTTTACTAAGGGACAAGCTGGAATTGTATCAACATCAGCACAAAGCTCTACTTATCACATGGGCCGGTGTGGTAGACGGAAAAGTGGAAAAATAAAAAGTTTTTTCTATGCCACATAATTACTCATATTAGACCTCAAGATACCATAAAATGGACCCAGAAATGGATTCTACGGCCAATTTCATTCCTAGTCACCACTGGAAGCACCCCTGGACCCCCTCTAGTGTGGAAGTTACACCCCACCAAACACCTATCACACAGCCAGCCCCAGTAACCCAGCTGTCACCTGCTTCAACCCAAGCTTCACAGTAGTACACATATACACATCACAGGATACAAACATACATCTCCCTGTTAGGCTACACTCATTACATATTAACTGCATGCACTCCTTTATATACATAGTATGACATCATTTACACTGTTTCTGCAGCCTCAGACTTTGTGTATACACTAATTACCCCTGTATGACAGCTCATGCAGTCTACTGTCACCTCATGCATGCGTTAGAAGGTTCTTTTGTATATTCTGACATCATGTATGCACCCCTGGCATATTTAGAATGTTCTGTGGTATATTCTGACACCATCCATGCGCCTTTGGGGGGTTATGACATCATTTGTATCTACTCCCACCAGCTAAAATCCCTCACCCTGTTGTCTAGATTAGCTGAAACCCTAACCCACAAGCCCCTTTGGGGCTCCACTTTTGTCTATAAAAGGAGCTCTCTCCACCCCCAGTGGCCTGCTCCCCAGTTTCTCACCCAGAACTCACAAGTCACCCAACACTCATCCTCACTCAAATCCTAAAACCCTTATAACAATAAATCAACCCTTATAACAAAGTAATTGAAACACTTACACGTTGCCAGTCAAACAGATTTCATCTGGAACAGACCAGACCCATCACTTAATAAAACTTGCCAAGCTGAGCTTGGTGGGTCTTGTTGACTGATAACAGAAGGGCAGAGCTTGCAACTCCATCATACCCTTCACCATTCAGCAAAAGGGTTTCATTACCACTTTTGAGTCTTACACCGGAACCATAAACAACATGCTAGCAAAGCAATTAATACAGCGCAAATTCCTACCAGACATGTGGTTTGCCCCAATTGAATTCCTTGAGTCAAATATCTGTAACGAGCACATCTCATCGGGCCTTGATCTGATCTTGGAAGAAGAAGTACTCAATGATCAAGACTCAGATGTTGAATCAGGTGCATCGGAAGATTTGACTGAATCACACAGGATTGAAATGGCTGACAATGACAATGAGCTTATTGACAGTCTCAAAAGTAGCCATGTCATTTGATCTTTCTCTTTTACATCTGATTGTCCTCTTTTACTACTTTTCAACCTGGCCCTTGTTCTGTGTTTTCTTCTTTGTATTACGGATCAAGAATAACTAGAGGCCAAGGCGGCTTTGCCGCTGAATATTCATGGGCCACCAGCACCACCTTGACCAAATGCATCTTCTTCAAATCATCCTTCTAGCCTATTTTCTTATGCTTAAACATGATTGGGCTAACCTCTAGTAACAGGGTGATTAAAAAGTAACTTTTGCAATGTGGTCTCAGAGAGGAAAATATAAAATTTCTTGCAAGTAGATTCCACCTCAAGTTGGCACATCACAAATTTTCACACAAACCTGAAACTGTGCCACATCAGTCATATTTTAGTACCAAAAAACTTTAAAATCTTTTCCTCTTCAGAAAGCTTGAAGCAACCATTTTAGTCAATTGTAATTGAATCCATTGGCTTGATGGAATGGAACTCAAGAATAAAAGTACTGAGGAAAGGATGCTCAAATAGGAGTACTTGGGAATTTAAAATTGGGAGAGACAAGAGAAACAGAATATCAACAGCTAAGAGACTCGCCAAAATTAATACTTATCAGCACAAGGAGGTGTATCAACATACTTAGCCAAAAACAGGTTTATTTCTTTGAGGCTACCAATAGAATCACATTGATTACATAATAATTTTTGTCATTGTGGTGATATTTCAAAAGATACCAGCTAATACATTGCAATTACTATAATTTTTTGCAGTGTTCATCAGGCCCACTCACCCCTTCATGGTAGTGTTATATCAAAACTCCCTTTACTTATACTATCATAGACCCTTTGCCGCGCGAGTTGACGATGTGGGAGAAGTCGGTGCTCTCCCGGGGCGGGATGGCGGGCGAGCCGGCGCGGGCGGGGTGTAGGGGCAGATGGGCGTTTGAGCGCAGCTTGAGGTCCTCCTGCTTGGTCAGGTCGGCAAACGAGCCCTTGCAGCCAGCGATGATGTCGTTGGGCGCATATTCCCTGGCTGCAAAGACGGCAAGATGGGTGAGTTTGTTGTATGGCTCTGTGGAGGCGCGGCATTGGGCGAGGAGGTCTTGGAGTTCGTTGGGCTGGATGCGGGATTGCTGGCGGGGGGACTGGGCTGCGGGGGATGGCAGGGCTTGGCGGCGCTGGATGTAGCGATCAGTCTTGCAGAACCTGATCCCGCACTTGGGCAGGAACAGTTGGAGATAGAGTCCGATGTGTCTGGGAGTCGCAGAAAAGATGGTGAGCACGTGTTCAGATAGGGATTTTCAAGGGAGCTGCTCACTTTCCTAGCCGGGGGGCTCGGCGTTGTTGAGGTAGGCGATGACGGCAGGCAGTCTGTGGAGGGTGGCTGTCAGCAGCTGCTTGGAAAGAGAGAGAGAGTGACTGTCTGTCTGTCTGATGCGCGTTGTGGCCTTGGTGATGTTTCTGAGCTGGGCGGTCTGGAGCTGGTGGATGATCTGCCTGAGCTTGTTGATGGGCAGTGTGCGTGGGGTGCGGTAGTCTGGGGTGAATTTGATGGTGCGTTTGTTGGCGTGTGGCCGCAGGAAGCAGTCAAGGATGTCGCTGGCGGGATGGGTTTTTTTTGATGTTTGTTTTGTGACCCGAGAGGCTGATGGAGACAAGGGACCAATATGGGTAAGATCGTCACAATCATGTGACCAATTGTTTCATTCTTTCTCTTGATGATGAGGGGCATTGTCGGGTCTGCAGAACTATTGGCGATGGTCGAAAAGATTTCCTAAAATTGAGGCAAGCTGGTCAATAAATTTCTGTCAGACGCCCACGGCCGTACGGCCGACAAACCTGTTGTAGTGTTCGCGCATGAGCATGCCGGCCTCCATGACGCTAGTCTTGACACTGAAGTTGGTTGCGCTTGTGCAGCCATTGAGGATTGAGCCAAGCTTGGGGAACAATATCTTTTTGTGAGATTTGCTACAACGTTGCAGACGAGTCGAATGATACGCTAGGCAAGTGAGGAAGTGAGGGTGGTGACAACGGCAAGGGTGAGTTTAAAGTGCCTGGCCTAGCCGAGTCAAAAAAAAACTGCAAGTAAGGCAATCAGCATGTTGGAAACAGGTTTACTTGACAACGTTGTTTAGTTTGATGGAATACCAATTGAAAGATATTGGAAGTGACGTACGGGACGAGTGTGGCACAGGTTGAGGGTAGTGACAACGGGTTGGGCATAGCAACCAACGTTATGGCAAGGCTTGGCGTGGGCTACAAGTGTGGCAACCAAATGCAATGGTGGTTTTGCCATACCTTAAATAGAGGCTCCGTTTGGTAGTCTTGTTTCCCCAGGGCGATTGGGGATGCTGCACTTCCGGCTATCCATTGCCCTCAACCCCTCCGCTGTTGCACGTGCACAGTTTGAGGGGCAAAGAGTGGGCCCCCCACTGGTCCGTGGCCTTTGCTGCGGGCTGGGGGCCTTCACGTCCATCCCTTTTGACCTGTGCACTTGACACAGGCTGGGGGGTGAGCCTGTGGGCACAGCATTGCTGATGTTGGAAGGCTGGGTTGAGATTTTTTTTTATTTTTGTATTCTTATTTAGTCTGTTACTTGATTTTTTTGTAAGGGGGAAACCCTTGATTTTTTTTTCTTATTTTTATATTTATAGGGGGAACCCTTGATCTTTTTTTTTTGTAATTTTGGAAAAACTGTGTCTTTAATAAACTTGGATAATCATATTTTCGAGAAAACACATGTGAAAAATGAAAGTGCAAAGGAACAATATGTGAGACCAGTGGAAAATGGGAGTGCACACAAACAAACGAGTGGGTGAGATTGATGTGTTGAAAAGGTTGATATTTGGGCTGTTGTTGTTCGAAACGGTTCAAGGTGGAGCGAGATACAAATAATGCTGGAGGAGACAAGTGACCAAGCCATAATAAAAATAAAGATATGTTATGTACTAGATGTCACAGGTTCTAGGTTTGGATTTGGAGATTGCGGGTGTGGGCTGGGTTATACTCCAAGTCTGGGGGGATACATTACAAGGATTCCGGGATCGGGATTGGGCGCGGGATTATAGAAAAAATGGCAGCAAGCTGCATTATAGGGCTGCCCTCGCATCCACAACCTGCTCCCAGCTCTACAGTGTTGGGATTGGGGGGCCATAGGTCGTGTGGGTATTCTTCTGCCATATGGTTACCAAAATGTTTACAAGGGTCCAAAATTTCATTATGTACCTTTGTTCACCACAAAACCCCCAAATGTAGCAGCTACAGTCTGATTAGTGTCCAAATATCACTACTTTGGCAGTTTCTGGGTGTTTCTGCCACTATATCTCATCCCAGCTTGGGTATTCTTCTGCCATATGGTTACCAAAATGTTTACAAGGGTCCAAAGGTTCATCACGTACCTTTCTTCACCAAAAAAAACCCAAATGTAGCAGCTACAGTCTGATCAGTTTCCAAATATCACTACTTTGGTAATTTCTGGGTGTTTCTGCCACTATATCTCATCCCAGTGTGGGTATTCTTCTGCCATATGGTTACCAAAATGTTTACAAGGGTCCAAAATTTCATTATGTACCTTTTTTCACCACAAAACCCCCAAATGTAGCAGCTACAGTCTGATTAGTTTCCAAATATCACTACTTTGGCAGGTTCTGGGTGTTTCTGCCACTATATCTCATCCCAGCGTGGGTATTCTTCTGCCATATGGTTACCAAAATGTTTACAAGGGTCCAAAGGTTCATCACGTACCTTTTTTCAGCACAAAACCCCCAAGTGTAGCAGCTACAGTCTGATCAGTTTCCAAATATCACTACTTCGGCAGTTTCTGGGTGTTTCTGCCACTATATCTCATCCCAGCGTGGGTATTCTTCTGCCATAGGGTTACCAAAATGTTTACAAGCGTCCAAAATTTCATTATGTACCTTTGCTGACCACAAAACCCCCAAGTGTAGCAGCTACAGTCTGATCAGTTTCCAAATATCACTACTTCGGCAGTTTCTGGGTGTTTCTGCCACTATATCTCATCCCAGCGTGGGAATTCTTCTGCCATATGGTTACCAAAATGTTTACAAGCGTCCAAAATTTCATTATGTACCTTTGTTCATCACAAAACCCCCAAATGTAGCAGCTACAGTAGAGATGGGCGCACGTAACCCGTTGCAGGTATCCGCTATCCGCTGGAGGCCCTTGGGTACCCGCCAGCAGATGCGGATGTCTGAGATTCCGGCAGAATCCAGCGGGTACCGGTGTATTCCGGCGGGTATCTGCTCTCCCTAGGGTATGGGAGCTGCAGCGGTTGGCAGCCATAAAGCCGTTCTATGTTGCTGTTGATAGGGGGGAGTCCCTCCCAGTCAACAGCAACATACAATAGTCAACCGGGATGAGTCCTTCCTGGTTGACAGGCATATTGATTAGTGGACCGGGAGGAGTCCCTCCCAGTTGACAACTAGACATACCAGTTGACCGGGAGGGACAACTATACACACCAGTCAACCGGGAGGAATCCCTCCTGATCAACAGTCATAACAAGCAATCAACTGGGAGGAGTCCCTCCCTATATTGAGGAGTCTACCGGGAGGAGTCCCTCCCCATATCAAACAGTCAACCGGGAGGAGTCCCTCCCGGTCAACAGCCATATCAAGCAGTCAACCTGGAGGCGTCCCTCCTGGATGACAGATTTATGCAGCAGTTACCCCCTGGTCAACAGCCAGGAGAAGTGCCTACCGGTTGATTGACATATGCAGCAGTCAACCGGTAAGCACGTTTTGAGGGGCGAGTATCCGAAGATACCAGCGCGGGTATCCGCCCAGGTGCGCAGGTACCCGCTGTTGGATGGGGATGCCAGAAAATGGCAAAAATTGACCGCGGGTATCCAAACACCCGCGGGTACCCGGATGCGTGGCGCCCATCTCTAAGCTACAGTCTGATCAGTTTCCAAATATCACTACTTTGGTAGTTTCCGGGTGTTTCTGCCACTATATCTCATCCCAGCGTGGGTATTCTTCTGCCATATGGTTACCAAAATGTTTACAAGCGTCCCAAATTTCATCACATACCTTTGTTCACCACAAAACCCCCAAATGTAGCAGCTACAGTCTGATCAGTTTCCAAATACCACTACTTTGGTAGTTTCTGGGCGTTTCTGCCACTATATCTCATCCCAGTGTGGGTATTCCTATACCATATGGTTACCAAAATGTACACAAGCCCCCAAAGTTTCATTATGTACCTTTGCTGACCACAAAACCCCCAAATGTAGCAGCTACAGTCTGATCAGTTTCCAAATATCACTACTTTCAGTGCAGGGTAGTTACGTTACGCTATGTTATCCTGCGGATTTGCGTAACATAACTTATCTCGTTATCTGCTTCCATCCGTTACGCTAGTAGTAACAGTGGATTTAGTGGCCATCTGATTAGCGTAACGGAGAATTTTTGTGTTCTTTTTGAGCAAGTGGCTAAAGTAACTGTGGTGAACGCCCTGTAACGCGGATAACGCGTCAGATGGCTTGTATTACCCCTTGCCTCAGTGATTATTCTGAAAATAAATAAATAAAACTCCTGTACAGCTTGGTGGCTTGCCTGAGCCACCTCAAACACCCATATCATTCGCTGACTTCCCAGGCACTGGACCAACTTCAAACACTAAACATCCCAAAATTTCTGTCACTTGCCATGAATCCCGCACATCCAAGTCAACAGCCAGAGGAAGCCACTGCAGATAATGGTGCTCAAACCGACCAGTCTCAACTGCGCCGGTCTAGACGAGCTTCATCGGAATCGATTGCCCCAAATATGATCCGTACTTCTTCAGACTCTTGAGTACGAGTCACCAAACCACCAGTGTAATCTCAAAAAAGGCACATGCCTCCTTCTGCGGAATCTGAACAGTCACATGCGACCGGAAAAACATCTAAGAATACAAAAACCAAGGTTTCTAAGAAACCTCGTCAAGTTGCCTCTTTAAATACTGCAAGTGGCGCCGGGACCAAGAAGAAAGCTCCTCATAAGAAGACTCCAAAAGGCCAGATCCCAAAGCCCTTGGTCAAAAAAGAAGTAAGATTCTCTATTTGTTTATGAACTCTGTCATGTTTTATAATAAGCTTGACAGAGTTGCTGCTACATTTTTCTCTCTTGTTTTTCCATGCGCGCGTGATCAAAAGAGCAATCCACCAGATGATGATTACGACTACGACCAAGTTTCCGACGACGGATTGGTCGAGATTCAAGCCAGGGAGGTGAAAGAGAAAGGTGAGGGGTTTGCCATTGTGGCCGAGTATTTCCATCCTCCATATTTTAAGGATAACGAAGTGGAAAAGGGAGGAGAGCCTCTGAATTATAGGTGTCGTTGGTGTAACAAAGTTTATCGTGGACACGGCTCGACAGATGGAAATCTAATCATGCATCGTGATGGGTCGAATCAAGCCGGCAGGAACGCTAACGGCTGCCCCAAACGTAATGAAGCTAAGGCATCCGGCGTCAAATTACCGCCTTCAATAGCTGAGAAGCGGCTGATTGATGGAAAGCAAACCCCAATGAGCAATTTTCTTCAAGCAAAGCCCATCTTTGTCAACCGTGTCTTGAATCAGATTGTTATGATCTGGCAAATAAGACAGGCACTTGCATGGTCTCAAATTGAAGACCCAATGCTTTGTGCGGCATTCTTGTATGTGAATCCCAAGGCATTGCTCTTTGGAAAACGATGGTCGGCGGACAAGTCCAAGAAGCTTCATTTGATGCTGAAGACTACTGTTTTTGACGATTTAAAGGTCAGAGAAATTTGCTATACTACAAACAATGCGACAATGTTCTTATATATGTTTTTTGGAATTTTTGAATAGAAACTTGATACAAAATTCACCCTCATCCACAATGTTTGGACAACTAAGGGTAATAGATTTGCCTTCATTGGCGCGGCGGTGGCCTACATTGACTGCAACTGGGATTATGTTGTTTGTCACCTTGCCCTCAAAATGATTCCTTGGAAGCACCACGGGCATCTACTAGCCCGTCCGATTGCCCCTCTCCTCAAGAAACACAATCTTTACAAGAAGATGCTAGCCCAGACGACCAATTTGGGCTCAAACAACAACACCATGGCGCGCACTATGTATCAGCTTCTAAATCAAAACAGCCCGGAGAAGCAATCTGACGACGCTTGGGATCCAGCCACCATGCACATCAGGTGCTTCTGCCATAAGCTGGCTTTGATCGTGAATGCCGGCTTGGGTGCGCTATCACTTAAGACATTGCCTCCTGGGAAGGCTAAGGAATCAGTCCTTGGCTTCTTCCCTGTACTTGGAAGGGTACTTGAGGAGGATGAAACTGAACCGCTCAAGAAAGCTCCTGAATTCCAACTAGTTCCTGATCCGCAGAGGAGCACCGCTGAACTTGCCCCAGAGGATGACAAAGATGGTTGGCAAAGTGACTATGGGAATGCCGACAATACTTCTGACGATGATTCAGCGGCTTCTGATAACGAGAATGACGGAGTTGAGGACACAGCTAGCCAAGGCGAATACATGAAGACGACAAAGCTCAAGGGTATCATCTCAAAACTTGATGTTGTTATCAAGCAGATAACTCGATCAGCCGCCCAGCGCGCAAACTTCAATCGAGTGGCCAAAGACATGAAAATCAAGGTGGCCCCATTGATTGCCGGCTATGGCATCTGCTGGAATATCAAGTACAAGAGCCACCGGAAAGCCGTTGAAGCACGGGATGTTATTGATTGCTTGCTTAAGGAAGACCAGGGCCCAAACCAGCCGGGGCATTTCCAAGATGTTTTCTTCAGTCCTTGCGACTGGAATGAGATTGATAATCTCAACCGCGAGCTGGAGGTATGTACAAAGTTCCTCTGTTAACAAGATCTATAATTTTTAGCTCATCTGTCTCAATTCGACTTCCAGGTTTTTGTGATTCTTACATTGCAGATGGAGGGCAACAAGCCAACCGGTGCTCATGTACTCCCAAAGTACCTTGAGCTCAAGGAACAGCTTTCCGCAAAGCTGGCCCGGTCCAATAAGGAGGATACATTGTATCCAATGTATTATGCCATGCTTCAACGGGTCCTTAAGTACTTGGACGAAGCCATGGCCTGCGAGACGCTGGTGCTTGCAACAATCTTGCATCCTTGCTTCCGGATGCAGATCTTTGAGCTCGGATTTGGAACTGAGAGCATTGAGGTCACCAAGTGTCTCAATTTGCTCAAACAACGCTTCCAAATTTACAAGGAGCAGCACAAGGCCAATGATCAGCCCGCGGTCCCGGGTTCAGAAGTCACGGAGATTGAGAGGCCGCCTACCGCCAAGCCCCAGTCGCTCATGCAACGCCTTGCTTTGAGGATGGCGAAGACACCCGCCGCGCATGAAGATGAATTCAAGGCGTTCTTGAAGGCCGACATACCGTTCAAGAACGATGCCATGGATAGAAAATTGACGCCATTACATTGGTAGAAGGCAAACTCCAACACCTACCCGGCTGTCTCCCAGATGGCCCGAGCTTATTTGGGAGTATCTGGGAGTTCATGTGCGGTTGAACGCTTATTTTTGGCTGCCGCAGACGTGCGTACTAGCAGCCGGGGGAGTTTACTCCCATCAACCATGTCACGCTGTGTAAACAGCATGATGTGGCTCCAGGAGGAGGTTCCTCTCACAGGAATTTTTGAGGAGGCGGGGAAGGCATTGAAAGCATTGAGGCCCTCCCAGAAAAATATCTAAACTCTTTCCTATCTTTTTTTCTCCGCTTGGCATGTTCTCTGCGTTATCCGTAACGAAAGCACATTGGTCTTTGCAATAACGTAATACACGGATGTAAAATTTTTCCTCATCTCTTGGATAAAGTAACAAGCCATCCAAAAATAAGGGCAAAAAACCCTCTACCGTAACTATTGATGCGTTACGCGTAACGCGTAGATAACAGCAAAAATGCCGTTACGTTACCGTTATCTACGCGTTACGCGTAGCGTAACTACCCTGCACTGCTACTTTGGCAGTTTCTGGGTGTTTCTGCAACTATATCTCATCCCACCGTGGGAATTCTTCTGCCATATGGTTACCAAAATGTTTACAAGGGTCCAAAATTCCATCACGTACCTGTGTTCACCACAAAACCCCCAAATGTAGCAGGTACAGTCTGATCAGTTTCCAAATATCACTACTTTGGTAGTTTCTGGGTGTTTCTGCCACTGTATCTCATCCCAGTGTGGGAATTCTTCTGCCATATGGTTACTAAAATGTTTGCAAGCCCTCAAAGTTTCATTAAGTACCTTTACTGACACTCTGGAAAAACAATTCCCACGCTACAATGAGATATAGTGGCAGAAACACCCAGAAACTACCAAAGTTTGGAAACTGATCAGACTGTAACTGCTACATGTGGGGGTTTTGTGGTCATTAAAGGAGCATAATGCAACTTTGGGGGCCTGTCAACATTTTGGTAACCATATGGCAGAAGAATTCCCACGCTGGGATGAGATATAGTGGCAGAAACACCCAGAAACTGCCAAAGTAGTGATATTTGGAAACTGATCAGACTGTAGCTGCTACATTTGGGGGTTTTGTGGTGAGAAAATGTACATAATGAAACTTTGGCCGCATGTGAAGATTTTGGTAACCATATGGCAGAAGAATACCCACGCTGGGATGAGATATAGTGGCAGAAACACCCAGAAACTACCAAAGCAGTGACATTTGGAAACTGATCAGACTGTAGCTGCTACATTTGGGGGTTTTGTGGTCAGCAAAGGTACATAATGAAACTTTGGGGGCTTGTAAACATTTTGGTAACCATATGGCAGAAGAATACCCACGCTGGGATGAGATATAGTGGCAGAAACACCCAGAAACTACCAAGTAGTGAAATTTGGAAACTGATCAGACTGTAGCTGCTACATTTGGGGGTTTTGTGGTGAGAAAATGTACACAATGGAAATTTGCCCGCTTGTAAACATTTTGGTAACACTCTAGCAGAAGAATTCCCACGCTGGGATGAGATATGGTGTTGCAAGCGCGTCTGGGCACATACCCAACTCCCGCTTGGCCGAGTGCCCCCGGGGGTAGTGTATGTGCCCAGCAGGCTTGATCGGGCAGGTTGCGCGGGGGGCTGAGCTTGGCACACAGCCAAGTCCCGCTTGGCCAAGATCAAGCTCTGGGCCGATGGGATCTGTGACTTGGCATGCAACACGCCGCTCATCAGACGTCGGCCCTTGCTTCTGCCTCAAAAGGCAAGAACAATGTACCCTTGAGGAGGAGAAATGTTCTCCCTTCTTGACATCGCACATCGGACATCAGCAAGGGAGCTTTTTCTTCTCGATGGCAGGTCTGTAGGCTGGTCATCGGGGAGGAAAGACTCCCTTCGCGGTGGTCAATACTTGTATTGATCATCAGGAAGGGAGTCTTCCCTTCTCGATGACCAGTTTTTAGACCGACCATCGAGGAGGGAAACTTCTCTCCTTGATGGCCGGCACAGCGTTTGGTGTGTGTGGCACCCTCGCTTGAAATCGGCCCAGCGGGGCTTTGTGCCGAGCCCCGCCCACTTTGCAATGTGCCAGGTGGGGGTTGGGAGTGTGCCAGGCAGGCTTGAGGATCGGCCAAGCGGGCTTTAGGGTCGGCCACGCGCGCTTGGCCTTTTTTTGGCCAAACTTTGGTGAGTGCCCAGACGGGCTTGCAACACCATATAGTGACAGAAACACCCAGAAACTACCAAAGGAGTGATATTTGGAAACTGATCAGATTGTAGCTGCTACATTTGGGGGTTTTGTGGTGAACAAAGGTACGTAATGAAATCTTGGACGCTTGTAAACATTTTGGTAACCATATGGCAGAAGATTGGAAACTGATCAGACTGTAGCTGCTACATTTGGGGGTTTTGTGGTGCGAAAAGGTACATAATGAAACTTTGGCCGCATGTGAAGATTTTGGTAACCATATGGCAGAAGAATACCCACGCTGGGATGAGATATAGTGGCAGAAACACCCAGAAACTACCAAAGTAGTGACATTTGGAAACTGATAAGACTGTAGCTGCTACATTTGGGTGTTTTTTGGTCAGCGAAGGTACATAATGAAACTTTGGGGGCTTGTCAACATTTTGGTAACCATATGGCAGAAGAATACCCACGCTGGGATGAGATATAGTGGCAGAAACACCCAGAAACTACCAAGTAGTGATATTTGGAAACTGGTCAGACTGTAGCTGCTACATTTGGGGGTTTTTGTCAGAATTTTGTCTGTAGCCAGGAATGGGAGTGCACGCTTGTTGCTGCCGCAGCGCAAACCATGCTGCGGAGTCCTTTCACTTTGGAAGAACTCGGCAATCCCTGAAATTTCCTCATCTTGTCCGGAACCACCAGCGTCCGATACACACCAGCGAACGATAGCGGCTCTACTTCTCTGTCTCAATCGTCGTTGCTACGAGATCACCTACATCCTGGATCAAGAGTGGTGGTAACTCTTTTCTTTCCATCTTCTTCATGTAATTACTTGTTTCACAATTACTGATCCATGTCTCTCAGTCTTTTGTCCTTGATTGTTTGTTTGTTTTCCTGTTTTCTCTTTTGTTGTCTTGTGCTCAACCGCGGTCCTTTAGGTACATCATATTTCAGTTCTCTGTTTTCTTCTCTTTTTCCCTCACTGAAATATATCCTTTAGTTTCGCCTCAACTTTTCTCAGTTTTGTGGTGAGAAAAGGTACATAATGAAAATTTGGCCTCTTGTAAACATTTTGGTAACACTCTGGAAGAGGAATTCCCACGCTGGGATGAGAAGCGGCTCTACTTCTCCGTCTCAATTGTCGTTGCTACGAGATCACCTACATCCTGGATCAAGAGTGGTGGTAACTCTTTTCTTTCTATCTTCTTCATGTAATTACTTGTTTCACAATTACTGATCCATGTCTCTCAGTCTTTTGTCCTTGATTGTCTGTTTGTTTTCCTGTTTTCTCTTTTGTTGTCTTGTGCTCAACCGCGGTCCTTTAGGTACATCATATTTCAGTTCTCTGTTTTCTTCTCTTTTTCTCTCACTGAAATATATCCTTTAGTTTTGCCTCAACTTTTCTCAGATTTACAGTCTCGAAGCAACGAAACACCTAAAGGACCACGATGGCCGACAACAATAGCAATCCGTCTAAGACCAATATTCCGGTTCTCACGGAGACAAATTTTCTTCAATGGTCGATGCGCATGACGGCCTACCTTTGTCATAAGACTTTTCTAAAGTATGTCATCAAGCCTCCAATCGATCTCGCGGGAGCAGCTGCAGCACAAGTAGCGACCAAACATGCCGAGGTGGTTCACATCCTTATGAGCCACATCAGCAAGCCGGTCTTTGAAACGGTAATCACACCTGACATTGCCGAGTTGCCGTTTGGAATCTGGTCAAGCATCAACACTCGGTACGCCTCTGCTTTGGTAAACAACAAAGGTCGTGTCTGGCTCAGGTTTATGCAATACGAGTACCGCGGAGTTCTGTCTGATTTCATCTCGGACATGCGGAAGATGCTCAACAAGATCCGGATGATAAGCCTTGGTGTTCCCGACGACATCCTAAGCTTCTCAATCCTGGCCAAGCTGTCCAAAGATCTATATCACCTTGTCGACAACATAATCATGAACGAAGTCATGTGCGAGAACCCAACGGCCGTTCTAGCCAAACTACAGGAGATGGTCCACCTTAATGCGTCTCGTCAAACAAAGCCCGCTCTCAAGACTACTTCCAAACCAAGTGAAGAGGGTGCTGCTGCTGCTTTGATGCACGAGTCGTCAAAGGGAGGTAAACGCAAGAGTTGAAAGTCCACAAAGATCAAATGCGACCCCGGCAAGCATAATCCTACCGCCACCTCGCACGATGAAGCTCATTGCTACCAACTCCATCCGGATAAGCGTCCAGCCTCGTGGGGAACCCCATCAACTAACCCTGTCCCGGCTACACAACTGGTTGAGGTCGATGACGGACATGAATCCGAGGTCTTGCTCCTTCTGGTCGAGGCTCCAGCTAAACCAATTGTCATGGACACTGGAGCCACCCATCACATGGTCAACGACTCAGCAATCTTCATGCCAATCTCAGAGACTAACATTCGGATCTCCACGGGCGGTCACAAGAATTTTCTTCGCGCAACCGCCATCGGTACCGCAAAGCTAGTCAACCACCGTGGACAGGAACGCGTGCTCGACAACGTCCTCCTGGTTCCAGAACTCAACCGCTGCCTGCTGTTGGTTCCTCGTCTTTTCGAGTTGAACTTGACCATCAATAAGGTTGACAATGAAGGTGTGGTCGTGGTAATTGACGATGAGTTCTCTCTTGAAGGAACTTTCCGGAACAATCTGTTGGAGCTCCCTTCGTCTTCCTTTGCTGCAATTCAAACTCCTTCCTGTTATGCTTCAAGTCCAGTCTCTCCAGACTGGCACGTACGCTTGGGCCACCCAAATCCAAGGTATCAGAAGATCCTTGTGCCCGATTCAGCTGTTGAGGAATGCAAAGTGTGTAAGTTGTGTAAGCTTAAGGCGCTGCCCTTTAACAGCAAGTTCAAGGAAGTCACCAGCGTACTAGAGGCTGTTCACTTGGACCTTGTCGGACCCTTCTCAACACGATCACCAGCAGGATATTACTACTTCCTGACGATTGTTGATCAGTTCAGTGGTTACAAGGCTGTAAAGTTTCTGCGATCAAAGGACTAAGCCTTTGGTAAATTCATTGAGTTCCGATCTCTTGCGGAATCTCAAACAGGCTTCAAGCTTAAAACCATCATATTAGATGGGGGAGGGGAATTTATCAATGAATCCTTCCAGCAGCTTTGTGTCTCTGATGGGCTGATCCACCACATATCGCCGGCCTATACTCCTCAAAATAATGGCATGGCGGAGAGAACAAATCAAACTATCATTGTCAAGGCTAGATGCCTCCTGGTACAGTCCTGTCTACCTAAATCCTTTTGGGCGGAAGCGGTCAACACGGCAACCCAACTATCCAATCTGACTCCCTCGGCGACAAGGAATTTTTGCATTCCATACACTCTGTGGACAGGACGGACAGTGAATCTTGATTTTCTCAGGCCGTTTGGATGCTCAACCTACTCTCTCGTTCCAAAGGAGAGGTGCACATGTAAATTGTTGCCGACAGCGGAAAGGGGGATAATGCTTGGGTATGAAAACAATTTCTTGTCCTACCGGGTCTACAAGCCAGCCACAAGAAAGGTTTTTTGGATACGTAATGTCAAATTTGATGAAGCGGTATTTCCGGGCCTGAAGGGCCAACCCCCGGACTCAGAGGAAGACTTGCTTGATCTGTCAACAAACGAAGACGGCAACAGCAACGTCGTACCTGACTCTCTGGACTCATTGTTGGCGCGCGACCCAGGAGCGCAACCAGGAACTCAGGAGCGGGTGTTGACACCCAAAGCCTCCACAAATCCTGAAGAACAAGCTCTGGTTGATAAGGCTTGTCGAGACATCAACAGCTCTATCTCCACGGACAATATCCTCTCGGTGGATAGGCGCGGCAACTCCATACTGGTATATCTTGCGGAGAATGCTGAGGACGACACTCCAACGTCATACATTCAGGCGATTAATTCAGCGGAATCTTCCTTCTGGACAAAAGCCATTGAGAAGGAAATCACCAATATGAATGACCACGACGTCTGGATAGTAGTCAAGAAGGAAGATGATCAAAAGCGCATAAATTGTACGTGGGTGTTCAAAGTAAAGAAAGACCAGCTTAATATTCCCATGGAATACAAGGCTTGTCTTTGCGCACAGGGTTTTCAACAGATAGAAGGAAAGGACTACTTCGAAACCTATGCACCAACGGGGAAGATGGTGTCTCTACGAATGCTCATTGGATTTGCGCTGAAGCACGGCTTGTCTTTTCACCAAATTGACATCAAAAGTGCGTTCCTCAATGCGCCGCTCAAAGAGGAAATATACCTGAACCCTCCACCCGGCGTAAACGTTCCTCCAAATCATGTCCTCAAGCTACGGAAGGCAATGTACGGTCTAAAGCAGGCTCCTCATGCCTGGCACCACACACTAACCAGCTGGTTGTTTCAAATTGGCTTCAACCGTTGCGCAGCTGAACCGTGTGTCTTCTGGCGGAAAGGAACGTTTCTCTACCTACATGTGGATGATCTCGCGATCTTTAGCAAGAACCCAGAGGAATTTAAGCAAGAAGTTTGGTCACGGTTTGAAATCAAGGACCTTGGAGAGTCTAGTCTACTTCTTGGCATGAATGTTGTTCAGGAACCCGGGTCGGTAACTCTCACGCAGCGTCACTACATAGATGCTCAATTGGAACGGTTTGGTCTCTCGAAACTTTTTCCCGCGTCAACTCCAATGAAGCCCGGCAGTCACTTAGTTCAGGCGTCCAAGTCGGAGAGGATAGCACATCTAGAGTCTGGAAATAATTATTGGTCTTTGGTTGGGGCTCTCAATTATCTCAGCGTAACCACGCGGCCCAACATAACATTTGCGGTCAGCTCTCTATCTCAATTTCTGAATAATCCGGAGACTCTACACTGGGAAGCAGGAGTACAGGTCTTCCGGTATCTCAAAGGAACTCAAGACGTTGGTCTAAAACTGGTCAGGTCATCCGACAATGAAGATACGCTCGTTGGGTATGCGGATGCAGACTGGGCGTCATGTCCTGAATCACAACAGTCGGTTTCTGGCAACTTGGTGTTGCTTAACGGTAACGTTATCTCATGGAAGTCTAAGAAGCAACCTACCCTTTCACTGTCCTCAACAGAAGCAGAATACAAGTCAATTGGCGACATCACCAAGGAGATTATGTGGATCAAAACGCTTCTCAAGAAGATATTCAACGTCAAGTTATCAAAACCAACACAAATATTTGATGATAACCAGGGCGCTATTGCGCTGGCCAATGATCTCAGCAATCACTCCAACTACAAGACCAAACACATGGATCTGCGCCATCATTTCATTCAACGGGAGATCAAGATCAAAGCTATTATCATTCAATATATACCGTCCCGTCTGATGTTGGCCGACTTTCTCACCAAGGCCGTGGGTAAAACCTCAATAAAAAGGGCGCTGCGAGGCCTTCAGCTTCCGTGCTCATCGCCTGACAGGCAATGAGCAAGTGGGTGTGTCAGAATTTTTTCTGTAGCCAGGAATGGGAGTGCACGCTTGTTGCCGCCGCAGCGCAAACCATGCTGCGGAGTCCTTTCACTTTGGAAGAACTCGGCAATCCCTGAAATTTCCTCATCTTGTCCGGAACCACCAGCGTCCGATACACACCAGCGAACGATAGCGGCTCTACTTCTCTGTCTCAATCGTCGTTGCTACGAGATCACCTACATCCTGGATCAAGAGTGGTGGTAACTCTTTTCTTTCCATCTTCTTCATGTAATTACTTGTTTCACAATTACTGATCCATGTCTCTCAGTCTTTTGTCCTTGATTGTTTGTTTGTTTTCCTGTTTTCTCTTTTGTTGTCTTGTGCTCAACCGCCGTCCTTTAGGTACATCATATTTCAGTTCTCTGTTTTCTTCTCTTTTTCCCTCACTGAAATATATCCTTTAGTTTTGCCTCAACTTTTCTCAGTTTTGTGGTGAGAAAAGGTACATAATGAAAATTTGGCCTCTTGTAAACATTTTGGTAACACTCTGGAAGAGGAATTCCCACGCTGGGATGAGATATAGTGACAGAAACACCCAGAAACTACCAAAGTAGTAATACTAGGAAACTGGTCAGACTGTACCTGCTACATGTGGGGGTTTTGTGGTCAGTAAAGGAAAATACTGGAACTTTGGGGGCTTGTAAACATTGGGGTAACCATATGGCAGAAGAATTCCCATCCTGGGATGAGATACAGTGGCAGAAACACCCAGAAACTGCCAAAGTAGTGATATTTAAAAACTGATCAGACTGTAGCTGCTATATTTGGGGGTTCTGTGGTAAGAAAAGGTACGTAATGAAACTTTGGCCGCTTGTAAACATTTTTGTAACCATAAGGCAGAAGAATTCCCACTCTGGGATGAGATATAGTGGCAGAAATACCCAGAAACTACCAAAGTAGTGATATTTGGAAACTGATCAGACTGTAGCTGCTACATTTGGGGGTTTTGTGGTAAGCAAAGGTACATAATGAAACTTTGGCCCCTTTTAAACATTTTGGTAACCATATGGCAGAAGAATTCCCATGCTGGGATGAGATATAGCGACAAAAACACCCAGAAACTACCAAAGTAGTGATATTTGGAAACAGATCAGACTGTAGCTGCTAAATTTGGGGGTTTTGTGGTCAGTAAATGTACATAATGAAACTTTGGAGGCTTGTAAATGTTTTTGTTACAATATGCCAGAAGAATTCCCACGCTGGGATGATATATAGTGGCAGAAACACCCAGAAACTGCCAAAGTAGTGATATTAGAAAACTGATCAGACTGTAGCTGCTACATTTGTGGGTTTTGTGGTGAGAAAAGGTACATAATGAAACTTTGGCCGCTTGTCAACATTTTGGTAACACTCTGGCAGAAGAATTCCCACGCTGGGATGAGATATAGTGGCAGAAACACCCAGAAACTACCAAAGTAGTGATATTTGGAAACTGATCAGACTGTAGGTGCTACATTTGGGGGTTTTGTGGTCAGCAAAGGTAATTTATGAAACTTTGTGTGCTTGTCAACATTTTGGTAGCAATATTTTTGAAAAATTCCCAGGCTGGGATGAGATATAGTCGCAGAAACACCAAGAAACGACCGAAGTAGTGCTATTTGGCAACTCATCAGATTACAGCTGCTGCATAATGGATGTGACCCCAAATATAATATTTCTGGGTTTTATATGCAGAAAAATTTCCCAATGAAATCTTCTGAGGAAATATTCCTCATCAATCTGTGGTTGATAACAAAAGTAGATAAAAAAAAGAACCTGACAAAAATATGCTAAACCTTGGTAAACCAATTTCAAAAAGGCCTTCTATGCATGTAGTACTTCAAGTATGATATGCAATATCTTCAGGAAGTTCAACCAACCAAGTTAAGAATGAGTGCAGGATGGTATCATGAGAGAGGTCAGGGGTCAATGTTATTCCTTTTTGAAAAAAAGTAGATTTGGAGACTTCTGATAATATCAATTGTTGATGTAAAAAAAAGAAAAAAAAATTGAGACCCCCAGCTACCCTGGATTAATCCTAAAACTTGCATTCTCAGGAAGAATTGAATGGTGTACATAGAAATTCATGAATTTAATCAGGGAAAAAAAAAAGATTCCTGTGGCTTGAAGCTAACACAGGGGAAAGGAGAGAGATTATAGAAGAGTATTAAGGAGATATGGAACACAGAAAAAGGTATCAACAGGAATAAAAAAATAAAAAAAAATTGATCAATATACAACATTGCAAATTCATCCATCTTGGTAGTGACTACACACGCAGGGCGCAAAAGAGCGCGCACTACGGTGCGCCACAGTGCTTTTAGCTGCAAAAAAGGTCTTTTTTTTCCGCTAAAAGCGCTGTAGCGCAGCGTAGTGACTGTAGTGGCGCGCTAACACTAACAAACAATTGGCGCGCTGTTAGCGCCGCTGAAACGTAGCGCAGCATAGCGGCGCTAACAGCGCGCTAAGGCTACTCAAAATGGGTGGGCGCTTTTTGCCGCTACGCTAACGCTAAGTGGCCCTGTAGTGTAGTGTAGCCTAGCGGCCCACCGTTGTTGAAGGCACCCTGTTTGCGCTCAGATGTGAGTGAAGGTTGGTGACATTTGTTGGCAGTAAACCGTTCTTGAGGGGCTTGCGGCTGGATAAGGGGATGTTCTTCATGTTGTGACCAGATGAGGAGAGTTTAGGAGAAAACTTGGGGGGGGGGGGGAGGAATAGCATAGATGGAACCATTTTTTCCAATGACAACCTTTGTCATTGCGTATTCCACACACACAGCAGAGTACCCTTTCACTGTTCTGCGCCTTGATACATGCACCTAAAACTAAGCACATGTAAGTAGTGAAGACCAACCCGGGCCCCTGGACGCTTGGTCAATCGTCCAAGTGGACATCAAGTGTGCTTGAGGGAGAATACCCAGTCAGACAGTTTGTGCGGAAAAAATGAGCTTGGACGATTTTCCATCTCATAGTTATCTTTCCAAGGAGATGGACAATTGTCCAATGGAAATCCTGGGTGGTTGGCAAGAGGATTTAGGATCAAGTTGTATAGAAGTTCAACCAAGACGTGTTGGACGATTGTCCAACACGTTTACCGTGCATGTCCAGGATTTATACATTGAATGATGAAACATCTGATAAGCAGGTGCTAAAAACCATGCCAGGAGGCTTGTCTTATTGTGTATGTGACAAGAAACTATGTAAATACATATGTATGTCCTGCTGGCTGGGGTGAGTTACGTTAGCTTCACAAAAACTGGTGACATTTGGAGGACTTCTTTGCAAACCTCCATCGGAAGACACAGATCAAAGAGGGCAGCTGCTGCAGACCCAACATCCCCAACATCCTAGGTAAGAAAAACAACAACAAGATTGAACTCCAGTGTTGCAGTGATTGCGCCCACAAAGCATTTTCCAAGATAGTGCACCATTGTGTCTGTGTGCAGGTTTGTTCTCTCCATTCAGAAAAACATAACACATAATTTATCATTTGGTTGATTGCCCATTATGAGTTTTAGGACATGCATATTTGTGATTGCAAGGTATCCGGCTGTGCGCAAAGGGTTCACCGTGATGATAACGGCATTGAAAGGGTGTACCGGTGGAGGCTGGTTCGAATTAATATGTTTGTCCCGCCGGCCTGCCAGGGTAACAAGCCTACACCAAGACTGCAGCCCCCTACCACATCAACACAAATGCCGACACCTCCCCCACAGGATGTAAGGGGTGAGAATCCCCTTCACTGGATTCTGGGTGGAACGGGTTTCAAGGGGCACAAGGAACAGATTCTAGGACCAACCAAGGGGGGAGCTTTGTATTGCTGGCTCAGAGAGAAAGAAAAGTCAGTTCTCTCTGTTGATCAGAGAGAGAAGAAGAAGTGAAAGGCTTACCTGGCTCAGAGAGAAAGACAAGTCAGTTCTCTGCTGAGCCAGGGAAGAAGAACGGGAAAGCTATATACAAAGGTGTGACAAGTCAGGTGTCCAAGGGTGACACCTTGTGAACCCCAAAGGAGGAGGGGGGTTTACAGTCTCCCCTCCTATAAAGGAAAAGAAAGGACAAAAATAATTCAGGAAACATGGGGCATAGGGGGTAGGGCATGGGAAAGTAGGAAAAAAAGAGAAAGGAACGTGGGACCAGAATGGGTGAGGGGAGGGTAGAAGATGATGAGGAAGGGGTAGACCAGGAGGGAATGTTGGGGGTGTCTGTGGCCATGGGAGTTGGACAGTTGGGATGGGAGTCTTGGGCCTCGTGTTTTGTTGGCGGCGCCTAGGGTGCGCTTTAGTGTTCTGGCTGCACCCCCGCAATGGCATTCTTGAGGTCGTTGTCATTGTAGGGGAGGATGGTGTCACCCGACAACATGCTGGGAAGAAGTGTCGGAGTGAGTTTGTGGGCGCAGGATGCGGAGGGGAGGAAGGGGTTACACACTTTTCCTCTTCCCTCTCATTCAGCTCTACCCGCGCGTCAATGGCCGAAGAGTAGGCTATCTCCATTTCCAAGGGGCCATCTTTATTGGCGTTCGTGGATTGTCCAAAGGATTGGACAAATGCCATGGCCTATTTGTCCGCCGGCGCGACTTGCTTCTCGTCATTGATGACCATGCTGGCCACCGCAGCAGCGTCAAAACCTGCTTCGATCATCTAATCCGCAAGCTCTTGTGTTATGGCTGCCACTGATGCAGCACGGCGCGGCGGAAGTCCGGCTGGAGGGTGCGTGGGTCTGCCGGCTGTCTGCTGTGGCGGCGGCCATGCTCTGGGGGGTTGGTAGCTTGCAGGCTTCGGAGGGGTTTGGAAGGACGCCAGGACCTTGACAAAAGTCCGGTTGATTGGCCCCGGGCAGGCCCCAGACACGTTGCCACACGTCTCCTGTCAGCCTTAGGGTCAACACAGCTGACCTAAAGTCTGCCTCTTTTCTACTCATTACATATGAAATTACTTCATATCTTTTTCATCTTAAAAGATATCAGTGTTTTGACTTCATATTCTGTTTCCTCATGCAATTTTAACCCTAGTTGCAACTTATCAATTCTTTGTAACTATACTCCTTCCTTGAGTTCTTGAGTTGTGGCGCGCCTGCGCAGTTGTGACGTGTCAGCGCTACCAGGCGCGCCAAACCACATGTACATATGTGATTACATGTCAGCCTTAGAGTCAACACAGCTGACCTAAAGTCTGACTTTTTCTACTTTTTACATATGAATTACTTCATATCTTTTTCATCTCAAGAGACATCCTTGTTTTGACTTCATGTTCTGTTTTCTCATGCAATTTTAACCCTCGTTACAGCTTACCAATTCTCTGTAACTCTACTCCTTCCCTGAGTTCTTGAGTTGTGGTGCGCATGCGCAGTTGTGACGTGTCAGCGCTACCAGGCGCGCCAAACCACATGTACATATGTAATTACATAAGCAAACTGTGAAAATTTTACAAGTCAGGATCCCCCTTGCCTGAGGAGGATCTACAGACTTCAGCAGACCAGAACCACACCTCCAGACAACCCAGGATCACCAGAACAAGGCCACTACACTCCCAGTATCACCAACAGGATATTGACAGTTAGTACCCTTTTCATTGAACCTTGATTATCTCAGAGGAGTTCCTCTCTGTCTCTTTGACTGCTTTCTCTCCTCTCTTGTTTGTTTCTCTCCTCTTTGATCACAGGTACATATACCTCTAGACATCTACTCTCAAGGATCAAATCACTTCATATCCTTCTTTTTCTGTGTTTTTTGTCAGTAACAAACCACATAGGTTTCCCTTTAAAGAACCTTGACTATCCACAGAGAAGTCTAAAGAATTGTGGCTGATTAGACTTGTCTAATTCAGATACCTTCCACATTTCCATTGTGAGAAGAGGCTGTTGCAATCTCTGGCACAGCTTGGCAGCACTCCCTTAAGGAGTAGCATTGCTAGTGGATGTTAGTTCCCACCTACAGTTCAACAGAACCTTGAATATCATCTCTCAAATCATCTCTTTCTCTCTCTCTCTTTTTCTCTTACTGTTTGTTATTTCTTTATCCCAAGAAATCCAAGCAGTGCCCAACCATTTTTCTTGTGTCTTGCTGTCACATAAGAGACACAGGCTCACAATTGGGGGCCTCATTGGGAAATAATCCCTTTTTCATACGTCTAGACTTCATAAAATCAAAGGACTGATCATCCTGAATAAATTAAACAAAACAAATCTCATAAAATAACGTAAAAACTTGAAAACTTATTGACGCTCAAATCCGTCTTAAATCCTTCTCAACTTGATTTCCAACTAATTGAAATCTTCCTTAACCTCTCTTAAAAAAATTTTTACACCTGCGCTGCGCTTGCAAAAGTGAAGAACCGCAAAAACCAAGGCAAAAAAGCCTTGCCTTCATCTGATTTATTGTCCATTCCTCCTAATTCCGAGGAAGAAGATCAGCTTTAAGTAAGCCAAGGACTCGTCCAATCATACTTCAGATTGTCAGGAATCTTTCCTGACCGGTTTCACAATTTTTCAGCCACTCCCGTAGGAGAGCGCAGACTCCGAAACCAGCAAAAATTGCTGAGTCTCCGAACCCAAGGAAGGGAGCTTGATCAGCAGCTCCACGTGGACACCCATAGCCAATTCTAGAGACCCTAAAACTCGTTGCCAAAAGGTTAAAGCTCCGGTTAAACTTGCCGACTGGACATCAGAACCATCCGCAAAGCCAAGCGCTAAAAGCAAGAAGAAGACCTCTTCATCTACCAGAAAAAGTAGAAGGCTTTCAGCAAAATCTAAAGCCACAGGTATCTAAAAACACCTCCTTTCTTGCTTTCCATAACTACCTTCCCCCCTTTGAATACCTTTCTGACCAACATGCCACCACATCTCAGAAATGGCAGAAATCTCTCCGCCAAGCAACAGCTCCGTTACCAACTCAGCCCAGCAGCCGAGGAGCGGCTTCAAAGAGCTCGAATCGGCTTTGCCGCCGCTGGGAGAGGATTTTCTCAGTTTCCCACAAGAGGAACCGCTGCCACCAGACACAGGAATTCCCCCAGCGTTGTACAATCCGAGGGAAACGTCCCTAGCCCTAGCCTCCAACCGGTCAACCCCAGTGCCGCGCCCAGTGGAGCGGGAGCCGATGAATGTAGCCGGCAGTCAACCAACCTCCCAGCCTACCAACCCAGAGGGTTTACGACCAGAGGCGCCACCGGACTTAGCCCTACTTCCGCCCATTCAGAACCCTCAGGCAGGGGATTCTTCAGGTCCTATGGACCTCATACCGGAGGATCCCGAGTTGACAGGTCTAGTGAACCTGTTCAACAATCAGTTTGACCTCTTCGTCTGGGCTTGGGAGGCGCAGAACTGGAGATCGGTGAGGATGATCCTCAACCAAGCGGCAACAACACAGGACATGATCCAAGAGATAGCCGGGAGAGAGGAGACTATCAGAATCTGTCAAGAATTGTCAGCTCCGGTCTCTTGGGTGACTCGGAGTTGATAGGGTTTAGAGTTTCACGCTGTAGCGGCTAAGATAGCGGCCAGCGGAGAGGTGCCACACTATAACCTTGTTAGGCCAATGGGAAGAAAACCACACCTTCGACGCTGGGTAGCGGAGGGGCTAGCTCCCTTACAAAGTAAGGGGACGCGGCAATGACTCGAGCCGGCGCCGTAGCTTTAGAACAAAGAAGGATTATTTTCTAAGTTACAGGTGTGATAACAATCACCTGTAACTAGAAAATACACGAGTTGAAGGCGAAGAAGACTGTAAAAAGGAAATAAGGTTAGTTTGGTTATTGTAAACCCCACTCACTATTGATTGTAGTAAGGTTGGCGGGTTTTTTATGTGTAATAATCTTGGGGGAAAGATCCCCCCCTTTTATATTACAGGATCAGCTCCCTCCTTTGAGTCAAGGTCCTGAGGGATCCTTAACTCCAAGGAAGAGTGAACACGGAATTCAGAAGGGGATTTACATAAATATGTATGTAATCACCCTATTTGTACATAGATTAAGCTTAATCAGGATAAATACACAGAGAGATAAGATTATCTCTCTCTGTATAAACAGATATGTAATCAATGTGAAATAAGCTTAATTACATAATCAAAAGAGTGTGAAATATGTACTAAATACATAATAATAGTACATTGAAATAAAAGGTACATAATTAATGTAATGACAGGGATTTGAACTCTTGACTTTATGTACATGAGTCAATCATTAAAGAAGTCTTTAACCATTAGGCTATAAGACATGTACTCTGCATTGTAGACACATGGACTTAGTGTCTCAGTGTCTGACATTTGCCCCCACCAAAAAATTACTCTTCAAGAGGAATTTTTAGATCTTTTGGAAGCTCTGAACTGCCTAAGCAAAACTTGGCTGTTGTTAATATTTTCAGGTTCTAGCCATAGATCTTCATCTGGCTGGCTATTTTTGAACCTTACTAAAAACAACTTGCAATCCTTTCCTTGCTTCCTTACAGTCTTCTCTTTTAAAATTTTGAGGGGTAATTTTGAACTTTGGTCCACTTCAATTGGTGGAACAATTGGTATTGTAGAAGTTCTTACAGAGTTCTCATCAGGGTCAATGTACTTTTTACATAAGCTAATTGGAAAAGTAGGGTGTCTCTGATTAAATTCTTCAGACAAGATAACTTCTACAGCATTTCTTCCATGAAAGTTTTTAATAACAAAAGGGCCAATAAAAGCATCTTTCAACTTCCTTGGTCCTCCCAGGTTGTTAAAGTTTACAGTTGAGATAAGAACTCTGTCTCCTATTTCTAGGTTATGTTCCTTATGGGTCTTATCCCAGTGCTCTTTGTTGTACTCAGTTGCTTCTTTAACACATGTAGCTGCTTGTTCTCCTGCTTGAAACATCATTTTTTGGAAACATTCAGAGCTGGGGTGTAAAGCTATGGTTTTAGAGAGCAAGAAATCCTTAGGCATATTTGGGATCCAACCTCTTTCGAGTTCAAAAGGAGAGATTCCTGTTGTGGAATGTTTGCTTGAATTATAAGCAAATTCTAGAGCAGGCAAAAGAGATACCCAGTCATGTGTGTATCCATCACTGGTCTTGAAGTCTACTCCATAGGCACAATATCTCCTGATCATATCCTCTAAAGTCTGGATCATCCTTTCAGCCAAGCCATCTGTTTGAAGGTGGTAAGCAGTTGAAAATGTCAATTTGGTTCCAAGGATTTCAAATAAATTTTGCCAGAAGTCTGACGTAAATTTTGGATCTCTGTCACTAATAATTACTCTAGGACAACCAACATCACTAACAATGTTGTTCCAGAAAACCAAGGCTATGTCCATAGCACTACTATCTTTATAACATGGTAAGAATCTGGCTCTTTTGGAGAATCTGTCACAAACTACCAAGACAGCATTATAGCTTTCTGACCCTGCAGGGGGAAGTGCTGTAACAAAGTCCATGTTAATGACTCCCACCTTCCTTTAGGTTCTTCAATAGTTTGTAAAAGGCCAAGTTTCTTACCTGTAGACCTATTGGCTTTCTGGCATCTGTCACAAGAGTCACAATATTGAGATACTTGATTTCGCCATTCAGGCCACCAAGCTAGACCTTGTACTCTGTTGATGGTTCTTTCCTTAGAAAAGTGTCCAGCAGTAATGCTGTCATGACATTCATTCAAAATAATACTCTTATGATCATCTGATATGAGTACTACTGAAGAATTATGTTCTCTTCTGTGGTACAATAAACCATCTAAGAGTACAAATCTTTCTTCTAAAAAATGCTTTTTCCAAACCCCTTCAAGTTTTTCTATTAGACCTTGATCTGAATGTTTGGATTTAAGCAGCTGGAGAAGAATAACTGTGTTTTTGTTGGACTCATAGCTCTTCTCAATTAAATCCCAAAATGAACTGGCCAAACCTGAGACAGAGACTGCCATTATTGGTTGAGTGTCATCAATAATCTCTTCTTCAAAAGCAGGATTATTTTCGTCATTAGGTAGAGCCCAATTAGCAAGACACTCAGACATTCTCATGGGAAAAGGCAGGATAGATGTAACTGGAACAGCTGTTTCTTCATCTTCTGCATCATAAGCTGGATTATCTGAATTATTTGGAAGAGCCCATCTAGAGAGTCCATCAGCATTTTTATGGATAATACCATCTCTGTGAATTATAGTCATAGACCCACGCCATTCTTGGATGGAAATTTGCCATCTTAGCATGTGTCTATTTGGTGTTTTCATATTGACTAAAGATCTTAGTGCAATACAATCTGTGATAACATCAAATTCACAACCATCTAAATAATAATAAAGCTTATCAAGGGCCCAGACTAAACAAAGACACTCTAGTTGAGAAGCTCCATACTTTTTCTCTGAGTCTTTGAGTTGTCTGGAAATAAAGCAAATGGCTCCTTCAATAGGTTTATCATCAATTATTTGGATTTGGTGCAATGCTGCTCCTATTCCTTCCATGCACGCGTCGACGTACAATATGAAGCGTAACTTAGGATCTGGATGGAAGAGCAAAGGAGCATTTGTTAAAGCAAATTTAATTGCTTCATAAGCGGCCACGCGTTCTGCCGTCATTTCAAAAACTACATTAGGGCTGCACAGTTTATAAAGGCTGGAAGCCATAGCGCCAAAGTTCTTAATGTGTAACCTGTAATATCCTGCAAAACCTAAAAACATTTGCATTTCTTTTAAGTTCTGTGGTATAGGTTTTAAAAGAACTGCAGCCACTCTGTGCTTGTCAATTCCTAGAGAAAGTCCACTAACAATGTGTCCCAAGGCTTTCAACTCAGAAAAACCAAATTGACACTTGGAGAGTGAGATTTTCATATTCATTCTAGTGACTTTGTTTAGAACTATTTTTAATCTGCTCAAATGATCATCCCAATTATCAGAGAAGACAATAATATCATCTATATAGATAATGAGCCAAAGTTGATTCAATTCATTAGCAAATTCACTATCCATCATCCTCTGAAAATGAGATGGTGCATTTTTAATACCAAAAGGCATACATAAATATTCAAATACACCTAGGTGGCAGACAATTCTCAAAAATTGTCTGCTGTCTGGGTGAATAACATTTTGGGGGAATCCTTTAAGTACATCCATACAAGTGATGTATTTAGAGTTGTGAAGTTTACTCAAGGATTCCATAATTTTAGGCATAGGGTACCTGTCAGGATTAGTATAGGTGTTAAGTGCTCTGAAGTCTCCTACTAGTCTTGACTTGTTGTTATGCCAGGCAATAATAACTGGTGTAGTTATATCAACTAATTCATTTGCTCCCACTTTTCTAATTACTTTGAGCTTAAGTAGAGCCTGTATATGTTCTTCTAAAGCTTCTCTGCTTCTAGGAATAGCAGGATATGGTGCTTTACGAAGTACTGGGGGATAAGGTCTATCAATACTTAAAGTAATCTTAACCTCATGGCCTTTAATTGCGCCAAATGGTTCTTCTATTGTGGCAAAAGCTGATTTATTGTCAAAAAGTAATTGAAATAATTGTTTTCTCTGAATTTCAGAGAGATTTACATTTATTTTAGAACTATCAATTACTTCTTGAGTGAAAGCTTCTTGTGATGATTGAGTCATAGCTACTACATTGTTTTTATCTTTCAAAAATTGATGTTTAAAGTTATCTGTACCAATTTTAAAATAGCTGCCTGAGTCATTCATAATAGAAATTTTAAAGTGACTCAAGTAGTCATTTCCTATGATGAAGTAATTGACAACTGCATTTTCAATAACAATAAAATCAGTGGGGAAAACATAGTTGCCAAACTTAAGATGCACCTTAACTATTCCCAATGTGTTAAGCTTGTCTGAGCAACTGTGGAATTTGTCATAAGATTTTGATATGACAAATTTTTCCCAATCAGGGCAGAATTTAGATAAATAATTCTGTCCTACAACTGACTTGAAAGCTCCAGATTCCAACAGGACTTTACATTTTTTTCCACGACATGTCATGGAAACAATCTTATTGCTACCACTGATAGGTGTGATGAAATAATCCAAAGTGTTAGGAATTACACAGAGGACATTTGGATCAGCCTTCTGGTTTCCAGAATCACTTTCTGAATCTGCTTCAGGTTTTTCTGTGTCATCTTCATCACCTATAGCAGCTACTTTCTTGGAATTTTTGGGGCAATTCCTTGAAGTATGCCCAGTCTTATCACAAGAATAACATTTTACTTCAGTATTGGACTTAGTTGAATTATCCTTATTTTTGTCTGATCCATTAGGATTAGAGTAATTTTTGCCATTCTGCATATAACCAGGCTTTCTCTTGCCTATGTTGGTATATTCTGCAATATCTTCCAAGGCATTAATAAGAGAAGTTAAAGTCTGATTGTCTTTCATTGCATTTTGAGCAGCAAAACTAACATCTCCTTCCATTTGGGTCAAAAGTTTAAACATGAGACTTTCATGATTAGTTTGAGGTTCACAAGCCATGATCCTTTTATACTGTCTTGTGACCCAAGTTGCTGCTGGTGTAGTACCAGGAACAAATTTGTCTTTCTGGTAAATAATAAGAAGTCTGCGTCTCCATGCTGGAGTCCCATACTTCTGATTTATGGCATATTTCCAGAAGGACCAAGGTTTATCTCCTACCATAGATCTAACACTGGAAAACCATGCATGGGCTACACCAGTGAACATGTTTTTTAATTTAGAAGTAATGACAATATCTTCAATTCTAGAGTCTTGTTGGATTGTATCAATCCATTCAATAAAGTCTACATGATTGTACTCTCCTTCTCCTGAGAAGGTAGGCCAAGCTTCCATCTTAGACAGGCCTTGTAATATAACTTTACTGGACTCTTGAGAAATATCTTGTCTGGCTGTCATTTGAGGGTGAGGAGTAGTTGCAGGGATTTCAAATAATTCATTTAGTCTACCAGGATCCATTTCTGTTTTGGTCTGGTTAACATTGAAAAAATTCTCTTTTCCTTGTTGTCTAGGCATTGATTGTGGAGTTAGGCCAGGAGAAAAGGTGTTTGGATTAACATTTACATTACTTGATGGAGCACTTGGCTTATTAGCTAAAGTAGTGCTTAGAGTTTTCAACTCTTCCAATTTATCAAGTAAAGTAGAAAAGCGCTCCTCATTCTTTTTCTCCATTGAAAAAATTCTCTCATTAATGTCCTTAATAGGTTGTTCTCCTATTTCTACAAGGAAGTCAAGTTTATTATTGACTTCTTTAAGGAGCTCATGCTCAAACTTAAGTTCAGAGATTTTTTCATGGCAAGAGCAAATTTGCTCTGAATTTTTATGACTGTTGGAAGTTCCTACAGCTGGTGGTAACTCAACAGAATGACATTTCTCAACATTCTTTCCTTTATCCCTGCTGGGTTGAGTAGCAATATTTGAGGGAGGAAATATATCAAGAGAGTTGTTGTGAGAAAGTTTTAAAGAAGCTTGTTCACTTAAAGGCTTCAATTTATTAACAAACTCACTCAAGTTGTTTTTTTTATCTTCCAACTTATCGTAAACAAGCGCAAAGAGGTTATCAAAGGCTTTTTTGGAGAGGTCTTCTCTCTTATTAAGCTCAAACAAAGTATCACGAATGGTCTTTATGTCGGTGGTAGAAACATTTTGTTTGATTACAATATCAAGCTTGGAAGATAAGTCTTTACAACATTTATTTGTATCTACAATTAACGGAGATTGCTTATACAGATATTCTACTTGAGGTACCGTTCTAACAAGTTGTTGCAAAGTCGCGATGGAGTTATCAGAAGAAAAAATGAGAGAGCGAAACTTTTGCTCGTACAAATCGGACTGTCTATTCAGTGTATTACTCAAGTTAATAGTTACTTCGCTATTAACCTGTTTCAATAACAAAGAGCAATTAGAGTCTACAACTTTTTCAATGCTTGTGAAAAGGTTCTTTAAGATAGGAATTAACTCACTAGAAGTTAATCCTTGTACATCATTTCGTCCTCTTGGAGTTGACGACAATTGTCGTACCCTCCGTTCTGATTTCGTAAGGACTCGAGCGCCTGGTATTGCGCTTGAGTCGTCCGATTGAGCCGTATCATCTCGCAGTGGATCGACATTTGATGAGATATGTGGCGTCTGTTTTGTCTGTGTGACGAGTCCGCTGGAGGATTCTTGTAAGGTAGGGCCCAAGGTGTCCAGTTCTGCTGTTGACGTCCTCTGTTGGCTCCTTGACCTCTTTGCCTCTGGTTGTTCCTTGGCTGCTGGTCTCAATGGTTCTGACTTGCTCTTGGGACATTTGGCTGTCGAGTGGGAGCGGTCGAGTGAGGATACACCGGCGGAGGCATGGTGCTGTCCGTCAAGGGAGTTATGGCCCCCTGGTTGGGCATCACCGGTTGAGCCAAAGGTGGAGGGTCTGTCACCATTGGTTGATGGCCGGATGGTTGAGGAATCGAGGAGAGAGGCTTCTCTTGGATCCGAGGAGTCGGGAGCTCCATGGTTGGTGCAGGAGGAGTTGGGCTCCATAACTCCATGGGTTGCGGTCCGGGAGTCGGAGTCGGTTCCTGTCCTCTTTTCCTCAAATAGTCCCTGTGCTTCGGGCCTGACTGGTAGTCTTCCCACTCCGCCTGAATGTCCCAATCCCCGTAGAGGGATCGGAACTGCTCCGGGCTGATGATGTGGACGATCGTTGAGTTGAGATTCATGGCTGCTTCCAAGCACAGTATCATCATGTTGTCGTCGTCCTTCTCCTTCGCTTGATTCCGACCATCCAGTTGGCTCTTCAAGCCTTGGAGCATCGGATGTATCCAAGGATTGAGATTTTTTAGCATGTCGGCCTCTAGGGGCCCCGGTAAGATCTTGCGCTTCGAGCAGAGCTGGGCGGTTGCTCCTGGTGCGCGATCAGGACGAATTGTTAGAAATCATTTTTAACAGCTAGAGTTCAACAGATTAGTACTAACCCGTGATAATATCCAAGTCGCTGCTAGCAGCGGGAGGATAAGACTCTCGAGAATCTTCGGAGCTCGGGATAAGAGAAGAAGTAGTCAAATAATTAGAGACTACCGTTCGTCCTTGAGGAACAAAGTAGTTTTCTAGTTTATCTCTTGTCTTCTGATCAAAAGAGCCGTCGTCAAATACGGATTTTTTGACGGAAGGACCGCTAGTGGATGTTTGATTGCTAGTAGTAGCAAATTTTGGTTCGACTTGCGGCTTCTGGTTGGCTTTAGGGATAACCTTCTTAATCTTGATCTGATTAAGAGAGCTAGAAGGGTCTCGGTCGATCAGCTTAGATACTGGCTCGGCACTTTTGAAGGGATCGGCCGTTGGGACCGTCTTTTTGATTTTGGGCTTCGTTGGTACCGGTTTAGCGGGGATGGCTGAAGTGGTAGGGACGGTTCTAGCCTTTAAAAAGGGGGAAGGGATCTCTGTGTTTGCTTCTGGCTCCTTGGTCACTTCTTGGTCCCACTCGGGTGGTACCACTTTGGGGCTCTTAGGTTTCTTAACGACCCTAGGTTTCTTCGTCACGGTGCGCAAGCTTTCCGAGGCGGCCGTTGGGACCTTCTTGATGGGTTGCTTAACAATTCGGGGAGCAGGGTCAGATAAGAGCGCTCCAGGAGACAGAGGAGTAGTGGATCTGACTGCTCCTGAGTAAGTAATCTTGGAAGGTGCGGCGGACACTGAGAGGTACACAACAACAGATACAGCTTTAGCAATCAGTCCGCTCCTGATAAATACCAAGATATAGAGAGCTCAATTTTATCGAGTTATAACTGGATTTGAAGTGGAAGGATTTGTTTTTGAGCGGTTGTACTAGCGCTGATTTTTGGGAAAGATTTGATTGATCTGTGGTTTTTAGAGGAAAACGCAGAGGTTAGATCCAAGATTTCATAAATCTGAAGAGATGTATTCAACGCGGTACGGAAGCGGAAGTAGAGAAGTTTTAAATATCAGAGAGAATCTCGTTGAGTCAGAGGATGCGGAGCTCGGAAGAGCGGAGGGAGTCAACGAGATATGTAAATTTTCAGAGTTTTAACTCTTAGGTTAGGTGGTACACAGGAATGATTTCCCGGCCAGACCCCCAGTTGTCAGCTCCAGTCTCTTGGGTGACTCGGAGTTGATAGGGTTTAGAGTTTCACGCTGTAGCGGCTAAGATAGCGGCCAGCGGAGAGGTGCCACACTATAACCTTGTTAGGCCAATGGGAAGAAAACCACACCTTCGACGCTGGGTAGCGGAGGGGCTAGCTCCCTTACAAAGTAAGGGGACGCGGCAATGACTCGAGCCGGCGCCGTAGCTTTAGAACAAAGAAGGATTATTTTCTAAGTTACAGGTGTGATAACAATCACCTGTAACTAGAAAATACACGAGTTGAAGGCGAAGAAGACTGTAAAAAGGAAATAAGGTTAGTTTGGTTATTGTAAACCCCACTCACTATTGATTGTAGTAAGGTTGGCGGGTTTTTTATGTGTAATAATCTTGGGGGAAAGATCTCTCCAGAGGAAAGATCCCCCCCTTTTATATTACAGGATCAGCTCCCTCCTTCGAGTCAAGGTCCTGAGGGATCCTTAACTCCAAGGAAGAGTGAACACGGAATTCAGAAGGGGATTTACATAAATATGTATGTAATCACCCTATTTGTACATAGATTAAGCTTAATCAGGATAAATACACAGAGAGATAAGATTATCTCTCTCTGTATAAACAGATATGTAATCAATGTGAAATAAGCTTAATTACATAATCAAAAGAGTGTGAAATATGTACTAAATACATAATAATAGTACATTGAAATAAAAGGTACATAATTAATGTAATGACAGGGAATTGAACTCTTGACTTTATGTACATGAGTCAATCATTAAAGAAGTCTTTAACCATTAGGCTATAAGACATGTACTCTGCATTGTAGACACAGCCTATGATGGCAACGCCAACCCTAGAGCCAGCAAGTTTTCGACACCAAACGCAAGAGGCGGGGTATCAGGGTCATACCCCTCAGTACAACCAAGGGCTTCAGCCACCACCACCGCCTGCGCAAACCTAGAGCCGCAACCCAGCGCACAACGGCAATGCCTTGCACCGCCGCCGCCACCGCCGCATCCTCAACAGCTGGTCACAAGACACCAAGCTACTACACCACTAGATGGGAGCCAAGTCACGACTCACCCTCCGTACCAACACCCTGGCAAGCATTACCAACCACGTCCATCCCACTATCAATCAGCAGGAGCACCGTACGCGCATCTGCAGCACCACAATCCTTCTCAAAACTGGAGAGGATTGGGGAGGAACTGGAGGCGTCCGAGGGACGACACTCAAAGAGTCCTCCAAATAGGAGTGTACCTCATGAGAGCTTCTCAAGGATCAGCAAAAGGATACCGGCGTGGGAGGGGAAGAGGAAGAGCTCAATAAGTTCTGCTTCCCCAATGGGTTTGAGTTCAGACTTTGACAATCTTTCTAGCCCTTCAAGCCGTGAATTTTTTCTCAATAATCTTAACTCTGAATTGTCTCACAATGGTTCCTTGTTATTGGAAGACAAATTACAAGCTTTATTCTCCAAATTCTTATCTGAACTTTCAGGAACTATTGAAACTATCCCTGGTACATTGTTAGAATCATGTGTGCAGAATTTCAAACAAGTCTTAAATGTTTCAATTATTGACATCTTCAGAGAAGAATTTATACCCCAAATGCTTGATCAATTTCTGAACCAAATGAGAGAATGTGCCAAAGAAAGACCATCTGGGAGCACCAATGAGTTTTAGCAATTGAGAAGACTCATTGAGGAGAAAATGGAAAGTGTCCAAGACAAATTGCAAGGAGTGCAAGACCTTATTCTAGTGAATGAATCTCAATGCCACTCCAATATGGACACCCTTGGTGTAAGGGTTCTGTGAACCCTCACTGGAAGGAACGGAGGGACAGAGGGCAAAAGGCCTGAAGTCTAAAAAGAATGTAAATTCCTAAGATTGGCCGATGAGAGGAAGGAAAAGGATGAAGACCAGCTTGAGGGAGAGGAGAGAAAGAGAGCAGTTGTGTACTACAAGCTTATATAGTGGATCCTACAATGTAGATGCATATGCATATATGCATCTAGCTTGAATTCTGTTTCAGTAAGGGAGAAACCCTTACAGTCTCCCCTCCTATAAAAAAAAGAGAGAGGAAAAAAAAAACAACCCAGTTACACCAGCTATAAGTCAATAAAACTTTGTCTTAAGAGGAATCTGATTTCTACAATGCCACCCCAAGTCCATCTTGCTCTCAACCTGAAGGATTGTCCATTTGCAAAGGATTTGTTCGAGGGTCAATACCGAGGAACCAAGAATTTTTTGTCGAGTCAAAGGGACATCCCTGTTGAGATTTGCTTGCAGGATGGTGGGTGGAGGATGTTGATGCCAAAGCTTTTCAGACTTGTTTTACTTGATAGAGGCTGGGCACAAGGGAGTGTTGTTGAAAGGCAGGGGCAATGATCTTGAGGTAGACTAGAGAGGGCTAGGTGCAATGATGAGGGGTGGAGACAATGAAGAGAGGCTGGAGGCGATGGCAATGGTGCAAGGGAGCAAGGAACAAGGAGGCAGGTGACAAGGGGGGGCGAGCTGAGACCACAAAAAAGGGAAGACCGGGGCAATCGTTCGATCGTCCTGTCAAGAGGGTTCGGATTCGGAGTGGCAGTGGTAAAGATGGCAAAGGCAATGGGGAGAGAGTGAGGGTGATGGGTGTCGGCGAGGGATTGATAGTGCCGAGTGCACTATGTAGTTAAGGGAGATAGACCAGTGTGGCCTATGTGACCAGGACAATAGACCCGTGTGGTCTATGAGAGCGTGGTGATAGACCCGTGTGGTCTATGTGACAAGGACTGTAGGCCTGTGTGGCCTATGAGGACGTGGTCGTGCAAAGAAGGCAATAGATCCAAACGATCTATGGAGGTGTTGAGGAGGGAGCAAGCAAGCTACCGGGGCGTCGGTTGGGCACCGGCGAGCAGCTGGAGGAGCAAAGGAGGCGGCCAGGTGAGGTGATGGAGTATGTCTGGAGGTCGTGACGGCAGTCTTGTGTGGCTGTCAATCAAATGAGAGGTCGTGAGATGGTTTGGTTGGTCAAGGACAACCAAAGCAAGAGCGGCAATGGCGGGGTCTGTATGGCCGTCGAGCAAGGGTGGCGGATTGCGGGGCGGTGATTGTTTGTCCAGTCAACTCCCAGAGCCCTTGTTTGAACTTGGGTACAAGCAATGGGAGACAAGGGCCGTCGTCTGACCGAACAGTTGCCCGTCTGTTTGAGTGACAAAAACGATGGCAAGGGTTCAACTGACCGGTCGAGAGTAAGCAACAATGTAGAGGAGGTGAGGGAGGAGTTGAGGGAGGGCAATCTAGCGGGTGCGGGTGCGGGTCCAGAAAAGAGCAGGGTCTGTAGGGTATAGGAGTTCATGGCGGTCCTGTGTGTCTGTCGAGGGCGCCGGGGAGCTCGGGGAAGTGACCACAAGCCAATGAAGGCTGAGCCAGGTCCTTCAGATCGGAATAGAGAAGCAGAGGGGGTTCGGCGGGACCAAGCGTTCTCAGAAGTGCTTCCCGGGGATCGAGGCTGTGCTTGGGCGGGTTGGAGCCTGTTGGGTGTCGTCAAAGTTGGGGGGCAAACAGGATGGAGGAGGCGAGGTCGGACAGTTGGCCGCTGATCATTCCAAACCGTCCCGTCAAGATCACGGAGACTGATGGCAAAGAAAGCCCAGAGAGGTTCTGGCCGCAAAAGCCGGCTCAAGAGGTCGCAACAAGTGTCTGGAGTGGACCAAGTCCAAGCGAGCCAGTTTTGAGCAGACCAAGTGTCCAAGGCATGGACCGAGTGTCCAATCAAACGAGATGAGAGCAGACCGAGTGTCTGGAGTGGACCAAGTGTCCAAGAGAGCAAGGATTGAGGGTGTTGCTGGAGCTGACAAGGAAAAGGACCAATTGTTGAGGGCGAGGGCAAGCCTGGGACGACACTGAAGAGTATTTGAGGATGAAGTTTCAAATGGCAAAAGAGCCTCCGAGTCCAGCAAGGGTGAGGCTGTTCCAAAGATGAGAAGCCTCCGAGTCCAACGAGGATGAGGCCGTTCCAAAATGAAGGGCCTCCGAGTCCACCAAGGATGAGGTTGTTCCAATGTTGAAGAGCCTCCGAGCCCAAGGAGGATGAGACTGTTATGACAAAAAGCTTCCAATGCCCAAGGGTTCAGTGATGCTCCTGAGTCAAATGAAGATTCCGAGAGTCCAAGGAGAAATTTGGTGGAGAGTAAGCGATTGAAAAAAACTTTTTATAGAAAAAAAAAGTGTAAGGGTTCTGTGAACCCTCACTGGAAGGAACGGAGGGACGGAGGGCCAAAGGCCTGAAGTCTATAAAAAGAATGTAAATTCCTAAGATTGGCCGATGAGAGGAAGGAAAAGGATGAAGACCAGCTTGAGGGAGAGGAGAGAAAGAGAGCAGTCGAGTACTACAAGCTTATATAGTGGATCCTACAATGTAGATGCATATGCATATATGCATCTAGCTTGACTTCTGTTTCAGTAAGGGAGAAACCCTTACACTTGGTAAGAACTTGGATAATATGTAAGATAAAATGTATCACAAACTTTCTTCTCTAGAAAACCAAATTAGTGACCTTCAAACTAATGGTCATAACAGATTTGAGCAAACCAAGAGAAGATTCAGTGACATTTCTTCTGTGGTAAATCAAACAAATACCAAGTTAGAGACCTTGGTTAATGATAGTAGAGATTGTCCTCCTCATCTCAATTACAAAAACCCATTTCTCAATGTGCAGAGTGAGAATAATCACAATCAGAACAATCTGAGAAATCCTTCCCAGTATGATTCTCATAGACCTCCACCTGCCATGGACAATACTCCTCTACCTGAATTACACCAATCTGCTAGAGCCAATTTCTCCAAGTCAGCTAGTAATGAAAATATTCCAACTGCCAATGATGAATTCCCATACATTGATCATGGATCAATTGACTTTGACATGAGGAGAGAGCTGTGGAAGAGCATACCAAAGAACAGTGAATGGGATAAGTTCTCAGGTGAATTGCCCTACAATCATGAGCTTTGGATTAAGAACACAGAAATCCTTGTTAGAGATTACTTGATGCTTGACAACATGATAAACAGTAGATTGACAATATTGCTGACTGACACAGCAAAAAATTGGTATCTTGGCATCAGAGACAAGTATGGGAACAAGTCTTGGGCTTGGTGGAAGAATGCCATCAGAAATAAGTTTGGTACTGAGAACTGGAAATGGAAAATGCAACAAGAGTTTGAAAGTGATCACTTTGCTTATGATGGGAGAAAAATCCATAAATGGTTTGGTACTCAAAGAGAAAGACTGAAAGCTTATCAACCTGAGCTCAGTGAGTATCTCATTTGTGAGAAGATCTTAAAGCAATGCCCTCCAAATCTTGAGCACGCTGTTAAAAGCAGATACAAGAGAGATGCTACTGAAATGAGCTTTGAGGACATGGTTATAATTGCTGAAGAAGTCATAGACAGAGTCACGAAAAGGAACAAGCCTGTGACAAACAATTATAATGCTCCAAACAGATCTCAGAGGAGAAATAATCCTGTGCCTGAGAAAGCTGATAAGCCAAATGAATCCTCTGCAAGAAGAAATCCAGCCTCTGCCCCTGAAAAGGACAAACTTATATGTCATTTCTGCAAACAAACTGGCCACTTCTCCAGGGAATGCCCTAAGAAGAAGAACAGGATCAACAATGTAGAAATGGATGATGATGATGATCCCAAAAGTGACAATGGAGAAGATCAAGGTGAGCCACAAAAGTCTGGATCAGAGCTAGATGAAGAAGAAGAGAATCATAGAACCAACCACATGATCCTTGCTATGGACAATGGAAATGGTGCTAATTATGATCCCCTAGTTGACTTTGATTTTTGAGCACATGCTGTAGAGTGTGAGATAAACCAAGACTTCTCCATTGCTGAAATCCAAGCTGAGACTCATCAACCTCAGACCTGGGACAAATCTTGCCAGTCTTCCCATGTAGAGGATGCTAGACTGATGAAATGTAAACCTGATAGAGGAAAAGCTCATCTAACTGGGAAAGCAAATCTCACTACTGTCCTCATTGAATCCAAAGAACACTCATGTCTTCTTGATAGTGGAGCTTCTTGTTCAATCATCAGCAACAGATTGCTAGACTCCATAATACCAGAATGGGAAAACAAACTCATGCCAATCAACCATGCTAAATTCCACAGCTGTAGTGACCAATTACAGCCAATGGGCATAATAGAAATGGCTTTGATTTTTCCTCACACTAAAGGTTCAGTAAGAATTCTAGCAGAATTTTTAGTTATGAAAAAATGCAAGAATAAATTACCTTATACTTGGAAATGATTACATGTCTCTGTATAGTTTTGATATCACAAACAGTAAAGAGAGATTCTTTACCATTGGCAATGAGAACAAGAGGAAGAAATTCAGTTTTAAATCTTGATTCCTTCCAATGAAATTTCTGCTGTAAAGAAGTCCCATCCCCAACTGCAGCAATTTATTGTGGAGGAACTCTGTGAAGCCAAATTCAGTGATAAACTGACCATTGAGCAGAAAGAGAAGCTGTTTGAAGTCCTCTACAATAACAAACTTGCCTTCTCCAACACCAACCAGCCCCTTGGTGCCATTAAAGGCCATGAAGTTCACCTCAAGCTGACAACTGAAAGGCCTTATCCTCCTCTTCCCAGAAGACCACCTTATCCTGCCAGCCCCAAAAGCAGAGAAGCTCTTGAGCAACATATTGAAGAGCTAGTAAAACTGAATGTTCTAAGAAAGGTTGGCCATAATGAAGTAGTTGAGATCACCACTCCTGTAATCATTGCCTGGCATAATGGGAAGTCCAGAATGGTAGGAGATTTCAGAGCTTTAAACTCCTACACTGCTTCAGACAGATATCCCATTCCCAAAATCAGTGAGACTCTGAACAACCTAGCCAAAGCTAAATTTCCAAATAGCATAGATGTTCTCAAAGGTTTTCACCAGAATGTCATTGCAGAAGATTCCAGACACCTGCTCAGGATTATTATGCACAAAGGAATCTATGAATATCTGAGAATGCCCTTTGGAATCAAGAATGCCCCCTCCCATTTCCAGAGGATGATGGATATTGAGTTCAGAAAAGAAATTGATGAGAAGTGGGTCATTATCTACATTGATGATATCATCATTATGTTCAATACTTGGGAAGAACACCTCACTAGGGTAGACAGGATACTTAAATTTGTCATCAATATGAATATAAAAATATCCCTGAAGAAGTGTAACTTTGGATTTGATCAAATCAAAGCTCTAGGCCATCTTGTTTCTGGAATTGCTATAGGAATAGATCAGAATAAAGTGGCTGCTGTCCTCCAAAAGCCTGTGCCCAGTATTAGGAAAGAAATGCAATCTTTTCTTGGTTTTGCTGGTTACTACAGACAGCACATTGAGAAGTTTGCAGAGATAGCAAAGCCTCTTACTGAGCTTACCAGGATAGATGTCATATATGAGATGACTCATCACAGGATAGTGGCCTACAACTTGTTGAAAGAGAAACTGACTACAGCTCCCTTACTATTGTTCCCTGACTGGGCCCATCCTTTCACACTCTATGTAGATGCTAGCATGACTGGCCTAGGTGCTGCTTTACACCAAGTTCAAATCATTGATGGAGTAAGGAAAGAAGGACCCGTTGTTTTCATATCCAGACAATTGAAGGACGGTGAAACTAGATATGGTGCTAGTCAACTTGAATGCTTGTGTCTAGTATGGCCCTTAGAAAAACTCCATTACTACTTGGATGGCAGTGTTTTTCATGTTGTAACTGACTGAACAGCTTTGAGATCCTTGCTGAACATGAAGACGCCCAATAGACACATGCTTAGGTGGCAGATTGCTATCCAGGAATACAGAGGCAATATGACCATAATCCACAGAGATGGAAAGATTCACAAGAATTCAGATGGACTTAGCAGATGGGCTTTGCCAAATGATCCTAGTAACCCTGCTTATGACCCAGAAGACAAAGATGATGATAGGTTCCCCATCATAGGCATCCATGTCTCTACTTTCAAGAATGAGTTCTTTGACTCTGTAAGAGAAGGTTACCAACAAGATAAAAACACTGTTATCTTTTCTGAGCTTTTGTTGAAAGATGCTAAAGATGCCCAGCTGAAAAACCCTCTGCAAGATCCTTGGAGAAAGCTATATCATGAAGGAAGATTCTCTCTATTTGATGGCCTCATCTACTTCAAAGAAAAACATAATTCTGTCCTAGTCCTAGCTGACAAAGAAAGCATCAACACCATCTTACATGAATGCCATGACAGTGTCTACTCTGGTCATCTTTCTGAAGACAGGACTTTGGAGAAAGTAGCTGATACTGCCTGGTGGGCTAATTGGAGACAAGACACTGGTGAATATTGTTTTTCCTGTGATAGATGCCAGAAATCCAATAAAGCCACAGGCAAGAGATTTGGACTGCTCATGAAAATTGAGGAACCTTCAAAGCCATGGGATGTGATTAACATGGATTGGGTAACTTCCTTGTCTCCTGGAGGAGCTGCTAGTTTCAATGCTTGCCTGGTGATAGTAGACAGATACTCCAAGACCCCCATATTTGTGCCCTGCTTCAAAGATGATTCTGCCATGGATGCTGCCATACTGTTTTGGAACAGAGTAATGCCTAGAACTGGCATCCCCAGAATAATCATCTCTGACAGAGATCCCAAATTCACATCTGAATTCTGGACTGGCTTGCACAGCATGCTAGGAACAAAACTCTCCTTTTCTACTGCTTACCACCCCCAGACTGATGGTCTAGCTGAAAGAATGATCCAGACACTTGAGGATATGATCAGGAGATTTTGTGCCTATGGGCTGGAATTCAAAGACAATGATGGATACACCCATGACTGGGTCTCACTTCTACCAATTCTTGTGCTAGCCTACTGCACCAGTATACATTCAACCACTGGGAAACCTCCTGCCATCCTGGAGAAAGGCTGGATCCCAAATCTTCCTAGAAATTTCTTGAAACAAGACTCTGTAGACATTCATCCTACTGCCCTTGCCTATGGAAAGATCTTTGAGAAAGCAAGGAAACATGCTGAAAAATGCATAACAGAAGCTACCTCTTACAACAAAGAGAGATGGGACAAGACTCATAAAGAACCATCATTCCAAGTTGGTGACAAAGTCCTGATATCCACAGCAAACTTCAACAACTTGTCTGGCCCCAAGAAGATGAGAGACTCCTTTGCTGGGCCATTCCTGGTGAAAGCTTTACATGGAAAAAATGCTGTAGAGGTAATACTGACTGAAGAGTTCAGCAGAAAACATCCTAAATTCCCTGTCAGCCTAGTGAAGCCATGGAAAGACCCCAATCCAGATAAGTTTCCCCTAAGACAGAAGGTTAAATTTGTCATTCCCCCCATGGAAAAGACCCCTCAGAGTAAAGTCATACAGAAGATTCTCAGAGAGAAAAGATTGAGAGCAGAAAACAGAGATGTGATGATGTACTTAGCTAGATACAAAGGTATGAGTGCTGATCATGATGAATGGCTCCTAGAGAAGGACATTCCAGACTCTGCTATTCTTCTCAGGAAGTTCAGAAGTGAGAAGAGGTCTACCCCTATGGTTTAATTTCCTACAGAAATCCAACCTTTTTGGTGGTAGGGAATGTAAGCCTTAGAGTCAACACAGCTGACCTAAAGTCTGCCTTTTTCTACTTTTTACATATGAATTACTTCATATATTTTGCATCTTAAGAGATATCCTTGTTTTGACTTCATATTCTGTTTCCTCATGCAATTTTAACCCTAGTTACAACTTACCAATTCTCTGTAACTCTACTCCTTCCCTGAGTTCTTGAGTTGTGGCGCGCATGCGCAGTTGTGACGTGTCAGCGCTACCAGGCGCGCCAAACCACATGTACATATGTAATTACATAAGCAAACTGTGAAAATTTTTGAAGTCAGGATCCCCCTTGCCTGAGGAGGATCTACAGACTTCAGCACACCAGAACCACACCTCCAGACAACCCAGGATCACCAGAACAAGGCCACTACACTCCCAGTATCACCAACAGGAATATTGACAGTTAGTACCCTTTTCATTGAACCTTGATTATCTCAGAGGAGTTCCTCTCTGTCTCTTTGACTGCTTTCTCTCCTCTCTTGTTTGTTTCTCTCCTCTTTGATCACAGGTACATATACCTCTAGACATCTACTCTCAAGGATCAAATCACTTCATATCCTTCTTTTTCTGTGGTTTTTGTCAGTAAAAAACCACATAGGTTTCCCTTTAAAGAACCTTGACTATCCACAGAGAATTCTAAAGAATTGTGGCTGATTATACTTGTCTAATTCAGATACCTTCCACATTTCCATTGTGAGAAGAGGCTGTTGCAATCTCTGGCACAGCTTGGCAGCACTCCCTTAAGGAGTAGCATTGCTAGTGGATGTTAGTTCCCACCTACAGGTCAACAGAACCTTGAATATCATCTCTCAGATCATCTCCTTCTCTCTCTCTCTTTTTCTCTTACTGTTTGTTATTTCTTTATCCCAAGAAATCCAAGCAGCGCCCAACCATTTTTCTTGTGTCTTGCTGTCACATAAGAGACACAGGCTCACATTACATAAGCAAACTGTGAAAATTTTTGAATTCAGGATCCCCCTTGCCTGAGGAGGATCTACAGACTTCAGCACACCAGAACCACACCCCAGATAACCCAGGATCACCACCAAAGAGACCACCACGCTCCCAGTATACCTACCGTCACAGGCGCCTAGGATATTGACAGTAAGTAGACTCTTTTCACTGAACCTTGCTTATCCAGAGTGAAACTCTGTTGCTCTTGATTGTTTCTTCTTTTATTCAACTCTTTCAATCTTAAAAGATCAAAGGGTTATCTCTGGTTAAGACCTAAAAAACCAGAGCAGAGTAGTAAACCTACTTCTGAATCCCACCAACGTTTCCTTGTTGTGAGTGGAGGCTGTTGCACTCTTTCTTGGCCTTGCACAGCTGGCATCCAACTTTTCCACCAGATCAACTAATAAAGACTTAAAGTCTAGGCCTGATCTTCTCTTTATCTCTCTTTCTCTTCCTCTCTTTCAGTTTGTATTTCTTTATCCCAGAAAATACAAACTGTTCCCCCTCCTTTTCCTTGTGTCCTGCTGTCACATAAGAGACACAGGCTCACATCTTCTTGCAGAAGTGGCAACAGCCCTGCGAGTCGAGGAACAAATGGACTCTCCAGACCAGCTCTTCTCGGGCGGCTGGATTCATTGAGGGAGCAGTAGGACAGTTCTGGCTAGGTGTGATGTGGGCTTGTCTGAGTGCCACAAAGGAGGCACTCAGAGAGCTCTTGAAGTCGCTGTATTTAAATGGCTCCGTCTCCATGTACTTCAGCTCGGCGACTCTGTCCTGGAAGTCCTCCGGTAACCCAAAGACCACGTATTGCGCGAGGTCAAATGTGCCCAGACAAGCGGCAGGCTGGGTGTTGAAATTCACCAGGCTTTGGAGGGTTTGTGCTTGAGTGCTGAATCCTTGGAACGACTTGGCCGGCAGCATGCTGAGCTGCTTGAGTTGCTTCTTAAGTTCCATGCGCCAATTGATTGGCAGTGCCACCTCAAACAGCCTCTTCTTGAACTCGGCCCATGTCTTGTTCAGGTAATTTGCTGACTCGTTGGCGTAGGAAGATATGAGGTTAGTCTCTGCAAGACGGTTCCCAAGTATCTTGATCTTATTTTTTGAGAATACCACGTCCTTCGTCGTGAAGTAGATCTGCATGGCGTGGATCCACTTCACAAAAGGTTTGACCTCTTGAAACGGACCGTTAAAAATGGGACCATCCACCAGGAAAAAAAAGTAGTCAGTTGATGACAACTGACATAACACAGCTCTGGTTTCAGCTCCAAAGCTACTCCATCTGCTAGTTCAGGGCTGGCTGGCACACAGCTCAGTGCCCATTTTGGCACAGCTGAAGCCTCTAGCTTGCAATTTTCACAAGCTGCTCCTCAGCTTTGTCCCAGGCACAGCTGCTGCTCATCCTTGGCCCAGGCCACTACCAAGATGGATGAATTTGCGATGTTGTATATTGATCAATATAGCGTATATTGATCAATTTATATTGATCAATTTTTTTTTATAATTCCTCTTGATACCTTTGTCTGTGTTCCATGTCTCCTTAATACTCTTCAATAATCTCTCTCCTTCCCCCTGTATTTGCTTCAAACCACAGGAATCTTTTCTTTTTTGCCTGATAACATTCATAAATTTATACATACACCATTCAATCCTTCATGAAAAAAAGACATTGCAAGTTTCAGGATTAATCCAGGGTGGCTGAGGGGTCTCTTTTTTTTTTTTTTTTTTACTTCAACAATTGATGTTATCAGAAGTCTCCAAATCTACTTTTTTTCAAAAAAGGAAAACATTGACCCCTGACCTCTCTCATGATACCATCCTGCACACATTGTTAATTTGGTTGGTTTAACCTCCTGAAGATATTGCACATCAAACTTGAAGTGCTACATGTATAGAGGGCCTTTTTGAAATTAGTTTACCATGGTTTAGCATATTTGTGTCAGGTTCTTTTTTTTAGGGTCTGCCTTTTTGCACACCAAAAAATTACCCCGCGCACACCAAAAAAGGTGTGCACTCCAAGGTTTTTTGGAGTGCACAGGTGTGCACTCCAGCATTTCTTGGAGTGAAAATAGTTCACTCCAAAAAGATGTGGTTTTAGGAGTGAACTATTTTCACTCCAGGAAATGCTGGGTGTGCAGAAGCGCACTCCAAAAAACCTTGGAGTGCACCCTGTTGCAGTCCCGCCTTAACGGCCGCCGCAGACCGGCCATCAAGGGTAGACCGGTCATTGGGAGGAAACATCCCTCTTGATGGCCGGTGCTGATTATCGAGATCCTCCCGATGACCATCACCAGTCATTGAGAGGGATGAGTCCTCCCAATGACCAGCACCGGTCATTGAGAGGACTCACCCCTCTCGATGACGGATACAGATCGGTCATCAGGAGGAAACAAGTTCAACCCTCTCGATGACCGGTCTATACCGGTCATCGAGGAGATGAGTCCTCCCCATGACCAGCACCAGTCACCAAGAGGACTCATCCCTCTTGATGACCGGTACAGATTGGTCATCGAGAGGGTTGCTTCCTCTCAATGACCGGGACAGACCGGTCATCGGGAGGAAGCAACCCTCTCGATGAACGGTCTGTCCCAGTCATCGGGAGAAAGCAACCCTCTCGATGACTGGTCTGTCCCGGTCATCGAGAGGGATGAGTGGGATGAGTCCTCCCAATGATCAGCACCGGTCATCGAGAGGGTTGTTTCCTCTCGATGACCGGGCCATACCGGCCATCAAGAGGGATGAGTCCTCCCGATGACCAGCGCCATGCATCGGGAGGACTCTTTCCTCTCGATGACCGGTATAGGCCGGCCATCAGGAGGAAACAGCTCTCTCAATGACCGGTCTGCCTCGGTCATTGAGAGGGATGAGTCCTCCCAATGACCACCACCGGTCATTGAGAGGGATGAGTCCTCCCAATGACCACCACCGGTCATCGAGAGGGATGAGTCCTCCCGATGACCACCACCGGTCATTGAGAGGGTTGTTTCCTCCCGATGATTTGGACTGATGAGTCCTCCCGATGATTGGCAGGGATGAGTCCTCCCGATGATTGGGAGGGATGAGTCCTCCCGATGACCAGCACCGGTCATAGAGAGGGCTGTTTCCTCCTAATGACCGGTCTATACCGGTCACCAAGAAGGCTATTTCCTACCAATTAACGGTCTATACCGGTCATCCAGAGGGATGAGTCCTCCCAATGACCAGCATCAACCGGTCATTGAGAACTCCAGGGAAGCGTGGTCTTTGGAGTACCTGACCCGCACTCCATGCAAATTGGAGTGCACAGACATGCACACCAAGTAATGTGGTGTGCACAGACTTTCACACCTTTTTGGTGTGCGCGGGGTAATTTTTTGGTGTGCAAAAAGGCAGACCCTTTTTTTATCTACTTTTTGTCAACTCAAGATTAATGAGGAATATTTCCACATAAAATTTCATCGGACAATTTTTTTGCATAAAAACCCCAGATCTGAAATATTGTGTTTGGGGTCACATCCATCATGCAGCAGCTACAATCTAATCAGTTGCCAAATATCACTACTGTGGGAGTTTCTTGGTGTTTCTGCCACTATATCTCATCCCAGTGTGGGGATCCTTCTGCCATATGGCTACCAAAATGTTTAGAAGCCCCCAAAGATTCATTATGTACCTTTAATCACCACAAAAACCCCAAATGGAGACGCTACAGTCTGATCAGATCCCAAATATCACTACTTTGGTAGTTTCTTGGTGTTTCTGCCACTATATCTCATCCCAGCGCGGGGGTCCTTCTGCCATGTGTTTACCAAAATTTTTATAGGCCCTTAAAGATTCATTATGTACCTTTAATCACCACAAAACCTCCAAATGTAGCAGCTACAGTCTGATGAGTTCCCAAATATCACTACTTTGGTAGTTTCTTGGTGTTTCTGCCACTATATCTCATCCCAGCGTGGGGATCCTTCTGCCATATGGTTTGCTATATTGATCAATATGCAACATCGCAAATTCATCCATCTTGGTAGTGGTCCCAGCTGCTGCTCAGCCTTGGCACAGGCCCAGCTGCCCCCAGTCTTGGCACAGGACCAGCCACTGCTCAGCCTTTGCCTGAGCAAGAACGGGTGTTGGTAAACACACACCTGTCCCCCGGAGGCACGCCCTTGCCCACGCCCTTTGAAAAGGGCGTGTGAGACCGCACACCCTTTTTCAAGGGTGTGCGAGTCAAAGGGCATGCACACCCCTGTATGGGCGTGCGAGGGTGTGCACGCCCCCACATGGGCGTGCACCATGGCTTGTGGGGAGCCCCTTGGCGGGCAGGTGCAAGTATACCTGCTCGCCAAGAGCCCCTTGGCGGGCAGTAACAGATACCACGTCGCCAAGAGCCTCTCGGAAAGCAGGTATACATGCACCTGCTCGCCGAGAGCCTTGCCTGCTTGCCAAGAAGGATAACTCTTGGCAAGCAGGTATACAAACACCTGCCCGCCCCCCTCGGCGGGTAGGTGTATTTATCCCTGCTCGCTGAGAAGGATAACTCTTGGCGAGCAGGTATACAAACACCTACCCGCCGAGCCTGCTCACCAACAGTCCCTTGGCGGGCAGGTGCATGTATACCTGCTTGCCAAGAGAAATCCTTGGCAAGCAGGCATACAGATCCCACCTCGCCAAGAGCCTCTCGGCGAGAAGGTATACATACACCTGCCCACCAAGCCTGCTCACCAAGAGCCCCTCGGCGGGCAGGTGCATTTATACCTGCTTGCCAAGAGAATTCCTCGGCGAGCAGGCATACATATCCTACCTCGCCAAGAGCCTCTCAGCGAGCAGGTATACTTGCACCTGCCCGCTGAGGGGCTCTTGGCAAGCAGGCTCGGCGGGCAGGTGCATGTATACCTGCTCGCCGAGAGAAATCCTTGGCAAGCAGGCATACACCTCCCAGCGAGCAGGCATACATATCCCCGCTCGCCGAGAGCCTTGCCTGCTTGCCGAGAAGGATAACTCTTGGCGAGCAGATATACAAAAACCTGCCCGCCGAGCCTGCTCCCCAAGAGCCCCTCGGCAGGCAAGTTCAAGTACACCTGCTCGCTGAGAGGCTCTTGGCGAGGTGGGATCTATATGCTGGCTCGCCAATGATTTCTCTCGGCGAGCAGGTATAGATGCACCTGCCTGCCAAGGAGCTCTCAGTGAGCAGGCTCAGCAGGCAGGTGCATCTATACCTGCTCGCCGAGAGGCTCTTGGCAAGGTGGGATCTGTGGCTCTCAGTGAGCAGGCTCAGCGGGCAGGTGCATCTATACCTGCTTGCCAAGAGGCTCTTGGCGAGGTGGGATCTGTATGCCTGGAGCAGGTGTACATGCACCTGCCCGCCGAGGGGCTCTTGGTGAGCAGGCTTGGCGGGCAGGTGTATGTATACCTGCTCGCCAAGAGGCTCTCGGTGAGGTGGGATCTGTATGCCTGGAGCAGGTGTACATGCACCTGCCCGCCGAGCCTGCTCACCAAGAGCCCCTTGGCGGGCAGGTGTTTGTATACCTGCTCGCCAAGAGTCATCCTGTAAGAGTCCCGTTTGGACTCTTCACTAAAGACTTGCAAAGGCACTGAGAAACTCGTCTCGATGGTTTCTAGTGCCCAACTGTGATTTATTTCAAAGGGGGAAGGAGCTAGGAATGAGAGATCAGCATCTCTCAGTATATACAACTGGGGAAAAGGGAGAATGGAGAGGAAAGAGAGAGAGGGAAGAAAGAGAGTACATACCTAGCAATGAGAGATCAGTATCTCTGCAGAGCTAGGTAGGTGAGGAGGAGTCAGGACTATATGGGTCTAGATCTGTATCTTGTGATATGTGTGTGACACCTTGGGAGGGGGCTCACACATCCTTCTCGGAGAGCAGGGATACATACACCATACCCGCCAAGGGGCTCTCGGCAAGCAGGTACATGTACTTACGCCTGCCCATTGAGGGGCTCTCAGCAAGCAGGCACAGTGCACGCTTGTGCACGCCTATGTGAGGGCGTGCACGCCCTTGCACGCCCTTGATAAAGGGTGTGCTGTCCCACACGCCCTTTTTGAAGGGCGTGGGCGTGGGTGTGCCCCTGGGGGCCGTGTGTGCATTTATCAATGCCCGTTCTTGCTCAGGTAAAGGCTGAGAGTGGCTTGTCCTGTGGCAAGACTGAGGGGCAGCTGGGCCTGGGCCAAGGCTGAGTAGCAGCTGTGCCTGGGACAAAGCTGAGGATCAGCTTGTGAAAATTGCACTAGAGGCTGGATAGCCAGCTGGAGCAGGTGTCATGTCAGTTGTCATCTAGTGACTACTGATTTTTCCTGGTGATTGCTCTAAACTTCTGCATATTGATGTCCTTGTTCTCAGTCTTCTTTGGTTGACCGGAGGGGTTGGTTTTCAGCTGAGCTAGTGTTAAAAACAGGTCCTCAAGGTGGCTGGTTTGTACAGGAAGAGCTTCCTCTGCTTTTCGCGCCGCCCGACGGTCTTCTTGGGCTTGGAGGGCCGCCGCATGCTGTGCTTTGAGGAGCTGCTTCAGCCAGTCCCGGATGCCGTCCCCGACCAGTTTGGTGGACCCGGAGATACTTGGGCCCAAGTTCCTGGCCGTCTGATCAGCGGAGGGGTCAAAAGAGGAGGATGAGGGGTGTTCGGACATTGCAGGGAGGACGGTGGGTGACAAAGGAAGTGGCACAATCAGACGAGGGGCTGTGCTACTGGCTGTTGTTTAGCCTGAGGCAATCTGATTCAATTGGCGACGTTCAGCGTTTGCCTTCCTGATGAGAGCGTTGGGGTCCGTGAGTGGGAGAAGACTTTTGGGGTCCATGGTACTCCTGGTGTTCATCCACAGAGTTGGCCTTGTTTTGAGGTAGAAAAATGCTTAGATAATAAAAAAAGGAGGGAAAAAATTCAACGGAATTGATAATTGAGGCCGGACAGAGCGTATTCCGAACGGAACGGAACAGAACAGAATGGAGCGGAACGGAACAGAACGGAACAGAACAGAACGGAACGGAACGGAACGGAACGGAACCAAACCAAACCAAACCAAACCAAACCAAACCGAACCAAACCAAACCAAACCAAACCAAACGGAACAGAACAGAACGGATATTGGACGAAACGGAACCGATTTGTTTGGTGGTGGTTGGGTTTAGAAAAAAATGTGTAAGGGGTGAGAATCCCCTTCACTGGAGTCTGGATGGAAAGGGGCTCAAGGGGCACAAGGACCAGATTCTAGGACCAACCAAGGGGGGAGCTTTGTATTGCTGGCTCAGAGAGAAAGACAAGTCAGTTCTCTCTGTTGATCAGAGAGAGAAGAAGAAGAAGTGAAAGGCTTACCTGGCTCAGAGAGAAAAACAAGTCAGTTCTCTGCTGAGCCAGGGAAGAAGAACAGGAAACCTATATACAAAGGTGTGACAGGTCAGGTGTCCAAGGGTGACACCTTGTGAACCCCAAAGGAGGAGGGGGGTTTACACAGGATCACCTAGAATCGGGTGTTCAAAATTTGGACTCAAATGAATAACAAGAACTGCCGGTACCATGGCAGCGCTGTACAATCCCAAAACCAATCTTCATCAAGAACTCAAGGATCCGGAAGTGGGCCAAGAGTCAAGCCTGAAAACACAGTCAAAGAGACACCCTGTGGTGGCTCTTTAGAGGACAAATTCCAATTCATGGATCAACATGTTGCACAGACTTTACTTCAAGCCGCTCACTTCCACTTTGAAGATCATCTCAGCGAAGAGGCCTGTCAGAGATTCCTACGTGATAAGAAGGAGAAGCTAACTTGTTTAGGGGACCGCTTTGGTTTTGACACATCAATCATCCTCAAAGACTTACCAGCATCAATGAGTACGGTCACCCGGCGCCTAGGGTTAGATTGTGGCTTTCAAGAGCAGGCCGCGTGCCCAAAATGCTGGACTCTCTACGAAGCCATTGCGGATTTGGACAGTTGGGCAAAACAAAAACCACACACGTTGTTGACTCATTGTACGGCTTGGTTCTTCACCACCGCCAGGAAGCTCTCAAAGTTGTCAGATTCAGTGACCAATACATGCAATCAGCCAGTCTTCAAGAATTCAAGCCGGCCGGAAAAGCTGCCTGGCAACCGATTTGAACTTTTTGCCACCAGAAGCTGAAAGATTGGCTGCAAAGAAAGCTACTTTGGAGTGATTTCAAAGACCTGATTGATGCGCCTTTGCGGTATTCAAATCACGATGGTGTCATGAGGGAAATATGGGACGGCTCGGTATGGAAGACGTTGAAGGTACCCAGTGGCAAAACAGAACCGTATAGAAGCGCTTCCAGGAACCTTGTCTTCAGCCTCTATGTAGATTGGTTCAATCCCCACGGAAATAAGATTGGGGGGAAGTCTTTGGAGGTTGGTGCAATAACTCTAGTTTGCCTCAACTTACCTCCATAACATCGGCATAAAGAACATAATATATTTCTGTTTGGAATAACCCCTGGGCAGCCTTCCGCAAACAAAATGTTCAATGTCCTTCAACCACTTGTGACCAAATTCTTGGAATTTTTGACCGGTGTGTGGTATCCAAAAACATCACGGGCCCAGAGTGGACAAAAAATACGCGCAATTATGCTCCCCCTCATCGCCAATATCCCAGCATTGCGCAAGGTTGCCTGGTTTGCGTCACACTCTGTAACATTGTTCTGTTCTTTATGCAAGCTTTCGCGCCAGCAGATAGACATTGTGGACCCTGGTGAATTTCCTCTGCGGAAACACAGAGATCACATGGAATGGGCAAGAAAGTGGCTTGAAATTTCCAATCTGACGCAAAGGGATGCCAAAGTCAAAGAGCATGGAGTCTGTTACAGCCCGCTGAACAAGTTGCCCTATTGGAGGCCCCTGGAGCACTCAAGCATTGACGTTATGCATGCGCTCATGCTAGGTGTGCTCAAGGACTATTCCCTTTTGTACTTCGGATAGGCAGCAGCAGGCAAAAAAACTCAAAAAAGATCTCACCAAGCTACAGAGGATGAATAAGAGCACCCAAGGGGCGGTATTTGAGTTCATCCTTCAAAGGAGAAAAATCACAAAGAAGCGGGCCGCGGAAGAGCCGGAGCATGCAGCGAAGCAACGGTTGACGACCCAAAACCTTCAGGCCTTGGCATCGTCCAAAGGGCCAGGTGTGCTTCCTGCAAAGAAATTTCATACATCATCTAAGCTATCGGGCAAATCTCAAGGTTTGTTGGCAACAGTTCATCAGTATAGCCTCTGGACGCGCCTATTAACTTCCAGAGCAAAATTCAACTATAAATCCACGCAGAAATTCAACTAGAACATCCAAAGATTCCAATGTGGAAAGTGTGCTTACCGAAAGAGATAATCCGTCTGATGAGGAGATCCTTCCACAAAGGCAATTGGATGATCAGATGCCTCATCTCCTCCCAGAAGAACTTGAGTGTGTCCAGCAGGCCATTGAGCAGATCAGCTTACCATCTTGAGTCAACCGCCTGCCTCTCAAATTAGGTTCAGCAAGTGGGGGCTCCCTCAAAGAGGCAGAATGGGGGATCTTGTACTCGGTTTTTCACCCCCTTGTGCTTCTTCCGCTATGGGAATTTTGCAACGCAAATCCCGATTGCCAAATCTTGTCCAAGAACCTGGTGCAAATTGTTCACATAACTCATTTGCTTAACCACCGTATGATGACCACAGACAAGGTGGGGTCAATCCAGAAGGCAATCCAGCAGTACAGAACGCACACACTGACCAACTGGACGGAAATCAAATCAAAACCCAATATCCATATTATGCAACATTTCCCCAAATTGATTGAGAGATTTGGCCCACCGGCTGCCTTTGCAGCATGGGCGCACAAAAGATTGAATGGGGGAAAACCAAAACAAACAACCATTCGAGTAAGCTGAATGCATTATTTACGTCATGTGGTGAGGAACAGCACTGACTACAAGAATGCGCAGGTGTGTTGAGTAAAACTTTGTTTTGGCAATGGATTCAAAGAGCGACAATGAAGAATCTGAGAGAACTGGGCAATGTGCAGAATGACGAGGCAATACATGGATCAAAGGAAAGACTGGCGGCCTCGCCGATAAAAGATGAGCTGTACAACAAGTGGCTACATCACCTCAACAACTACACGTCACAGAAATGGATCTGTGGAGCAACAGGAGACATCTCAACTGATTCCGTTGTCTTAAGCCCAATCGTAAGGTTTTGGAAAAGCTTTAGGCATTGCCAAAATAAGGATTATACAGTAGAAAGTGTCCACAAGGGGAATTCTTACGTACATTTTAGGCTCAGCACAAGTGACCTATTTGGCAGTATTCAGACTGTGTTCTCCTTGGCTCAGATTCCAAACCACACGTTCTTGGAGGTTGCACTGTTTGTTGATCTGGCAGATAAGGACAACTGCCCAAAGCCTTTCTGCGCGGTTTCCAGCCTCCATTATCAGCTATTAGGTCAACCTAACCCCGCGCAAACATTGGTGTTATTCCAGGATCAGGTGGTCAGACATGTTGCATGTTTGACAAATCCTCCAGGGGTGTTTGGTGTTGAGACTGAAACCATTTCTATAGCAGTTGTCCACCATTTGGTCAGTGCACACCCCCAGATACAACCCGCATTTTATTGCATGACCCCGCTATTAACTGATGTGATGGCCACATTGAACAGGGCCTCACACAAGCTGGAGGACTTGCGTGACCATATGCTGCCCCCTGTCTTCCCCCACATCACGGCCCCTCCGCCAATTCCATTTCGGACAATCATCCACAATACCCATCCCAAATGCCCCAAATGTGTGCTGCCCTCCTTCATACCTGTGACGTGGATGCCTTGACCGTCTTGGACAATGGTCAGAGATATCAAAAGCCCAAGACCACTTTTTTTCCATGCTCCCTCCCTTCCACTCCTGCCATCATGCCCAAAGTCATATGTCAATCTCATTCCCCTCCTTTGCGCGCGGTACACCAGTTGCGGCCCTATCATAAATCCACTTAGTCCCCCAACCCTTTCACCCTGTTGTGTCATCTCTTTGGCCCAAACTTTGCACGCAAGTGCCAGGGTTCCCCCTTCCACACAACCTCTGGCATTGTGCCCTACCCACAAGGTTGTACAAAACATTTTGGGTTGGCCAGCTCATGCACATGCATGTGTGCATTGGGCTGCAAAACAACATACGCAAAACAGGACTGTGGATGACTTTGGACAATTTTCCATGTCCGCCACAGCCCTATCTCCACTGTCCCCTGCCAATTTCATCCCATAGATCTTGGTCGATTGTCCAAGATCTACAGCAAAACCTTGCCCCCATGAAAATCTTTGCCACCCAATCATCTTGCCCGATCCCAGAGACACCCTTCCTATCAGCTCCCCTGCCCTCCAACCAACATCCACTTCTTCATGTGGCCAAAAACCACATCCAAAATGCACTTGAGGCGGGTTAGCGGACACTTAGGGAACCCCATGGCATTCTACAGACCCCTGAAGATGTCTTGCTTCCAATTTTATACCCTCCCAAATGGGGGTGTCAGTGTTGGGAAATCTTACACTATGCACGTCCCAAACTGGGATGATCCTCCAGCATCCAGCAGGTGGATTTACATGTGTTCAAATCCTCCCATGAGGCCAACCACCCAGCTAGTTTTGATACATGTTTCCAGTTGTTTGATGCCCAGCCCGCTAGATTCTACTTTTTGATTTGGTCTTCCCCAACATCATTTCTGACTTTCAGGTGCACATATAACAGGCGGTACCTTTTGCAATCAATGAGAGCTCCTCCATTGTTGCACTATTCTTCAAGAGCTGAGCCACTCAATCTATTGAATTGATTTAACACCCGATCATCAAGCGCCTTATGCCCCAACCTAATCCGCCACTGCCAGGGGGTTCTGGTGAAAAAATTTTAACAAACAATCAGAAGAAATGGTTGAAAGATGTAATTTGTTCCATGAAATCCAAGATCAAACTGGAATTAGAACCTGACCACGACAGTAGGAGCCCCCTTCAAAAGGCCCTGGACAACAATTATGCCCTCAGGCACATTAACATTTACTACAATGGTGCAACACAGGAGGCCCTATCAATGGGGTTGAGTGAAACTCAAATAACCAACTTTTACTCCCTTTGGGTAGCACACCGTGCCTGTCAGCCTTAGAGTCAACACAGCTGACCTGATGTCTGCCCTTTTTCTACTCATTACATATGAAATTACATCATATCTTTTTCATCTTAAGAGATATCATTATTTTGACTTCATATTCTGTTTCCTCATGCAATTTTAACCCTAGTTACAACTTACCAATTCTTTGTAACTATACTCCTTCCCTGAGTTCTTGAGTTGTGGCGCGCAGGTGCAGTTGTGACGTGTCAGCGCTACCAGGCGCGCCAAACCACATGTACATATGTAATTACATAAGCAAACTGTGAAAATTTTTGAATTCAGGATCCCCCTTGCCTGAGGAGGATCTACAGACTTCAGACCACCCAGAACCACGCCGTAGATAACCCAGGATCACCTTACAAGAGGATACCACGCTCCCAGTACTCCTACCGTCACAGGCGCCTAGGATATTGACAGTAAGTATACTCTTCATTTGAACCTTGATTATCCAGAGTGATTTTCTGTGTCTCTTGATTGCTTCTCTTCAATGCTTTTACTTCAATCATTCTCAAGATCAAAGGTTACTCTGTTAATCCTAGACTCAGTCTAAAAATCAGAGCAGATTAGTATTACTATTCTGTGTCCCCCCACCGTCTCCTTGGTGCGCGCGGAGGCTGTAGCCCTTGTTGGTCTAGCACAGCTGTCCTTATCACTTTTCCAGGTGATTCAAGTTGACTTTTGAGGATCCTCCTAAAAGGAGTAGATAGACCCCCTCCAGATCATTATATTTCTCTGTCTCTTTCTCTTTCCTTCTCTTTCTCTCTTTCTCTCTGTTTGTAGTTCTTTATCCCAAGAAATACAACCAGTGTCCCCTACTTTTCTTGTGTCCTGTAGCCACTATAGAGGCTCAGGCTCACATTGCCAAGCTGGGCGGAGGTTAGCCATTTCTTTGCACAAACCCTGGGGCCACAAGTCTGACCTTCTTTTCCATGTAGGACCCCCTATTGAGAAGAAACGCAACATAGAGTACTGTTTGGCTGTTTACAGAGAGGATATATCCTGAAGGAACACCTCCGTGTTTGTCAACTTCGCAGCCCTCAAGCATTCCAGACTTAGTTTCTGGAAATATGTACACACATGAGAAAATACCACAGCACCATCTGAACCTACATATCAACGGTGGGCCGCTACGCTAAACTATCCGTAGCGTGCGCTATCCGCTAGTTTAGCGTTGCGTAGTTCCTGACACATTGCCGTTAGTTGTAGCGCCCGCTACGGGCTGCTACGCTACGCTAACGGGTGCTAACAGCGCTATCAGCTTTTTCAGCGGTTGAATAGCACTGCTAGCGCTGATAGCGGTTGATAGCGGTGATAGAGGCCCTGTAGTTTCAAGGGGTGCCTGTTAGCGGTAGCGGGCAATCACTTCCCGCTAACGGAAAACCCTGTCATTTGTAGTTTAGATCCGCTACGCTGCGCTGAACTACGGACTAAATGTAGCTTAGCGGCCCGCTGTTGTACATATCCAAGTACCCACCAGGGAACATTTTCACCCCTGTTGGCGATAACTATCCATCAGAATTCACACGGAATAAAATTGTATGTAGCACAGATAAAACATAAATACATCACATTCACATAGAGCTACATACCACCTAGGCAATATTTTTTTTCCTCAGGAAGTCTTAAAGAGTGAGAGAATCATGATTAACCATTCAATGTGCCTGGATTCAAACATCTCAGTTTTTCCCTTTCATTGTTTCCCTGCCAGCCAAATAAGGCTACAAGCAGCCTCATTTTTCCACATTTACCAGCATAGATCATCCCATTGTGGGTGTACCTGGATATGTAGCCTTCTCCTGAATACCTTCACCCGCAAAATGCTCAGTTCTGGCCCACAGTCACTGAGTCCAAGAAGCATTACCTCCCAGCGGGGCGCGGCTTGCCAATTTTTGGCCTTAATACATGCCGCCTGCCCATGTTGAGCCCCCAATGATTGATGTAGTGTTGACTCCACAAGCTTGACTACCCCAATTCATCACCTCCTCACTTGGACAATTGTCCAACGTGTCCGGATCATATAACTCAGCCACATAACTGACCCACACATGTGGGCTCCTCCTCAGCCTTTTCAGCCCCATTCCGGCGTGCCAGATCAGGATTACATAAAAGGTTTATTACAAATAACTCCAGCTTATGATTGGGTAAGCTTTTGTTCATGGGAAATCCGTAAGTCTGGCCTGCCGCCCCAGTCCTATTCCCATGAGGTCTGCCCTTTTGTCTTCCCATGCATGCCCCGTCTCTCACCAAAATCTATCCTACCCCTACAACCACTTGGTACAACTTGAAGCGTATACAAATATGTTGCCCTCAAAACCAAAAAAATTTGCAGTGCAAAATTTATTTGATGCAGCCATGAACCCTCTGATCCCATCAAATCTCACAGCTGCACAGCAGGAATGGCTATGAGATGTCATTCAGACAAGCAGTGTCCTGCCTAATCCTCAGTTTCCTAATGATGGGATAGAACCCCCGTGGCATACCCTTCAGGACAATCAATTCCTCAAGCTGATGAATTATTGCTCCCATGGCCAACTGTAGGAGGCCAAAGGCAAAAATGTGCCTCAGTGCCCCCTACCTCTGATGTGCTTCTGGATGGTTGTGGCGCGCAGATCAAAAGATGTCTGTCAACCACCTCCATCCCACCTAACCCAGTGTCAGCCAGGTTTTTGCTGTTAGGCTACCCTATCTATAACACACTCAATGTACTGGCATAACCCAAAGGCGGTTTCCAGTGCGGAACCCTGACTGCCTGCAAATCACCACCAAGCACACTGATCTTGGTGTGAGTTTTAGGATATTCCTCATTAAACAACATGTAAATACATGTCATATACCACAATATAAAAAGATATGTGTCTAGAGGTCCATGCATGACATTTATATACAAATCCACCTAAAGTAGGAATAGCTTTCTTTCTAACCAGGATTGAGATTTAATTGGAAGATTGGAGTACATCACTTTGGAAAATGCTTTATCGGGAAGCAATCCCCACCACAAATGTCTTGATAAATTGGTTGTAAGAAATCATGAGTAAGGAAAACATCAATGGGTGTGCTAAAAAACAGCCGTAAACACTGCAGCGCAAGTATTCAAACACTGAGAATCATGTGCCAGAGCAGTAAATACCAACCAACCGCACAAGGCAAATACCAACCAACTGCACAAGGCAAATACCAACCAACCGCACAAGGCAGGAATATCTGAACTCCGCCTGCGACCTGCAATGTTGCACCCAATCATCAGTACGTGTTCTATAAATGGAACTGGACTCACATACCACTGACCCTTAACCGGACATGGGTACTTCCGCACCAGAGGGACCAGTGGTCTCCCCTTGACCCAATTGCTGAGACTGTTGAGTTTTAAAAGCTGGAGACTTCACCATCATCTTGTTAGCAAGATTTTTGAGTGCCATGTTCTCGCTAGCCAGATGTTCTGCTTGGAATTCCCCCACTTTGGCAAGGTAATTTGAGTTGTAAGCATCTTGGGGGAAACGGGATGGAACAATTTGATCTGATGCCTTGTCAGCAGTGGGAGCTCAGGTATCTCGACGTTCCAAAAGACCCCGGACCAATGTGGTGGCCCATTTGGTTGACCGCTAGTCAGAAGCATTCTTGCCGCTGCTGCCAGCAAGACCAGCAAGTATCAGATTCATTCTCACCCTTCAAGATTTTCAAGATTCAAGACTTCACGCCTCAAGACCCAAGATCCTTACTCATTCCTCAAGATCCTCAAAGTTTCATCTTCAAGACCCTCAAGATGTGATCAAGAACCTCAAGCTTCAAGATTCAAGAATCCACACCTCAAGCTTTCAATCATCAAGACCTCAAGATCCTCAGCCTCTCAAGCTCTCATTTCATTCCTCCCAATCCTTCTCATCCTCTTACCCAGTTTCATTTCCCCCTCTGGTCCACTCCCTTCAAATTCTTGGTCCCAACACAGCATGTGCTGGGGGTTTGTCTTTTGTTTTGTCTGTGGTTTTGATTCTTCTTCTCCCTTTCTTCTCTTTCCATTGGTGGTTGATTTTTTTGTGTATGTGTCTGCCTCATCTCTTTGGTTTCTCCTTTTTGTCTTGTGTTTTTGTTTTCTTTTCTTTTCTCCCTGTTGTCTGTTGTGTTGTGTGCGCGCATGGCGCGCAAGGAGATGATGAAATTTATGTGACAGGTCGCCTCCCTGAGTCCAAGTTCGCCAAACTTGGAGGATGGGAGAGGCATGGCATTCTGATCCAAGAAATAAGGCCATCACTTTTTCCAAATCATCATCAAGACTCCCTTCCAAGATTCCACCCCCTCCCATCAAGAATCCTTTCCTAGATCCTTTCCCAACAAACCAAACCGTTGTTGAGGATCTGAACTCCGGCGGAACAACTCCAAACCACTTCCACAGCTATCAATTCAAATCCGTTCAACCCTTTCTGGACCGATCCGTGAGGGCAGTCACCCCAACACCTTTTCCCCTCCCAGCGCTGCCTCCGGCCTAGCACCAAGCGGAGCTCCATGCCAACATTTTCTTCTGGGGGCCTTTAGCACTTTGTCTTGCAGCTAGGTCTACACAGTGAATAATATTTTCCATTGCCCTGCTTTGCCAATGTGCACCAACTCTTGAAGGGGCCACATTATTATTGTCTTCCTCAAAATCTGAGACAGTGTCAGGGTCACGCAGCAAGTGTGCCAGGATTTTCTTGGATGGGTACAATTTGAGGAATGTGTCTGCACAAAGGTTTGCAATCTCCATGAAAAGAACAGCAGCGGTCAGCTTTTTTGCTATCTCTTGAATAATCAGAACATCTTATCTCACCTTTCTCTTTGTTGCTCTCACATATTGAGATTGTCGAGATACTTCCGGTGATGTTAACTGATTCCTCCTCCTAGTCAAACCTTGATTTGTGATCCATTCAAAAACACAAGTCTTAATGCCAGGGAGTGCCGTCTCAACCACATCAACGTTTGTGCGCTTGGCCCAAGGCAACCAGTGGCGGATGGTGATGTCAACCATCACCGTGTTCCACAAGCTGTTGTTTGCCAAAGGCGCATTCCAATCAAACACAAAGCGCGGGAATCTATGCTTGGCTAAGTCGGATTCCATATCCCTCTTGATGTGCGTCAAAGCCGGAGAAGTGGCCAGGAAGGGCAAGCTTTGAAAATTGACACCAATGAGACGGTTCTTCAGATTTTTGATCACACTTTTCTGGACGAGTTTGATTTCTTGTTTGTTTGCGTTTGGGAGAGCTTTTGTTGCTGCTTCTACACGTTGACTAATGGCCTCCTTGCGGTGTGCTCGCCAGCTGTCGCAAGATTCCATCTTGTCTATCGTAGCCGCGTTTGGGAGATCCTCCGACTTTGCATTGGTAGCCAGCCCCATCATGGCTCTCGTGAAAGTTTGCAGACTGCGCAGGACTTTATCGCAATGGTGAGGCTTATTGTCAGTGGCTTGCGTGATTATTCTTGTAAGATTTTCATTCTTCCTTTGCTCCTGGGTACAACCTTTGACTGCTCTGCGGCAATGGTTGCTGTTGTCAGCCAAAGTTTCAAGCAGAACGTCTGAAGAGTCATGATGATCGACCGAGTTTTGTCAGTTGTTTTCAGTTACAGCAAATGGGAAGTAACATGCGCGCATGGGCTCACCTCCATCCAATCTTTCAATTGGGCTACTGTTTGATAAATCACCCAAAAAGAACTCTTTGTCAAGATCCATATTTTTGATTGTCACAAGGGGCTTTGGAATTTTAGATTTGTGTTGCCAGAACAATCAAAAGATCAATTTTAGTGTCAGTCAAACCTGGAAAGGCGTAAAGGGAATTGGAACCAGCAAAGTACGGTGTGGTTGCAGTGATGAGGGCGAAGAACAGAAACAGCCCCGGCAAGACAAGCCCAATTTTTGGTGACTGTTGTTGGACGGATATAGTATATTCGATGAGAGGAAATGAGTTGACATCACACTGATTCCTGTGGCTCACTCCCCTCCAACGAGTCCACAACACACTAGTACAATGCTGAAAGGTTGCAACTGGCCCAATCCAGCCGGGCTATCTGCCATTCACCACAAAGGGCCTCAAAATTATGACTTTCATGCAAAATGGAGCAACTCTCCATGGATTTTTCTATTCTTTGTACATATGTATTTAGACCACCCAATGCCAAACAAATCACATGTAATTTTCACCTCCTTTGAATAGTCCCCTTGTACAATTCTTTTTCCTGCATCTGGGCCATTTGAGCCCCGTGTATGAACCAGAAAAAAAATAAGTAAATAGAATTTACCAGAGCAGCTATGTATGTACTTATGTAGCCTGGCCGCCTGTTGTGACATCTTGTAGTGTCAGACCAGGTCAGACCTTGGGTGGTGGGTGTTGGCTTTGGATGACTGGTGAACATGTGAAAAATTACAAAAAAATATCATGTACAACCTTGGTGCTCCACTTCAGCACTTTCTCCCACTCATCTGCTTGTGCAAGCAACTGTCATATCCCACTCTTCAGGCAACCAACACCACACCTGGAGCGTGCCAGACCAAGATTGACTTGGACAATTGTCCAAGTTGTCAAATCAACTCAAAGGAAGCTTGGTTTGGCAGGTTGCTGCAGAATCAACCAAAACAAACCGGTTAGGAACCCGTGCCACCAGCAGGTGGTTGTCGTAGAACATGAACTAACTCGGAGTTCATAATTTTTTTTGTATGGTGTCACTCAGGCAAGGCAATACATTTGATTGCCTGAGTGTGATCATTGGCTTCTGCTGAACCGGTTAATTGGGCCAGCATGTCATTGGTGGCCAATCAACCGGATGTAAACACTTGTACATCAGATACGGTCTGTTCTTGTGCTTGCAAAGACCCGGAGCCAGCCAAGTCCCCACACAAAACCATGTGTCAATCGTCCTTTTGCCCCAAGCAAATTGGGACAATTGCTCCAGCTGGAGAGGGCCAACATGTGCTGCCGCATTGGGACCAAACCAGTTCCTCTCTCCCACTTGCACTTGTGGTACTTGGTCTCCAGCACATGCCGCTGCTCCACCTTATTTTGACACTATATCTTGATCAGGCACGTGCCCAGCTGATCTATGATTTGTAACCTGCACAAGGTTCATTCCCCTCTACTGTAGCAAGTTCTCATCACATACATGTATTTACACAGAAGCAAACCGTTGCGACAGTGGGGAAATACAGACATGTGTATATGTATGCAGTTTAAGATTACATACATACTGTTTGTATGGATTTCAGTTCTTACATATGTATGTAGCCGTCAGCCTTCTTTGCCATCTCAGTTTGTGATGCCTTATTGCATATGTACATCTTGTACATATGTACATACTCCAAATTGTGGTATGCACATCCGCTAATCATTATGTATGTTTCAAATCATCAATTGCCAGCTTCAGCAACCTTCATGTTCAGTATCTAACAGTATTGGCCATGACACAACACCATACTTTCTTTCGGCTCAGGAATTCAAGCTATTCATGTACCTTTCTCACACTTTCTATCAACAACTTTCTTGCCTTCACCCAAGTCCCCGGTCACTTTTGGCTTCACATCAACAACAGCTGTGCACCTCTATCAACACCTTTCAGGCTTTTGTGGTGATTTCTTGCCTTTTGACAGTGATATGTGGGCTCATCCTTTCTCTAGCGCTCTTCCTCCATGCTCATTCAAGCTTTTGTTGTTGCGCATCAAAGACCATACCTCTCAGCTCAACACGGAAAATCCCTCTTATCTTATCATCACTTCACAGCAAAAAATAGGTAGCATCGATTGTCACACAATGGTATCATCAACACTCCGTCTTTTGTCATCACACTGCCGGCCAACTGCCTTTCAATCAAAATCGAAACTATCCAGTAAGCTTGAGGTCCCTTGATGATCAAAGTCTCTACCAATCTTCTTAGAACCATTGGTACATCATCTCTGTCAAGCCACCCCAGCTCTATCGGCTTCGTCGGCCACCATTCCACCCCAATCCAACTGTTCTGAAGCGGTTCAAATCTCCCTGTGTGTCCCTACATTATTTCCTCACACACCACATCAACTTCCCCTGTCATTGCTCAAAATCATCTGATCGTTTGACTTCTTTGCTTGATCATTCTGTCCCACCAGCCTATTCACCCATTGGTTTTACCCTAGCCCCAATTCTAGGTTCCAGTTCCCAGAGTCATCCCATATGTCTTCTTCCAAAAGTTCTATCCCACAAATCAAAAGCTCTTCAGACAGTAAAAACGCCAAGAGTGAGCGTTCCAGCTTGGGTGCGTCCTATGTTGATCTATTTCCACCATTAGCCACATGGCTAATTGAATTACCGCTTTTTTTTTTTGAATTCACAGCTCTTGATAGTTTGCAAGGACCTGCCCCTTCCCTCAAAGCCTATGCAAACTACAAATCTTTCTCCCCACCCTGTCAGCCTTAGAGCCATCACAGCTGACCTAAAGCTGCCTGTTCTACCTTTGTTACATATAAATTACTTTATATCTTTTTCATCTTAAGAGATAACCTTGTTTTGACTTCATATTCTGTTTCCTCATGCAATTTTAACCCTAGTTACAACTTATCAATTCCTTGTAACTATACTCCTTCCCTGAGTTATTGAGTTGTGGCGCGCATGCGCAGTTGTGACGTGTCAGCGCTACCAGGCGCGCCAAACCACATGTACATATGTAAATTACATAAGCAAACTGTGAAAATTTTCGTAGTCAGGATCCCCCTTGCCTGAGGCGGATCTACAGACTTCAGCACACCAGAACCACCACCCAGATAACCCCAGGATCACAACCAAAGAGCCTACTATACTCCCAGTATACCTACCGTCACAGGCGCCTAGGATATTGACAGTAAGTAACCTCTTTCACTGAACCTTGTTTATCTCAGAGGTACAAATCTGTGTCTTGCTTGATCTGCTCTTTCTTCTGGTTTTGCCTCATTCTTGATCACAGGGCTGTCCGTCCAATTCTACAGGCCTTTGCCTCTATCTTGATCACAGGGCTGTCCCTTATTATCACTTGGCCTTTGCCTCAAAATCTAGGTTCAGGGCTGTCCCTCAGGTTTCCCTTTAAGAACCTTGACTATCCAGAAGGAAGCTAAAAAAATTGTGGCTGGATTAAACTTATCTAATCCAGATACCCTCCTGAGAGGAAGCTGTGGCACTTTTTAGCACAGAGTAGCAGCACTCTTCTGAAGAGTAGCATTGCAAGTGGACGTGCATTCCCACTAGAATAACCTAGTACTTCTCTTCATCTTGATCCTGATCTGTTTTCTCTTTTCTCTTTCTCTCTCTCTCTCATAGTTGTATTTTCTTTATCCCAAGAAATCCAACTATTGCCCCCCCCATTTCTTGTGTCCTGCTGTCACTGTAGAGACTCAGGCTCACACACCCACGCTCCTTCACAGTGAAAGGCAACAAGCCGGCAAAAAGGAGTACTTGACGGGTTGCTCCAAGCTTGAGGAGATATTGCAGCACGCTTTGGGACTTTCTAAATCTATATCCCTGTCCCTCCAGCCACCATCATCTCTGGGCTCAGAGAGATGCAGGAGGCGTGCTGAAAGAGAAAGCAAGGTGGATTTAATTTCTCTCTGAATGCTATGTTTCCCTGTAAACCCCCCTCCTCCCTTGGGGTTCACAAGGAGTCACAAGTGATCCCCACATGTCACATACTTACATATAGCTCGACTCCTGTCCTTCCCTGGTTCAGCAGAGAACTGACTAGCAGTCTCTCTGAATCAGGTAAGCCTCTTCTCTTTCTCCTCTTGTTGTTTCCTCCTTCTCATCCTTCTAGGAGAGAACTGACTAGCAGTCTCTCTGAACCAGTGCAATCCAAACTCTCCCCTTTGGTTGGTCCTAGAACTCAGTGTAAACCCCCTCCCTCACTTGGGGCTCACAAGGTGACACAAGACATTTCACACTTAGATACATAGCCAGTTTCTCTTCCTTCCCTGGCTCAGCAGAGAACTGATTCCCTTTCTCTCTGAGCCAGGTAAGCCTTTCATTCTTTTCCTCTCTCCTTCTTCTAGTTGTACTTAGCAGAGAACTGATTCCCTTTCTCTCTGAGCCAGTCCTTCATCTGAAATATACTTACTTGGGCACTAGAACTCTCGAGACGAGCTCCCAGCACCACCCTTACGACCTTTAGTGAAGAGTCCAAACGGGACTCTTACACTTTTTTTTTCTAGCCCACGAACGCCAGAATCCGAAATTTTTTCTTCCTTTGCGACCATCGACCCCTTTCATTTTGACCCAAAACATGTCTACAGCCTTTTGACTCCCCTCCCAACCACCACTTTGTTCTTCATCAGAAATCACAAAACTTGACTTGGCCAACTCCTTGGCCAAATGCATACTTGACTGGCAGGAAAATCGTGATGCGTGGATGGCCATTAATGCGCGTCTGGAAAATCTTTTGCTAACCCTATTGGAGAGATCAATGAAAGTTCCCTTAAATTCACCTTACCCCATCACTCCCCGCTCGAACTCCATCGCACCTGCCTCCTTGGCCCCACCGGCCATCTTGTCTGTAGACTCAGTCGATTCAGCTAATCCGCCCGTTCCCGACCTCCTCGTGACTCCTTCGCCCTCCCCAACCGTGCCATGCAAACATCGCCAATTGTTCTCGCCACCACTTTTGGCCCCGCTCTCAAACTCGACCCCGTCATCTCTTTGGCCTTTAGCTACTACGCCTACCAGACCTACAACCTCATCAGCAACGGATAAGTCTTATGACTCGCCACCCCAAGAACAGCTCGTGATCCTCAGCAGCCCAGTCACACTTAAACCAGCGACCAGCACCCAACACTCAGTCTCCAAAAGCAACAACCCAATCTCGGTTATCACTGCCAAACTACGCCCCGACAGACTCACCCACAAGTCAAACTTCAGAACAACCACGCCAACCCAGCCACTGGCAGCGGGCACTCAAACAGCCAATCAGCAGCCAGAACCAGAACCCGCCCTCTCACGACCAGCATCAATCACCTCCATCAGCCAGCCCTCCAGTCCGCCCCCCAAGATCAGCGCTGCCGCATTCTGCGAGGCCCGAGCGGCCAGGACCTCACGCGCCAGCATCTCCAGCTCCTTCTCCGACATTGCCGCCGGCAAGACCGCCGCACCTTGACCACCCTCTTCAGCCTCTCGATCTAGCTTGCCAAGCTGTCTGATGAGCTGCTCGCCACTCCTGGCTCTACCCCCGCGTACCCTCCTTCCCACACGAACCTTGCCAGCCTTATCATCTTCCCCATCCACTCTTCTTTCCCGGGCAATCACACCGCCAACGCTCTTGTCCATGAAAGCCTATCCAACTAATCCTAAACTGTCAAACTCGCCTCATGCATCGTCGTCACCCTTTCCTTGCTTCACACCCTCAACTCCCCCTTCTTGCCCTCCATCAGCATGCGACAGCGTCCAAATTCAGCCTTCCGGTCGCACACCGGCTTCCCCGAACATCCTGCCCTGGCAAGAACAACTAAAGGCCATCCATCTGCCATCTTCCAGTACCACGGGGGCGTCTAACCCCAATTTAGAAGCAGCAGACTTCCTGAACAGCCTCGACCGATGCCTGGACCAAATCCGAAGCCTCCTTGGGGACCGACATGACCAGCTCATAGCCAAAAGTGGACCTGCTACGCGCCAGCATCGCTATTCTCTGCCATTGGCGCCGACCTCACCAAACTCTGCTAATCCTCCACGTCCTTCATTCCCACTCCACCCCATCTCCTTATCGCCGCCGCAGTCCACACTGACCCCTTCAAAGTCCCCGCCACCCCCCTTTCACTTCATTTCCTCACCTCCACCGTACTCCCAACCATCCCTCCATTCATCCCCCGACATCAAAAAAGATAACAACCGCCACAACCACGCCAACTTGCCCCCATCCTCAGCAGTCCAGCTCCCTTGCCAATTGCACCACCAATTCAAAAAACTGGAGCCAACCCCTGCAACACCCTGCTCTTCCCACAGAACTCCTTCCATCTCACCAATCCCCCTCTTCTCTCTTGATTTACTGCTCCATCCCCCCACTCCTCACAACAGCCCAATTGTTCCCTTCTTCCTGTTTCCACCCCCTCATGGCACTGCTATTTTTTATTATCCCCCTTTTTCTTTTATAGGAGGGGAGACTGTAAACCCCCTCCCTCACTTGGGGTTCACAAGGTGACACAAGACATTTCACACTTAGATACATAGCCAGTTTCTCTTCCTTCCCTGGCTCAGCAGAGAACTGATTCCCTTTCTCTCTGAGCCAGGTAAGCCTTTCATTCTTTTCCTCTCTCCTTCTTCTAGTTGTACTTAGCAGAGAACTGATTCCCTTTCTCTCTGAGCCAGTCCTTCATCTGAAATATACTTACTTGGGCACTAGAACTCTCGAGACGAGCTCCCAGCGCCACCCTTACGACCTTTAGTGAAGAGTCCAAACGGGACTCTTACACTCAGCTTCAGTGCCCTTTGAGCTCTCCTCTCTGGTTCATCTGCCTTGCCCAGTGAAGGGGATTCTCACCCCTTACACCCAACCACCACACAAATCCGTTCCGTTCCGTTCCGTTCCGTTCCAAAATCCGTTCCTTTCTGTTCCACTCCAAATCCGTCCGTTCCGAATCTGCCCGCCAAAATCCTGTCCTCTTTGAATCAAATCACATCCATTCGGCCCAATTTTTTCCATTCCGCTCCGGTTACTTCCCGTCCAACCTCAGTTTCATTTCCGTCAATTTTTTTTCCGGTTTTTTCCTTTCTTCCTTGGTTAGTTCCTCAATCTTCTCCTCTCAACAACCTCGCTTCTCATCCTTCGTACACTCCAAACCACTGCAAATCGCAACTAGTCAACCAAGATCACCGGTAATCTTAGCGTCCATCTCCAATTGGCTCAGACAGAGGATTTGTGCCGGTTACGCGGGTGACTCATTCTGTCGAGCGGTTCGAGCCATGGTTCATCTGGACAAGAACTGTATGGAGGTGGACGGCCTTTTTTTCATCAAGGGCCGCTTGATTCTTCCGGCCGACCCTGCGCTCCGACTGGAGCTCATCAGTAAAGCCCACAGTCAACTGGAACATGCCGACCACACCCAGACAGCCCGCAAGCTTCGGTGCAATTTCTTTTGGAGAAATATAAACAAGGAGGTCAAAATATTCACGCAGGTGTGCTCCTCTTGCCAGAAAACAAAGCCTGCGGGGATGATGCCGAACTCAACAGGGGAATCTTGTTCTGTTAACGATCTCGATCCCTCCCTTTGACTGTATTGACACCTCCCCACTAACGTTCCCGACGTCTCCCATTGACTGAATCCTCCCTTTGTTTCTTCGGCCAGCGTTGACCCGTTTGTTGGTTGCAACTGCAAAACCAACTTATCTGCCTGCAACAACAACTCAGACAGCCGCTGCGTCACGCCTCTCGCCCCTCCTCAAATTGTCTGCTCGCCCTTCTCCTCTGAGCCTGTTCTCGCGGCCACTACACTGTCAGCCTACGTGATGCCAAGGATACTATCCTTCTAGCTACACGCGGTGCAAAGCAAAAGATTAGAGTTACAAAACTCTAAGACAAGGTTATAAGGGATAATTCCAACGTAATTGTTGGGAATTATGGCGTAAGAATAGGGCAATTTGGGCCAATTTAGACGTAATAAAATTTATATACTTAATTTTAAGAGGGGCCTGATAACTCAGGGGTGTTTAATACCTCTAGAATGAAGAACTGGGGCCTGTAAACAGGTGTGGTTTAAATCCCAGAAAGAAATGGCGGAGAATCTCAAGAGAAGGGGCTTAAACTTACTAGTATAAGACCCTAGAGGCACTTGAGGTTCTTCAGGCGTGAAGTTGGGCAGTTGGAGGCGCCCAGGAGAGGTAATCTTGAGGGCAGGGTGGTTACTGGACAGCTTCAGGGCGGAAATTGGGGCTAAAAATCACGAAAGTAGGTATTTATACCTGGCAAATCACAGGCTAATGAGGCTGTTGAAGGCGGGTAAAATTATAGTAGGTAAATTTAAAGCTGCGGAATCTCCTTTTGGGCGGAGAAAGGGCCCTTTTTATAGCCTAGGCAGGCCTCCAGGGGCGCTCAGGGGACATGGGGACACTTGTGGGCGCATTCTGAGGCAATTTGGTTGCGCTAGAAGGCGCTGTGGGTTGTGGAACCTTGAAGCTTGGATACAAGGGTTGCCAAGGACCATTTACAGAGGTTCTGCGGGATTTTACACATCCCTTACACGTCATGGGGGCTGGTTTGGGGGTTCTGTGACGGTCATTTCCGTGGAAATGTGCCACAGAAGGTACTAGAACTGGCTTCTGTGTACTTGTACACGTGCAAGCAGTGCTTTATATATGTTCTGGAGGCGCTCATTGATTGCTCCAGTTCATTTGACCCCTTCTACACATTTACTACAGTTGTAATTTATGTGTAGTGAGGCTTGGGAGAAGCTGGGGCGCTTTTTAGTGTCTCCTGTGCACGCTGCAAGAGCTCTTCTTCAATCTAGAATGTTTTATATTGAATGACGTGGTAATTACATCTTGTTTGGTGATTAATTACATGTGTACAAGCCCTATAACACATGTAATATTGTTATTGGGGCGTATTCTGGCCCATTCTTACTTATTGGTAGCCTGAGCGCTTTGGTTGCGGGCTATTTTATGCATTATGCATATATGAACACTATGGGCGCGGGCTTGAGCTCTAGGCAACAAAACACGCGGGCTTGGGTGCGCCACACAACAAATAAAGCTATCTTTTGAACTGTACACAACACCTCAGTTACGTCACTGAAAATGGTTGTAAATATATGTATTTATATATATATGTGCATACAAGTGCATCCACGCAGGGCGTGATACACTTGCGTAAACTTTGTAGTTAGTTTACACAAGGGGTAATAATTAAGGGTACTTGTAAGTGAGGTACGCTAGGTTAATTTACCCGTAGAATAAGAATCTCCTATAATATTTCACATATCAATTACATAAAGCTGAGTAATTAATTATTTATATATGTATTTAATGTTTTTTGCGTAGTTTTACATATGTAAGAGTAATAATGTCTCTTTCATATGTAACACTACTTTTTATGGTTTTTATTTGTATTATTTCTATGTCACGGTGGCTCTGCCATAGTAGCCAGCTGACATACACCGTCTAGCAACCTTCCTGAGTGCTCCACGGTCCTAGTTCCGCCTCACTCTCTTCAACCACATCATCATCACCCCTCCGCGCCATCTCACACTTCGTCGACCTCGCCAACACCCCCTACAACATCTCCTACTTCATCAATCTCACCGAAGCCCTCTGCGCCATATTACACTTCATCGACCTTGCCGACACCCTCTGCGCCATCTCTCACACGTCGCGCCGCCCTAATCCGCCCGCCCACACTGTAGGAATACAGACCAAAGCCCGCAGCAACCGTCCAGGAAGCTCGCGCGGCCAGACAAAGGCGCAAGCCCAAGCCCAGCCGCAAAGAAAGGTTAGCCCTCCTTTGCGGTCCAGACATAAGCCCTAACCACGGCCAAAGCTAACGCAATGTATCGCCTTGCGGATTACAGAAGCGCAGACAGCGAGAACCTTGAAGGTTGAAGCACAAAGACAAGAACAGAAAAGCTCAAGAACCTTGTACGTCCCAAGACTAAACAAGAAGTAGACTTAGCAATAAGACTGACCTGATTGTGTTCTTTCCACAGAACTCTCGCGGAACGACTCGGTCTCAAGAACCAAACAGACCTCCTAGCCAGACTATCGGAAGCTCCTGCTACCCGTAAGTAAAGACCAGCTCTTATAGAGTCCAAACCAACACAGCTAACTGAAATGAACTTTGTTCAATCAGTGCAAGACACGTCAGAACTCTTCAGACAAGAGAACACAAAGTTGATACGTTGACACGGTTCATACTTGTGAGTAGAAAGACAAAACTAAAGACAAGAAACAGAGAGCACAGCCACTGAAGCCAAGACTACGGTTGACTGGCCAAATGAAGCTCGTACCGTAGATCGCACAACTAGCAAAGCCGTTGCAAGAGCCCTACATCCCCGCAATACTCCCACTCACTCAGAACAGACCCAGGGAATTTCCAGCCCTGCTTTCAGGTTCATCTCACTGCTATTGCTCGAACCCTTAAACTTGTAATTAGGACTATAATCTGATCTTAGCAATAAACTTTCAGTTGTCCAAATTCTTTTACACACCGCCGTACCCGCACCTGCTAACCCCAATCATACAGGCTTGTCCATCTCCAAGACTCAACAAACTACAGCCCCCCAAAATAAATCTACACAGCCTCAATCGCTGTCTCACACAAATCCAATGTCTTCTTGGTGATCGAATTGACCAGCTCTTAGCCAAAAGCAGGGCAGCTGCGCAACAAACTTCCCAGTATACACCACATCGCTCCATTGTCTCACCTCTGCCGTACAGCCCTCCCACATTAGCACGACCATCTTCCACTCTTCAAAACCAACTACATTCCCCATTTCCACAACTGCACCCAACCTTCCCTCCCTTTCATCCCGCTCCTCAGCTCCTCAACTTCCACCCATCCTTCTTGCCACATATTCATTTCTTTCCTACTTTACCATGCCCTACCCGCTTTGTCCTCTTTTTTTCTGGATTATTTTTTTATCCTTTCTTCTCTTTTATAGGAGGGGAGACTGTAAACCCCCCTCCTCCCTTGGGGTTCACAAGCAGTCACAAGTAACCCCCACATGTCACATACTTACATATAGCTTGACTCCTATCCTTCCCTGGTTCAGCAGAGAACTGACTAGCAGTCTCTCTGAACCAGGTAAGCCTCTTCTCTTTCTCCTCTTGTTGTTTCTTCCTTCTCATCCTTCTAGGAGAGAACTGACTAGCAGTCTCTCTGAACCAGTGCAATCCAAACTCCCCCCTTTGGTTGGTCCTAGAACTCAGCTTCAGTGCCCTTTGAGCTCTCCTCTCCGGTTCATCTGCCTCGCCCAGTGAAGGGGATTCTCACCCCTTACATTCCCCCCCTCGCCCCCCCGGACTGACACACTTGATTTTGTCTGTCCAGACGTGAGTGAAGGCAAACCAATCCCTCCCAAGGATTTGATTGATTTGACAAACAAAGAAGACAAAGATCAGGAAGATCTGCATGATGCTCAAAAATCCATTCAACCTTCTGAGAGCCCAAAACGGGCCTGTGTGGTGGATGCTGCACTCTCCAGTGCCCAGCCCAATTTGCTTTCCTCAGGGGAACTGAAGGACACCCCATCTGGCCAACCCAAACCGAGTGTTCCGGGTGATACCCGGGCAACTTCTGACGGCCACTCACGCGCATCAAAGCATTTCATGTACCAAAAGCTTGCTCTGAATCATTTGTTTTTATTAAAGAAGAACTTTTCTTTGTATGTAGCTCCGGATGCACCTCAACCAGCTCAAGATACCAATAAATCACCAGCAATACCATCCACAAAAACATCCAACATCCCACCCAATCCTGAAGATTTCACCTCCTCAACAAACCTAACAACCTCTACTGTTCAGGAGGTGGCTAACAATACTCCTGTACCCAACTCAAAGGGCACAGACGTTAACACCAATCAGGCCGCAGAAGACTCAACTCTTAAAGTTGCAAACTCAAATCAGTCCGCACCCAACTTGACTGGCAACAAAGAATCAAGCAATTCTGGCGCTCCGGCGCCAACGGGCCCCTTGATCACTGTCCTCTCTACATCCACAACCACCGGTTCGACTGCGAATCCCTCAACTACCAATCAAATTCCGCCTTGTCCTTTGATCAAAGATGACTCAGTCAGAGACAACGTTCACCAAATCTTGAAGAATTTTCAAGGTCACCTGAACCGTCAAAAATTCACGCAAGCACACTGGGCTGTTCATACATTTATCAATCATCAAGCCAAGTCCATGCACAAGAGGACCCCGCCGGCCGCATTACCTCAGTTTAGTTTGGCTCAGTCCGGAACAAGCCATAATATATGGCTCAAATAAATTCAAAAATACTATAGGTTTTCATATTACCTTCTTTGCTTTGTTTTTTTGCAGGATAGCTGATTTTTTCTGTTTTGTACTCTAGTGGAGACCGTTTTATTAACGTCCAGCGAAGAACTGTGGTTTGCGCCTGACTTGATCAATGTCCCAATGCTCCAGTCACCAAATCTAACCGAGTTGAAAGCAAACAGCCACATTGAATATCCACTCGTCTTGTTGCTGCATAAGATCCAAACCCCTGGGAAGTTACACTTGTCTCAATGGTCAAACTGTATTGCATCTTCAATCCAGTTGACAGCCCAGGAATTTGCTGTTAAACCCCCTTCACTAGGCGACCTCACGGACAACACCCTTGGGTCCCATTTACAAATTCTCCAATATCTAACTGGCTGCAAGACTACGACATCCACATCAAACAAGGAACCAGACAAAATGTGCAACAACATGACTCTGAAACCTCTCTTACAACTCCACGACTCAATTATCAACATATTCATTACTTATTCTATCATACGCGGGTCTGCAGTTGCCGACGCTGAACCAGGAATGAATGACACTTCAAGTCAAGACCTTATCCTACAAAAGATGGAGTTGGACAAATATCGCTCGCGCCACAGCTACACACCTTTCTGCCTTTACCTTTTGGCCTGTGTTCATGGTCTTGTTTTGGCACCAAACAATCTCCAGTTTGCCTCAGGCGCATCCGCTTTGGGTGTGGTAGCCGCTGTGGAACATATTTTCAAAAAAAGGGTGCCTCAACCCAAGGGTTTGGAGTCTTTTTGGAAAAGACTTGGCGCGTATATCAACAGTCGTGTCATTGTAAAACCCCCGCCTCGCGGGTTTCACAAGACCTTTCACAAGACTCAATTTGGTCTACATAGCTTGTCCTTTCTCCCTCTCCTAGCTCAGCAGACACCCGGCCCCAACTGACTTGTCTCCCTGAGCTAGGTATGTTCCTTTTCTCTATCTTTCTTCTTTTCCTCTCCTCAGTTGTACACAGCAAACACCCGGCCCCAACTGACTTGTCTCCCTGAGCTAGATGCAATAAAGACCCCAATGTTGGCATCAGAACCCCTTGAGACTCTTGTCTCCTCTGAGTGCCAGCGCCTAGCCCAGTGAAGAGCTTTGGCTCTTACAGTCATCAAATCTTTCCTGACGCCCAACTGTCTCTTCAAGTTCCGCCGACCAGAAATCATTTCATTAGCCCAAGAAATCACTTGCCACTTCCTTGTCTACCTTGAAGCACAGTTCCCAGAGAAGAAATTCCAACTCCCTCAAGCCCTCTCTGCCAAATGAGTACTAGGTTTTCTGCTTCTATCCCCATTTATATGTTGAATAGTCTAACCTGATCACTTGTGCCTGCCACTCCAATATGTTGAGCTTGAGCAGTTGTTTCTGCGTAGTACTTGTCTTGTGTTTTGTAATAAAGAATTTTTAGCTGAAGTTGCTGGCCACCGCCTTATCATGTTACATTGCCTGCTTGTACTGTTACAGAAAAAAACTAATTTGACAAAATGGGTGGAACATATCTGCTGTCATTTCTGGTGATTTTCTGAATTGATGAGGAATTATAACATGAAAAAGTGAGATTATTGAATCAGAAACTAAATTAAAATGGTTAGCATGTGAAGGCTGGATTTCATTGTGACTTCATTGGCTATGTATATATCATTCTACAGACAAAAGTGCTATGGGTACATATTTTAAGTAGCAAGGTCACATGGGGAATTGGAAACATCTCAGAAAAAGCCCAACCAGTGCCTGTCCTGTTAGACATAATTCTCCATTGAACCAACTTACACAAGTATAATGAATTTTGGCATACACTGGGCACCTGGTTGGGTGTTTGTAACTCATAAGTTACAAATGTACGCAACAGTGTTTCAGTGATATTTGTACTGAATAAAACTAGTTTTGTATGATTGTTAGAGCACAGCAATGTGCCCACATTGCCTTGCTTTTTGGGGTGGTGTGTCTGGGTGAATACAAAGAAGACCAGGAAGGAGGAAAGGAGGAGAGAAAACTAGGGAGAGAAGAATAAGGGGTCTACTTAGCTAGCTGGGAGAGATGGATGAAAACAGATCTCTGCCGTACAGGACGTGGAAAGGATGCACGGGCTCTATGTACATTTGTGACATCTCTGTATCTTAGTTTGTGAAACCCTTTAGGAGGCAGGGGCTTCACACTTCATCTAAGTTAAGTCCTATTCTGCTTGGGCGTTCAAGGCACGGTTCTCTCCATTGGTTTCTTTGATCATTGGGATGGCAGTGTTTCATTCAACAACAGCTGCTTCTTTTTTCATCAATCAGACTCTGTTTTTCCCTTGTATGTTGACAACTATAGATGGTTCATCTCTTCTTGTGTTTCCCCTTCTGTTTTCACTTCTTCCCCTGCTCCAGTTCCCTCTCTCTCCAGTGTTTTTTCCAGAGTTTGGCACCTCTGGCTGGGCCATCTGGCGGTTTGAACCATCAATTGCACCATTGTTCATGATTCTGTGTATGGACTTCCTGAGAAGTGTTTCAACTCCACTCAAAAGAAATTCACTTCCTGTTCCCTCTCAAGAAGTCACCATTTTCCTGTTCATTCCCCCAGTCAAGGTGTTGTGGACAAACCTGGGACTGTTGTGGCTGTTGACCTGGTTGGACCTTTTCCCCCGGCCGTTGACGGCAGCATGTTTTTTCTCAAATGAAATCCACATTTGGCCTCAAACGCAAGGCAGATGCAGCTTTGTTGGTCATTGAAAGGGCTCTTGATTTCCTAAAACACACAGGCCACCATCTCTTGTGCATCCGCTCTGAAAATGGTGGCGAGTTTATCTTGAATAAGTTCAACACATTCCTGAAGGACAATCAAATCCGTCATGAAATGTCCACCCCCTACAAGCACGTGGAGTGCACCAATTGAAGCCTTCTCAACATGGCTTGGACTCTCCTGGTTCATAAGTCTTTGGTTTCAGGCGCTCGAACATGCAATGTTTGTATTCAACCGTGTTGTCCACGATGACTCTCCAAGACTCTGTATGAGATTTGTATCAAGTCCAAGCCATCTCTTGATATGATATGTGAAAGCTTACCTACACAATCTCAACTATCCAAACAGTTTGTTCCTAGGGCATGGGAGCTAAGTCATGTTGGGATATTGGACGTTTCTCACGGCTGAGTTTTATGGGATCCAGTGACGAATTGCTTGGAGCGCGGGGTGTCAGTGGTTTTTCATGAGCACAACTTGCCCTACAAGTTTTCCAATCCTACGTCCGTCACCACGGTTCTCAGTTCTATTCAAGTTTGTTGTTTGGGTGATTTTTTGTTGATGCGGGAGTTTGACATTCAAGATGCATGCCTGGAGTGCGCTTTCTCTGTTGCGCCCTTCATTTCAGATGCGCCAGAGACGTACAAACAGGCAATTCAGTCTGATTCCGGCGTTCAGTGGCTGAAGGCTTGCAACGACAAAATTGGAATGATGGTTTCTCTTCATTTTTGGGACGAGGTCCCGATCTTGTCTCGGCTGGAAATCCTAAATTGTCAATGAGTTTTTGCTGTCAAGCGGAATCAGGAGGGTGTTTTTATTTGTTTCAAGGCACATATTGTGGCTCAAGGATTCTGTCAAATTCACGGGGTCAACATTGGCAAGACTTTTGCCCCAACTCCAACTTTCACTCCTTTGCCTGTACTTCTTGCAATTTCATCTTGTTTCTCTTGGCTGGTGGCGTCTTTCAATGTCAAGTCGGCTTTCCTCCACAGGGACACACCAGGGGCAACAATGGGTTGCTACATTACGCTACATTATCTGGATCTCCCAGTAGCGTAATGATTTGAATGACTGCCCCGCTACATTACCGCTAACCGTAGCGGGGAATTTTTACCTTAAGCCGTAGCGTAATGTCAGGGGTCATTTTTACCCCTAGAAACCAGATAGCGTTGCATATATTGACCTAAGAAAGCGCATGAGTGCGCTTTCTTAACCCATTGTTGCTTGGAGAAACTGGAAGCTCCTGTGCTGTTGAGAGACTATTCTCTGCAGCTTTGGATGTATGTAGCAGCAACCAAGGCAGGCTGCTCCCGGCAACAATGTCTCAAGCCTTATGTGGCTTCGGGAGGAAATCCCTCTGACGGGGGATTTCTCCAAGGCTGGGAAGGTTTTGAAGGCAATGCCGCCATCCAAAAAGAAATGAATTTCCATTCTGTAATGTAATGCAAAAAAACCCCTTCCAATAGTGTAGTTTCAATGAAAAATCTTTAAAATTATGCACAGATAATGTAGTGCACAAAAATTACATGTAAGTACGTGTAAGGTAGCGGTAGCAACCTTAAAATCACTACTTTACCATTACGCTACCGCTACGGGTAGCGTAGTCACCCATTGTTGCCAGGGGGGGAATGGTCGCACTCTCCAGAGAGTGCCAGACCATAATTCTGTCAGACAACCTGTCTGATGTCAGTCATATGTCAGCGCTAATTTCAACTGCAACTCATTTTTATCCTCATGCGTAACTCATCATGAGACCTGTTGGAAGTATGATGTATGTATTTTTCTTCCAGTATGCATTCATGAGTGAATTCTCATTATGTGAATCTTACCTCTAGTCCATCCTAACTTTCCGTGTATAATATCTGATCAAACATAACCTGACTGCAGATGTGCTTGTAGCCAAGCAAGCCAAAAAGTGTTACATGGTCACCAATTTTACCAAATCAAATCAAATTCCAAGTCATGTTTCCGCAGTCCCTTTTATTTGTGAGGGATTGAAGTCTCTCTGTGCCAAGCTGAAGTGAAGCAAGAGTTCATCACTCTGTGATACTCACATCATTATATTTATCATCTGATTACTTGCTTTCCCTTGGGTGTCAATTACCTCTTTGGAAGTCGCACAAACTAACTGATCTTGATGACAAATGTATCCAAAAAATTGCCAAATCCCATTTTCAGCATGTGTCAAACAGTCCGGAATAGAACCTACAGAGTTTGCCATCTTTTATTCACATTCAGCTTAAAACAAAAATTATGTACTGTAATTATTGATTGCACCTTGCTTGTCCAGGCTATATGGGTATTGCCCAAGTGTCTGCCAGGTTTAAGTCCACATAAAACCTCATATTCTCATAGAAGAGGCCACCTGGCAATTATTGTGAATTTAGAAAGGAAATGTGTCTTGTTGAACAAAAAAAACAGCCCAATATCATGGATTTTGGACCATTACACCTCCTGTGACAGCTCAAAGGTCATGAGGGAGGCAGGGGTGGGCCGGACACCAGATACAAAAATTTTGAGATGAATTGGTTCCCCTTGAATCTTGAAAGGGTTCCAGGCAGGCCCCTTTTCTGGAGGGGGTGTGGGTGGGGATGCCCCCAGAAAGTGGTGTGCCTTGATGAATGCACAAGGGGGGTCCAACCTGTGCACTTGTCCACCACAAAGTTCCGCCGAACTTTGCAGTGGACAAGATTACAGGTGCTCAGGTGCAGCTGTCTTCACCTGCAGATGGTGGAGTGGTTGGGCAATGAGCATGTTTATATAACCTCATTTCCCAACTTGGCTATTGGAGGGAGACTCTCTTTGACAGCCAGGTTGTACTGGCCATCAAGGGAATGTGTGCATAATGGCCGGTATGACCCAGACGTGGAGAGGTGTACACACTCCCTTTGATGGCCGAGTTGTACCAGCCATTGAAGGGAGTGTGTACTCTCTTCAATGGTAATAAAACCCAGCCTTCAAAGGAAGTGTGTACTCACTTCAATGTTGGGTAGATTTCAGCCATCAGGAGTACATATGTAGACTCCCCCCAATGGCCGGGTTGCACCCGCCATCAAAGGGCAACGCACTCCCTTTGACGGCTGGGTTGTGCCAGCCATTGAGGGGAGTATACACTCCCTTCAATGGCTGGTACAGCTTGGCCATCAAAGGGATTCAAACTACACACTTCCTTTGATGGCCAAGTGGCGCCAGCCATTGAAGGGAATGTGTACTCCCTTTGATGGCCGGGTTGTAACGGCCATCAAAAGGAGTACACACTCCCTCCGATGGCCGGTGCAACCCGGTCATTGAGGGGAGTCTGCACCCGATGGCCGAGTTGTACTCGCCATTGAAGGAAGTATGCACTCCCTTTGACAGCTGGGTTGTACCGGCCATTGAAGGGAGTACGGAATCCCTTCGCCGGTGGGTACTTCTCAGCCATAGGTGGCATACTCTCCTTGATGAATGAGTTACACAAGCCATTGAAGGGAGTAAGCACTCCGTTTGATGGCTGTTCCAACTCAGCCATGGAAGCCCTTCATGGCTGAGTTGCACCAGCCATCAAACGGAGTGCTTTACCCCCTTCAATGGCCGGTGCAACCTGGTCATTCAGGGAGTTTACCTCCGATGGCTGAGATGTACCCGCCATCAAAGGGAGTCCGCTCACTCCTCCAATGGCCGGTACAACCCAGCTGTCGAAGGGAGTACACACTCCCTTTGATGGCAAGTACAATTTGGCCATTGGGTGTAGACTCCCCTCGATGACCGGGTTGCACCAGCCATCGGGGGGAGTGTGTACTCCTTTCGATGGCCCTTACAACCCGGCCATCGAAGGGACTCTCTTTGATGGCCCATTTACACCTGTAACATAGGTGGGGGATGTCACAAGGGCCTGTGCTTGACATGTCCACCCTCATGTTTGCCCAAACAGTAGGGTGGACATGGGAGACAATGTTCCTTGCCAAGCTGGATATATTTATTTATATATATATATATCCAGCTCGCCGAGAGCACTCCTCCCAGCAAGCTGGATACAAAAGTCTCCAGCACGCTGGTAGGAACCCCCTCGGCGAGCTGGTTACATACATATCCAGCTTACTGGGAGGAGTCCTCTTGGCGAGCTGTATATATATATATCCAGCTGGGCAAGGGAGGTCTTCAGCTCGCTTGGAGGACCTTCCTCACTGAGCTGGATACATATGTATCCAGCCCACTGGGGCGAGTCCTCTTGGCAAGCTGGATTCATATGTATCCAGTTCACTGGGAGGAGTCATCCTGGCGACCTGGTACGTCAGCTTGCCAAGAGGCATCTTCCTGGCCTTCTGGGCTCAGAGAGCCTGTTAGGAGTGGTCCCTTGTCTCAGCGAGCTTAACCAGCTTGGTAAGGGGGGTCCTCCCGGCAAGCTGGTCACATATCCAGCTTGCTGAGTGGACTCACCTCTTCAAATGGAGGCATTCCTCCAGTCAACAAGGTGTACATGAATCTGACGGTGACAGGAGGGATTGATTCCTCCGGTCAGAGGTGTGTAAACCTCCTTGACCTCAGGGATTCCTCCGGTTGAAGAGGTGTACATAAATCCACCAGGAGGATTGATTCCTTTGGTTGGAGGTATGTACACCTTGACCTCAGGGATTCCTCCGGTCAAAGAGATATGTAAAACTGCTTGACCAGAGGGATATCTCTTGTCAAAGAGATGTACATAGCTCTTTGACAGGAATCACTCTGGCCAAGGGGTTATGCCTCCTCAGCCAGAGGGATTCCTCCAGCCAACTAGGCAGTACACCTTTTTGACCGGAGGAATCCCTATGTACAATTGAGGAGGCAACCTGTGATTGGAGGCATTCCTCCAGTCAGAGCTGTTCAATTGTTGGAATTCCTCCAACCAGAGCCTCAGAGGTCAATTTGACTTGCAGCAGGGCAGTTGTACTGTTGTATTATAAGGTGTAATCCAACAGTAAAAAGGTGGTGCAAACAAGACAACTCACGGGTCACAGGGGTATGGCAAGTACTTGTATCAAATACTTGCATGTTGTTCAACCCAAGATCCCAGAACATGCACCTGCACCTGGCACCTGTAGATGAGTGGTTGTTGTGAGCCTGAAAGTACTCCCCTATGGGTGCAGAGTACTTGCCAAGGAGTAATTTGTGTAATATCTATGGCTAAGCATGAATTGCACTGCTGCAACAAATGGCATGTTTGATAGTTACAGAGGAAAATATGGAAGTATCTCAATTGCCACATCATCATGCTGTGATGTTAACTTACCAGATTATACAAGCATGACTAAAGCAGAGATTGATATCAGTTGAACATAACATCAAGTTAGCACATGACTGAGTTAAAGCTGAGGCACAACTCACATCTGGCAGCCTTCCTGAAAGAAGTTACCATCTGGCACTCTCTGGAGAGTGCAACCATTCCCCCCCTGGTGACATGGACTACAATGTCTATATCCGTCCGCCTCCTGGCGTCAAGGTGTCACCAAATTGTGTTCTAAAACTCCGCAAAGCGTTATACAGCACGCGTCAGGCCAGTTGTTGTTGGTGGATGCATCTCAAAAGCCGGCTTGCCAAAATTGGTTTCCTTTCCAATCTCAAGGACCAGTCTACGTATGTCTATCGTGACGGTGACAACATGGCTTTCTTGTGGGTTCACGTCGACAACGGTATTTTTACTGCAAGCTCAAAGTCCTTATTGAATTGGCTCAAGGCTAGACTGGATGCTGTCCTTGATCTCAAATGGGATCAACAACTCTCCAGCATTTTTGTGCTGCAAGTGCGTGAGGTTCCTGGTGGTTTTTGTCTCAATCAGCCTCTTCTTGTTGAAAAATTCACTTCTCACATGCCTTCAAACATCAAGACCAGGACTCCCATCGCCTCTTATAACTTACAGTCCAACCTGTCCAGTGAGATGAGCAAACCGTATCTGTCTGTCATTGGTTGCTTGCTCTATTTGTCTCAGGGCTCTCAGCCCAATATCACTTTTGTGGTAAACTTTCTTCCTTGTTTCTCAATGGCTCCCGATGACTCTCATTGGACAGCTCTCTTCATAACCTAGTCTGCTATATCCAATTTCCAGCCATCTCTTCTCTTCCAATAATCGCTACTGGTGCTGTCTCTGACTATGCCACCACCTACATTGACGCCAACTGGGGCAGGGAAGGTTCAAGGTCTGTGCATGGCTTCATTTTGACGGCGCGGGGAGCGCCTGCTTCCTTGGTGTCTAAACGGCATACTTGTTGCGCGCGGTCAACATGCCAGACCGAGTACATGGCCCTGTCTTTTGCGTCTACAGATGCTTGCTATGTGTCTTCACTTCTCTCCAAATTTTTCCCTGTTGCGTCGCCACTTCTGCTCTCCAAAAACAAAGCAGCGGTGTACATCAGCAAGGATTGTGGCACTTGTAAGGAGCATTGGCACATCAATTGTGAATTTCACACCATCAACAAACTCTTGTACCGCAAGAAAGTTTGTCTTGATTGGATTTTGACCAACCTCCAACTTGCCAACATCTTCACCAAGGCACTTGGATGGAGGAAGGTTGTTGAGTTTGCCACTCAGATGGGTTTGAGGAACCCATCACAAGCTATGGCAAGTACAGGGGGGTAAGTATGCGCTGGTGGCAATGAACATGCACCCCCCACATCTGTCTGTCTCCTTCCAGGCCCTCAACATCAGTCTATTGATAAATATGCAGAAGGTTAACCATTTTTGCCTTATATTCTTTGGCCCTTTGATGACTCAGGTTCTTTTGGCTTGATTTGTTTTTCTGGATTCCCCTTTTGTGTTTCCCCCTTTCTTCATTGTAGTCTCTTATTTCTTTTGCTTTCTTCTCCTTAAATACTCAACACTTTGTTCTCTTTCCTGTTTTTCTGCTCCCCAATATCTTTTTTTTTGTTCTTTCTTCTTTTTCTCTCTGGTATTGTCAAGGGGGTCAGTGTTATGGCAGGTCTCTTTGCATATTACATAACTGCCATGGGTTTATATAGTTTCAGCTCACCAACACAATTATATAAGCATCTTTTGTATATATATTCTACATTCCTAGCAATCTTATTTTTCCCTTGGGGGAGTTCTTCATCTCATTCTCACAGTATCCTGATATCCAGACTCTTCAATCCTTGGATGACCAGATCAAATATTTTACAGTTTCTGGTGTTTGTCTGGGCCACCAATTTTAGGTCTCAAAAGTGGACCAGCAAAAATTTTTTAAGGTCCAACCAGAAGTGCTTTAAGCTATTGTGACCCCCCTGTGAAACCTCCTAATATTCACCCTTGGAGATGCTCTTATTTGTAGTGGCAAGTAGGGATGGCTATTGGGCGGGCTAGCTGACGGGCCGCCCGAGCCCGCCCGGGTTTGGGTCCGGTTTGGGCTGCCCTATTGGGAGAATTAGTGAAGTTGACCCGGCCCAAGTGACCCGGGTGCCTAGTTGGGCGGGCTCAGGTAGCCCAATGGGCGCCCATTGGGCAGGCCCCTTTCATCCCCCGGGGTGATCCCAAGCATGGGGATCATGGGCAAGGGACCAGGGCCAAGGCAGGAGGGCAGGCTCAGGCTGCCACAAATCCACACCCACCACCACCCAACCACCAGTGACCACCACCACGCCTGACGACCATTGGTCTTGACCACATGGAGTCTACCAGTACCCGTGACAAAACCAACATTCTGGTTCAAGCTGATACAACCAAAGATCTCAGTCAAGCAGACCCTCAGACGCCAGTACCTGCCAATAGCCAAAGCAAATCACAGGATGAAATTCAAGTAAAGAAGCAGAAACTGTCAGCCTTAGAGTCAACTCAGCTGACCTAAAGTCTGCCTTTTTCTACTTTTTACATATGAATTACTTCATATCTTTTTCATCTTAAGAGATAACCTTGTTTTGACTTCATATTCTGTTTCCTCATGCAATTTTAACCCTAGTTACAAATTACCAATTCTTTTTAACTCTACTCCTTCCCTGAGTTATTGAGTTGTAGCGCGCATGCACAGCTGTGACGTGTCAGCGCTACCAGGCGCGCCAAACCACATGTAAATATTAACAGTTTAACATTAAGCAGACCGCCGCGCCCACCAACAAAAAAAATGGCAGCATTTCTCCCTTCCCCCACCCCAAAAAAAAAATACAGGTCCCAATGCACCTGGATCGCTTGGCTCTTTAAGCAATTGGCGCCGAGCAAGAGCCAAGCAATGACCAGCAATCATTGACTCGCTGCCTCCTTTTATACTTTTCCCCATACTTCAATTCAAGCCAGACTCTGTTATTTAATTTCCTTTTCCCCTCCCACCTTCGCCCACATCCCCCTCCCCTTTTTCTTCCATTTTCATCTTTCCACATGCAATTGATCACTCGAAAACGGTTACCTAAGGTTCTTTTCAGAACTCTTAAAATCACCCCGAGCCATTTCCCTAGCTCTTCTCCAGGCTGACACCTTTTCCGGCGTGCCTCCGAGTCTTCCCGGACGCAATTGATCCCACAAAAATGGGAAATTGAGTTTCTTTTCAGAAGTTTCATCAACGCCCTCCGCGCACCTATCCGACCCGCTCTATAAAATCCAACTCCGGCGATCCACGTATTCTGGTTGGAGGAGGATGCCACCTTGGCATACCATAAAGGCAACGTTTTAGGAAGTGTCTTAAGTTAATGGTGAATGAATTTACACCAGCGATCACGGGGCGGCGTAGCCGCCCTTAAACGCTAGTGCAAATTAAATAAGCAAACTGTGAAAATTTTTGTAGTCAGGATCCCACTTGCCTGAGGAGGATCTACAGACTCCAGCACACCAGAACCACACCCCAGATAGCCCCAGGATCACCACCAAAGAGATTACCACGCTCCCAGTATAACTACTGTCACAGGCGCCTAGGATATTGACAGTAAGTAACCTCTTTCACTGAACCTTGTTTATCTCAGAGGTACAACTCTGTGTCTTGCTTGATCTGCTCTTCTTTGCTGGCCTTTGCCTTATCCTTGATCACAGGGCTGTCCCTGCTTAACATCATTCTTTTTCTGTGGTTTTTGCAAGAAACAAACCACATAGGTTTCCCTTTAAAGAACCTTGACTATCCAGAAGGAAGCTAAAAAATTGTGGCTGGATTAAACTTGTCTAATCCAGAAGCCCTCCACGTTTCTTTGGTTAGAGGAGGCTGTAGCACTCTCTAGCTCAGCTTGGCAGCACTCTTCTGAAGAGTTATCATTGCCAGTGGATGTGCATTCCCACCAGAATAACCTTGAAAATCTGCTTAACCTTGAATCTGCTCTGTCTCTTTCTCTCTTTCTCTCTCTCTCTTATATTTGTATTTTCTTTATCCAAAGAAATACAAATATTGTCCCCCATTTTCTTGTGTCCTATTGTCACTATAGAGACTCAGGCTCACAGAAACTCACCAGTGGCATTTGGGAGCATTTCACCTACATTATTGGTCAGTTCAACTTGTCTCTCTCCTCTCCTATCTGGAGCATCCCATTCAACTAAAAATAGATGATACTGTGCATTGTAGATTCTACCAGCAAAGAGAAGGCTGAGTGCAAATACTGTCACCTGAAGCTCACGGGTGCCTCCAGCGCTGGAACAAACCATCTCCATTGACACTTGAAGAAATGCATCTTGGACAGAGGAGATTTGTTAGGAGCCACACAAGGCCTGCTGAATTTCTCCTTGGAGTCGAATTCTGCCAGCCGCAACATCTGGATTTACAATCAAGAAAAGGTCCGCGAATGATTGGGGGAGATGATAATTCAACACAAATACCTGTTCTCCATGGCCGAGCACAAAGGCTTCAACAAATTGATGAAAGCAGCTCAGCCTCAATTTTTAATGCCAGGTTGTAAGGCAGTGCAAAGCGATGTCATAAAACTCTTCAACAACCAAAAGGCAGCACTCATAAAAGATATGGCAAACGAGGCCAAACAGATAGCCCTGACAACCGATTTATGGACTGCCTCTGATCTCACCGGCTACATGGTTGTGACCACCCACTTCATCAACAATGACTGGGACCTCGTCAAGCTCATCATTAGTTTCCGGCCACTTCCTCCTCTGCACTCCGGCCCAGCCATTTTGGATTGCCTCAGCAATATCCTGCGTGACTGGAAGGCACTAAACAAACTCTCTTTTGTAACCCTTGAAAATGCTCAAGCAAACACCGTGGCAATGGTTTGGCTTCAACAATATGTGGATGATTGCAGTACCACTCCAGGCGCCGCCACCTCAGCATATTTCCACGTCCGCTGTAGAGATGTCACTTTGCACCCGGGTACCTGCCCCAAATTTCCAGGATTCTGGACACCCGCACCCGCACCCGGCACCCGTTGACGGGTACCCGGGTGCGAAAGGCAGGTACCTGCCGGTACCTGCAGCCATCCCTCTTGATGACCGGACAGACCGGTCATCAAGAGGGCTTTGTCCCCTCAATGACCGGACAGACCGGTCATTCAGAGGGCTCTGTCCCCTTGATGACCGGACAGACTGGTCATTGAGAGGGCTCTGTCCCCTTGATGACTGGACAGACCGGTCATCAAGAGGGCTGCAGTCTGCTTGATGACCGGACAGACCGGTCATCAAGAGGGCTGCAGTCTGCTTGATGACCGGACAGACCGGTCATCAAGAGGGCTGCAGTCTGCTTGATGACCGGACAGACCGGTCATCAAGAGGGCTGCAGTCTGCTTGATGACCGGACAGACCGGTCATCAAGAGGGCTGCAGTCTGCTTGATGACCGGACAGACCGGTCATCAAGAGGGCTGCAGTCCCCTTGATGACCGGACAGACCGGTCATCAAGAGGGCTGCAGTCCCCTTGATGACCGGACAGACTGGTCACCAAGAGGGCTGCAGTCCCCTTGATTACCGGACAGACCGGTCACCAAAAGGGCTACAGACCCCTTGATGACCAGACAGACCAGTCACCAAGAGGGCTGCAGTTCCCTTGATGACCAGACAGACCGGTCACCAAGAGGGCTGCAGTCCCCTTGATGACCGGACAGACCGGTCAAAGAGAGGGCTGCAGTCTTGATGACCGGACAGGCCGGTCATTGAGAGGGCTGTGTCCCCTCAATGACCGGACCAACCGGTAATCAAGCTGCAGTCCCCTCAAGGACTGGACAGCCCTCTTGACCAACAGACTGGTGATTTGGCCCCCTCTGTCCGGTCATTGAGGGGACATTTGGGGTGGGTACCTGTGTGGGTACCTGGGTACCCGCCTTGAAAACCCAGGATTCAGGATACCTGCACCCGCACCTGTTACCTGTCACTGAAGGCGGGTGCCAGGTACCCAGTGACATCTCTATTACGCTTCCTCGCTCAAATCACCAATCTAGTTGTGAAGGATGGCATGAAGTTTGCAGGTGAAGCCATTGACCTACTACGGAATGGTGTCCATTGCATTCATGGATCCTCAGGCCGCATGGATGCTTTTGAAAAGGCCCTCACAGCCGTTAAAATTGACCTCAAGAAGAAGCACCCTTGTAAGGATGTTCTGACCCAATGGAACTCGACCTTTCTGGTGATTGAGGCCTCCTTGCCCTGCAAGTTGGCCTTTGAGGAACTAGCGGTCCAGGATGAGAAGTTTGCCTACTGCCCGAGTGAGCTCCAATGGGAGGAACTTGCCTCCATGGAAAAGTTCCTTGAACCATTTTACCAAGGTGAGTTAATTCTTTTCTTATACTGTTGTTTCTTTACTTATCCATTTTTTACTGATATTTTTTTCTATGTATTTATAATTGCAGCTACTGTTTTATTAAGTGGCACTAAATACCCAACAATCAATTACGTGTACCGTGCAATGACAGCAATTGAAAGGCAACTCAACCACTTCACAGCAAACACCACAAATGAAGGACAAGTTCAAAAAGTACTGGAACCCATCGAAGGAACTACTGGCAGTTGGACTGGTCCTTGACCCCTGTTACAAGATGCGATATCTCCGCTTCAACCTTGAACAACATGCAGTGGCGGATGACAAGGTCAGTGAATTCATTGGAAAAGTAAGGTCCACCCTCTTTGCGCTGTGGAACCTGTATGTTACGGCACCGGCATCTGTTCCCAAACCCAGCAGCAGTCAAGGACAGCCAACCTTGAAGAAGAAGTCAATCAGTCAAGACATATCGGCATTCCATCAGTATATGGCTGGGACAATGGACACATCCCCTAATGCACCGGCTGCCAAGTTCGATCTCTATCTCCAAGAAAGAAACCTGATCCTCTCAGACAATGCTGATTTGGAGTTCAAGGTGCTTGGATGGTGGAAGTTGAACACTGCACAATTCCCTTCACTATCAGAAATTGCAAGAACTATCCTCATGGTCCCAATGTCGTCAGTTGCATTGGAGTCCGCTTTTTCAACAGGTGGATGTGTTCTGGACAACTACCAAATGCGCCTGAACAAAGACTCAGTCAAAGCATTGATATGCACTCAAGACTGGATCAAGGCCAGCAAGCTTGCAGCAAAGCCAACAGCCTCAGAATGATTTCTCTCTATTGTTGTTATTTATTTATTGTTTGGGTATGTCCCCTCCCTAACCATGAGGTAGGGAGGGTTACAAAGGTATTAAATTAAATGACCAACCCTCAAAATTTTCATTTCTTCATGATTCCAAAATTTAGCTGGGGCCCGACGGGGGCCCAATTGTTAAACGGTTTCGGGGCGGGCTCACTTTTTAGAGAACCTAGCCTGGCCCGACCCGTCCAGCTAACTGCCGGGTCCTCTCGGGCCGGCCCGCGGGCGGCCCGAGCCCACCCGATAGCCATCCCTGGTGCCAATTGAGAAACGGTCGAGTTCCCCGTTGAGAGCCCGGGGGTGGTACACAGCCCCAAGAATAACAAAACCGTCAACAGCCAACACCATCATCATCACCACCAATCCACACCATGCCCACCATCACCACCAGTGCCTCACCAGAAATCTCGCTCTCCCCACCCCCGCCGGACTCGCCCATCTCAAGGAAATCGAACCTCCGCGCCAAAGTCTCCTTCACTGCCACCACCGCCTCCACCACGAACAACCACTCGCCAGGCGCACTGAGTTCGCCATCCTCATCCCTCGGCTTCTCCACCCGATCCAACCCCAACAGCCCCCTCCAATCCCCCTCAGCCTTCTCTGATTCAGACGAATACAACAGACACGGAAGAGGCCGATCGAGCAGTCTCTTGAGCGTACACGAAGTCCAAGATAATTATGACGACCAACTCGATCAAGGGGTGGGGCCCAATCTGAACGTGGATTGGGTCGATTATAAAGGTGCGTATGTACACACATCTTCATAAATTTCCCTCATCCTGACTGTTTCCCCCCTCTTTTGTTTTAGGTGCTTGGATGATCCATCTGGTCTTGATCTTCTCTGGAAAGATCCTCGTGGATATCATTCCAGGAATCACTCAAGACGTCAGCTGGACAACAGTTAACATCTGCTACGATGTCGTAAGCACTCCATTCCTTCGTCAGCTGGTCCTTCTACTCAACTGAAAACAAATGAAATCATGTTCCAGGTGACCTACATCATGTTCCACTATATTACTGGGACCCCATTCGAATCTTCCGGTGGAGTCTATGATCGCTTGACGATGTGGGAACAGATCGACATGGGAGCTCATTACACCCCGACCAAGAAGTGGCTCACCATCTTACCGATTGCTCTGTTCGTCCTCATTCAATCATATTCATCCAAACTTCAACAATTGGTTAAGCCTGATGGATGATGTGTTTCATAGATTCTTGCTCTGTACCCACTACACCCATCTGGACCTACATCCATCGCTCTTCACGCTGAACTTCACCTGCACGTTCTGCATGGCCCTCCTGCCCAAGTTACCGGTCTTCCATCGGCTGAGGTTCCGCTTCTTAGACGGCGTCTTTGGCTGGAGCAACTCGATCAACGACGAGCGCAGCGGGCCACCCACGCCGATCGAGGAACAGATGCGTCGGATGCCCGAGCCCGACTTCGGCTATTCCTCTGGCCTCAGTCCTCGTGCCGCCGCGGCCAGCCTCATCGACCATCCTACCCTCTCTGAACGTACACCCACTCAACTCTCTTAACTGCTCTCCCAATCCAATCCTGTCTAGACCTTTCCATGCAATCCACCATCTAGTCTCACTCATCCTGTTTGTACTGACACACACACTTTCACATGTTTTCATGCTGATCAACTCGTGACCCTGATTTTACTTTCCCAATCCCTCCTTCTCAAAGACTTCAATACACACAAAAAAAAAACAGAAGAAAACCAATCCTCATCCACTTTCTTTGTTCAGGCCGAAGAAGTTGTATCCAATTGTAGTATATAAACATAACAAAGGAGAAGAAAGAGAAGTGATTGAAATTTGATTGTTGTTTCTACAAGGGCGTATATACATCAATTATTCTCCATCCTACTGTCTGATTATTGTTACAGCAAGATTGTTCCCTCGACCACGAAGAGGGAGCGAGAGACGATCCGATCGAGAGAATGTATGTATCCGCCCATGCAGAAAATGTCTGATCGGGCCCCCCGGGGAATTGTCTTGGCAGAGTTTCATCCGAGTCCCCGACACTCAGCGAAGAGCGTTTTACCGGGGATTGAGTTCGGGGAGCTTGTATCACCACTCCTTCGACAATAATTTGATGAGATCACACTCGACAAGAACTATGTACGTACTCTGGGTATGTTCAACTTGGCTGGAATGCACATCACCTGAGGATAAATAGAAGAACCAAGGCTGACAAACCGAGCCCATCCCAGGACAAAAAACTTGGTCGATAAACCCAGTTGAACATACATACGAAAGCATTCAGAGACGCGCCACAGAGAACGAGATGGAGAACAACCCGACGAAAGTGGACCTGTTCTATGAGAGATGGGAGCCATTCCATCTCCAGATCGTCTCGATCGCACTCAAGTATGCCAGCGAGCAAGTGCAAGCCACCACCTTTGACGAATCCTTCCAGCCGCTCTGTTCGCCCAGCCTGCCCCCTACATCCCCACCCACGACAACCACCACACCAACGCTCCCGGCTGTCAGTTTCCCATCTGAAAAGACTATCTCCACACCGGAACTTGCTTCACTCGAAGAACTCTCTTCGGTTGATCGTAAACCGCCTAGCTCGTTAATGATCGAGAAGAAAGCAGAAGGACCAGTGCCTGTCGACTATTCCCGGGTTGCAAGATCAGAGGAAGAGAAGGAGGAGCAGGAAGAGATCGCGGCCGAGAAGGCAGAAGAACAGGATGAACGGACCCACCAAGAATGGCTTTCAGCGAGGAAGAAAGGGTGCGAGGAATGGCTGAAGTTTGTGCTAGAATCGATGAAAGTAGATCCGGCCTGTCTGCCGGAGAGGCCGCAAGAATCGGATCTGAAAGAGCTCTCGAAGGAGATGCCATCATCGATGCACGTCGAGGTCATCCACGACCTGGTCATTCTTTCCCTCTCGGCCTCCCATGACAGCACCCGGGCGGATGGCACCAGCGCAACCGAGAACCTGAGCTACTCTGCCCTCGACCGACAACTGATCTTCCAAGTAGCCCAAGGACTAGGGATCGAGCCCACGATCGTCTATGGTGCCGAGAAGCTGGTCGCCCAGGAGCTGTTCTTCATCCTCCAACACACCGAGCAGGTCTCGAAAGAGGGTGTTATGGACGGGGAGGACGACGGCGAGGCCTCGACGACGCCCGAAAGCAAGCTTACAAAGACCTCCAAAGCGGCGATCCGCGCCGCCGCGGGCAAGAAGAAATGGCTCCGCTACCTCGGCGCCGGCGCGGGAGTGATTGTCGGCGGCGTCGCGATCGGACTCACCGGCGGCCTCGCCGCACCCGTCCTGGCGCCCTTCCTCGTCGGTCTTTCCGGCGGCGCGCTCGGCTTTCTGGCTACCAGTGGGGGCGCGATCCTCATTGGGACCCTGTTCGGTCTGGCCGGCGGCGGCTTGGTAGGATACAGGTAGCAACCATGACCATAAAAACACACACACTTTGGACCTGGTTTGATGACGTTGTATGATTCCTCTAGGGCTCAGAGAAGACTCAAAGGGATCGACGAATTCACCTTCGAACGTCTCCCCGATCAGGACGGAGAATTGGATGGAGACCTTCCACGAATCCCGAGCTTACATGTGAGTGGCTCTGTCAGGATACGAGAGGGCGTGAGAAGGGGGACTGAGATCGGGTATGAAACAGGCGACGATAGTGACGACGGGTTTTATACTGACTGCGACGGAATACAAGGATACATGGATGCCGACGTTAAGCAAGACGATAGACCGGCGGGACGTGTATGCGTTGAAAGTAGAGACCGGGGCATTACTCTCGGCGGGCAAGGACTTGGAAACCTATATCCGGGACACATTGCTCCAACACGGCGCGACAGAGATCATCAGACACACCATCCTCGCCTCCGTCTGTGCCGCCCTGCTCCTCCCCGCCTCCATCTATAAGGCCGCCGTCATGGCTCTCGATAACGAGTACCAACGCACGCGCGATATTTGCGAAAAGGCCGGCATTCTACTCGCCGTACGTCGCCTTCTCTGCCCTCCCCATTCATCCAGCTTCATTGACAGGGCGCTCTTGATCACTCTCCATAGGACATGATCGAGCAAAGAGCTCATGGCGCACGTCCGCTAACATTGGTAAGTAAAAGAAGCGCAGATCAGGGGTTGATAAAATACTGACGATGAAGGGGGGTCTTCCCTGGCAAACAAAGTAGATAGGCTCAGGGATGGGCTCGATCACGGTATTCCGAGCGATCCTAGAACTATCAAAACGAGGAGGAGGAGCGGGAGGGAAAGAGTTCCAGATCGACCAAGTGATACTGATCTGTTCGCCGTTATCGCCGTTACCGTTAGAATGGAAGACGTTGCGTCGGATGACGAGTCGACGGGTGGTGAATGTGTACAGCAAGAACGACTGGGTCCTTGCCATCCTCGCTCGCCTCGACTCCCTCCTCAGCGCCCGCAAAGTCGCCCATGTCGCCGGGCTCAGAGACCTTAATCTCCCTCACATTCACTCCCTCGACGTCTCTGATCTCGTCCATGGCCATCTCGAACTCAACTCTAAAATCCCTCTCATTCTTGATCGCATCGATATCAATCGCTGATTCCTCACTCCTCTCTCTTAACCTTGTTTATTTTTTGGCAGTTTCCTCTTCGGGTTTCTTTCTTCGTTTTTTCTCTATTCTATTCTACACATATTTTTTTTGTTCTTAGAAAGTATCTGCTCAAAAAACCTCGCATGCCTTACAGGATTTCCGAAAATTATGATTGATGTGATGCTTGTATTTTTTCAGATGTAGCTTAATCTCAGCATTCTTGATTGAAAAAAGAAAGGGTAGCCCCACACACATTTTTCTTATCCATGGTCATTGGTGATGAGGATGAAAGTGAAGAAAGGGTTTGTTTCTTTTCTTTCTTTCTTGGAACCATTTGAGAGCAGTTGGTAAGGGTTTGATTTTCTCTTCATAGGAATGCAAGGCAAGGCCACTTGTACAATGAAAGGAAGACATCCGTATTTCAATATACGAGAACAAAAAAAATTCGACACCCTGATGAGTTTTTTTGATGTGCCTGATCTGGACAACCTATTGTCACATTTCGTTGATCCGACGGCTTATGGGGTGTCCCCATCCGGGCCGTCAGGGTCGAAGGTGGGGGTTTGTGTTTGGACGGATCAATCGGATAGTCCTCCAGACTCACCAGAACAAGCTAAAAAATACTGCATGTACAGATATACGATGAAGTCTTTCTTGAACAAAGCTATTCGGACGGTGATCCAGTCCTTCGATGGACAACTCAACTCCCTTTCCACCGATGAAGTAAGTCTCTAAATATCTTCCGGATTCACAACTGAATCATTCTAATGGGCATTATTTCCTTAATTGCAATCAAGTCAACGATCGAATATATTGTAGATCTACTCTCAGATCCAGAAATCGCAAAGGAAGAGAAGCAAGAAACCATCCAAGGTATTTTAGAGCTCCATTTAGATCCCTCTTCTCAACAACAACCCGTCGATGATCTCCATCAGTCTACCGGTAGTAGTACTAGTCACCCTTCGAAAACCGATGAGTAAATCACAAAGTATTTTCCCTCCTCTGTCTCAAACTTCCCAAAAACGTATCAGCTTCAGGGCTACCGCCCCATACTCCTCAATCATAGAGACGCGGAGCAGTGAGGAAACAAGAAATTGACTGAATGCTTCTCATTTACAATTATTATTTTTAGCGATAGGTCTACGCCGAACACCATTGAGGAATCAGTGAAGGATCTGATAGAACGAGCCGACACGTACTTATCTACACGGGCAGAAGAGGGCTCAGAAGCGGAAACAACAACAAGTTCAAGGTCGAGTAGCCGTTCGAGGGGGAGCTCAATATCATCAACACGCAAGAGGGAAATTGAAGAAGAAGAGCGCATCAAAGCGATCGAACGCAAGAAGGCGATCGTGGATAACTATGGCAAAGTCGAGGTTGATCAAGCCAGCATACTCCAGTCAGAAAAGCCCTCGCATAATAACAAAGCTAAAGCCAGTGATCCCGACGAGATCGATCAGGAACGCCTCGACCTACTCGACCAGGAATTAAAACTCTTGGATATGAAAAAACGACAGCGCAAAAAAGTCGAATCTAAAAAATATACAAACCCTGATGGTCGGTCCTTCCTCACATTACATCCAACAAAAATATACATCCAAACTGATTCGGAGGATGGCCCCTATTTTTCTTTGTGTCCTTTTTCCCCGAAGAGATATTGTTAAGACCAAACTTGAATACGAAAATAGTTGAACACGAAGAGAAAATAAAGAAACAAGAACTATCAATGAAGAGTCGAATGAAGATAGAAAAAGACAAGGCAGATCTGAATAAGCAAAAGTGGGTCCGATCCACTGTTCAAGACTGAAGTGACACTGACATTTGACCATCTAATCGTTCCGTTCATTTTTTTTTTTGATTGTGTAGAGAAAATCAGCTGAAGAAAAAGATGGAAGCCAGGGCCAAAGCTAAAAAGTTGGAAAGGCGTGCCTGAAAAATCTCTGTCCGGCCTCCCCCTTGTTTCTAATGAAACCAAAACTTATGATTCCACACAGTAAATCAGTTTATTGATTGATTGAATGTTGCACTGGATTGGCATGTTGCTCAGAGGGATACAAGTCAATCTGAACAGCCAAAAACAACTTGAAACTCTTGTTCCTCAATCTCTGCTGGGTGCTGGATGTGTCGATTGTTGTCATTGGAGACTCAAAAGATTGCCTACAATTCTACAACTCTTTGACCGGTGTAGAAACTCCAAAGGGATGGATGAGTGGTAATCAAAGTTCCTTTGAGGGGGAGATAAGTTGTGAATAAGGTGAAAGCCTATTACAATTTATGGGTGGTTTGAAAGACCTGCCCCTCTGTTGGTACTATGCAAATAACCAAGAGTCTTGTAATCAATATTTAAAGGGTCTTGGAAAAACGACTCCCAAGTTTTGGGAAAACAACTCCCATACGTCTGCGCAACTATTTTTTGACCAGCGCTAGACGTTGACCTAGACCCTTTTTTTGGGTACGGCTTTTTTGGGAGTTGTTGACCCAAAAAATTATTTTTTTGGGAGTCGTCCCCACTAATTTTTTGTCTTATTTTTTATTATTTTTAATATGTATAACTTTTTTGTTCCACGTACTAGAGACATAAAAATTTGAGAGCACAGAGAAACATACATAAAAAGACAATACTGAAAGTTTTAGCAGTATTGCCCCATCAGAAAATGAGATATAAGGGATGTGCGCCAAAATTAGTAGGAAAATAACTGCTGACTGTGTAACTTTTGTGTTACACACCCAAAATGTCCACAAATTTCAGGGATATCTTAAGACTGCATAAACTCTGTGATATAAAATTTCTGGCATTATTTTTCCATCAGAACATGACACATAAGGGGCATGCTGAATGCTCAGTAGGAAATGACTGCTAACTGTGTAACTTTTGTGTTACACACCCAAACAGTCTAAAATTCTCAGGGATATTTCAAGACTGTAACTCCTCTGCGCTATAAGGTTTGTGGCATTAGTGTGCCATCAGAACATGAGAACTGAGGGGTGCAGCTCCACAATAGACATGCTCCCTACCAGCGCACAATTTGTACCTCATGTTTGATGACACAAACTCTCAGAGCTGCCAGAAATAATGAGGACAAGAAAATATAAAAAGTGTTCATTCAAAAAATGCTAGAGAGGAATAATATTCACAATATTTATTCAAAAAAGACTAGAACAACCACCAATACATGAAAACTACAAATAGAAATACTAGTAAAATTTACCACTCTTCTCAGGAAAGAGGAGCTTTCTTCCACCTGTTTGAGCAAAACAATCAGAGTATTTTTCCTCCCAACCTCGTGCCTCTGGGTTGGCATTTAGCTTCCAGCTCTTTTGTAGGGAAGGGGCAGGGAAGACGTCAGGGGAGGATAGTTCTCGAACTTAACTAAGTCCCTCACTTGCCTGAGGCTATGCCGGAGGGACTTATGACTAATCAGGGATTCTCGCATGAGAGATATTTTATATTTGGTGGTGTTTTCCTTTGAACCACCAAATCTCAACCCTGAACATCCCCAACCTTCTAAGTTTTTGGTGGATGGTATGTGTGCATCTGCCCCTCCTTCTGATACAATTCCAGACTCCCTCGCCTGCATCTTCACCCTTATATATTTTTTTCAAAACATCCATTTCCTTCAAATTCTTGCAGGTTCCACCGGATCAGAAAATAACCGCCCGTGCGCAGACATCTCGAGGTCCCTTCACTTGATACAACGTTATAAAGGCACGTGCGTCCCTTTATTTCACTGATTCCCTCTCCTTAGCTTCAATCATATATCTCCTAGTGCTGATCATTAATCTCCTCCACCAATCAGAATCCTAGTATCCCTTCAACGCACACATCCAACCCAATCACCGCCCTACAAGATCATGTGTCTTGAAAACTTAGCGCGTCTCCCGCGCTTAGAGGATAAACTGCAGTTTTTTGATAAGGTCTTGCATGCTTATTGGCTCGACCCAAAGCAGTTCTTACAGGCTTATCTTACGCACAAAAATCCAAAAATTAAGTCCAATCGTTGGTTGTGGGGAGCACCAATCGGATGGCCAACAACAACAGCCATTTTGATCGCAATCAAGCAACTTGTTCGCCATACTGCTGAAGGAAGAGCTCGTTGGAATCAATACATACTATCCGAGGCGCGTCCTTCTTATCTTGTTGTCTTGGCTGCGTTTTCTTTGGGTGGCAAGGTTCTGATGCATTCTATCTTATTGTTTGAGCAGGCACAAGCAATCCTCACCGCTGAAGGTGGAGCACGCGGACAATTCCCAGGTGGGAATTATCATAATGCTAGAAAAATCACACCGGATTTTTTCTTGGGCAAATCAAAGGCCACCCAAACAGAAAAACTTGTCACGGCGGAGATGCCGTTCCTCTATAAACTAATCTTGCACAAAGTGCAAAGGGACCAACTAGAACTATCTCCAGCGCTCGAAACCAGAGGTCCTACACAAAGTGATTCAAGAGAAAATTGAACAAATCAGTCCGACTCAGAATCAGACAAAGAGTTAGAATCTGATACTGATACCGCGCCAGCAGAAACACAGAGAGAAACCCCTCTAGCCAAGAAAACCGCCCTCAAAGAGATTGAAGACTGCAAGGAACCCTTTGACCGCGCTAATTGACCCCACGTCATCGCCTCAACTGTTTGTTTGATGGTTTCCTTTGCGGCAAACAGAAGGGACAACGCCCTCCAGATACAGAATTCGGTTTTTTTGCTTGCCTGTGGCGTCACTGAAAGGGTCAGCGCTTACCTGAATTAAATTGGGCTAGCATCTTCTCGCCGAAGGGCTCACCGCGCAATCAGTTCTCTCGGCAGACTTGCGGAAAGGAAGGTTGCCAGACAAATGGCCAGCCAGAAATCACCAATGGCCCCAATCATATGCCTGGACAATCTAGACTTCAAAGAGTCAGTCCACAAAAAATCAATTGAAAAGACAACACAGATGTTCCATGGCACCTGGGGCTACCTCCACGTCCCCGATAAATAACTGATTGACAAGTTTGACCCAGACGACTTCTCTCTCAAGCGTTACCAGACAGCCATCAAGGATTCAGCAGATATGAAAGTCCAACCCGCCTGGTTTCTTCCGGACAAAGATGCCAGCTTACATTTTCGCGAGGTACTCAAGAGTCAGATCACCAAAGTTTTACTGGGCTGTATTGCGACTCCATCAGATAAGAAGCAAAAATTACGCACAGTCCCGCCTCCAATCGATCCCATTGCCTTCAAGAAACCAGATATTTCCATGTTCAAACTGATGATAGCCTCGGAAAATTCCACCGAGGGAGTCGGCAAGGTCCTGGAAGGATTCCTGCGTCAAACGAACTTGACCTCGGAGGAGTTTTACTCTCGACTCCAAGTACTTGAGGGTGATCTAGCAACTTGCATGAATCTGGAAAGCCTCAGAGACCAGCGAAAACCCAGCGCCCATGTTCAAGACAACCTCTCTGGTTTCTTCTCACTTCTTGGAGCCTCACATGTGCTCTGGAATTTTGCTCAAGCGATCTTTCTCCTCCATTTTGGTAACCCATTGGACTTGCAAGACTTGGGCGCATGGCATAAACTATCATCGCTGGGAATACCCTCTGAGCGACCGACAACAAAAAAAGATTTTACTTTAATGCTTACACACATGACCAAATGTCATGAAGCAACAATTGTGTATTGTCTCTTGTGGGTATCTGATTGAACAGCTTCTATTATTTTCTTGTTACTGACTTCTGATTTCTTTGTGCCAGGACGGTGATGAAGCTCCCTAAAGCCTTGATACCGGAGGAGAAGGTCAAGATGCCTTCGGAACGGATCAATGAACTCGCGGATCTGTGCTATGATCGTTTTTTTTTGCCTTCGGCTTTGAAGGCTGCTTCAGCGGATTCGTCAACCGGTTTGAAGAACGTCCTCTTGCGCCTCCGAGATTTTGCATCTATCATTGAATGTGATCGAGCCATGCGGGAAGGAGACATTGGAAGAGTTCTCAACATGTGGCAACGTTGGACTGTGATGGCTCGCGGGATAAAGGGGCTGATCAACAACTACGCAATTTACTTGCCCAGAATGATAATACTCTTAACCAAAGTGCTTCCAAAGGGCCTTGCAAAAACTTTACTGCATTCTCTACTCATCAACCCCACCGGGAGGCCTAACCATTTTGTTTCCAAGGATTTCTTCTTGGAAAACAACAACTTCTGGCTCAAATATTTTTAGAACCACAGCGGGATCGGGACCGAAATTTGCCGCTTAAAAGATGTTTTCTCACTGATTATACCCATTGTAAGAATTCCACATTTGACCAAACTCATTTCATGTTATTTCTTTGCTTATTTATCTCACTTCTTTCAGCTGCGCGAGCTGGTGCAGGGCATTAAGGGGGATTCAGGAAGAAATATAGTCTATCAATCACACAAGCACGCATTAACAATCACTTTGATAAACAGCTATCTAGCCATGGCCCAACAGCACAATTTACTTTCAAGTTTGTCGGTGTATAAGTTGAGAATTGTGGACATTTACAAAGCTGGGTCAACCGTCTTGCATCAAGATTTTCAACAAAAGAGGAAGAAGCTGAATCAAATGCAACCGTCAACTATACTTCTGTATCACACGCCAGCGGGTCCAATTGAGGAAGCAAATTTGTTTGAAGAAGACAAGGACGAAGATGGTGAAATCAGAAGCTAAGGTCGATCTCAGTTATTCTCCAGGTTGACCACCTAGTTTTTGGCGTTTTTGTTTGGCTGCTTGTTCTGTATTTTTCCTTTTTGTTTCTTCTACTCTTTGTCGGTGCCTTTCAAGGGTAGCTTCATTCCTTCCTAGCACCTGTTGACGCTTCGCCTCTTCTGCAGCCTGACTTTGTACTTTTAATTCTTCCAAGTAATTAAGATAAGATGGTTTTTCGGCATATTTGTTGATCTGTCTGAGCAAATGTTCTGTTTGAACACTGATAGCCTCACCACCTGTCAGCCTTAGAGTCATCACAGCTGACCTAAAAGCTGCCTGTTCTACCTTTGTTACATATAAATTACTTTATATCTTTTTCATCTTAAGAGATAACCTTGTTTTGACTTCATATTCTGTTTCCTCATGCAATTTTAACCCTAGTTACAACTTATTAATTCATTGTAACTATACTCCTTCCCTGAGTTATTGAGTTGTGGCGCGCTTGCGCAGTTGTGACGTGTCGGCGCTACCAGGCGCGCCAAACCACATGTACATATGTAAATTACATAAGCAAACTGTGAAACTTTTTGTAGTCAGGATCCCCCTTGCCTGAGGCGGATCTACAGACTTCAGCACACCAGAACCACACCCCAGATAACCCCAGGATCACCACCAAAGAGTTTACAACACTCCCAGTATACCTACCGTCACAGGCGCCTAGGATATTGACAGTAAGTAACCTCTTTCACTGAACCTTGTTCATCTCAGAGGTACAACTCTGTGTCTTGCTTGATCTGCTCTTTCTGCTGGCCTTTGCCTTTCTTTTGATCACAGGGCTGTCCCTCCAAATCTATTGGCCTTTGCCTCAATCTTGATCACAGGGCTGTCCCTTATTATCATTTGGCCTTTGCCTCAAAATCTAGGTTCAGGGCTGTCCCTCAGGTTTCCCTTTAAGAACCTTGACTATCCAGAAGGAAGCTAAAAAAATTGTGGCTGGATTAAACTTATCTAATCCAGATACCCTCCTGAGAGGAAGCTGTGGCACTTTTTAGCACAGATTAGCTGCACTCTTCAGAAGAGTAGCATTGCCAGTGGACGTGCATTCCCACTAGAATAACCTAGTACGTCTCTTCATCTTGAACCTGCTCTGTTTTCTCTTTTCTCTTTCTCTCTCTCTCTTATAGTTGTATTTCTTATATCCCAAGAAATCCAACTATTGCCCCCCATTTCTTGTGTCCTGCTGTCACTATAGAGACTCAGGCTCACACCACCGGAAAGATCTTCCAACTGCTCCTCAGAAAATCCCCCACAAAACCCAACAACAACTCTTCGGGCCTCAAACATTCGGAAGTGGTCCTCAGGTTCAAACTCTGAATGCTCAGCCCCGATTTGCAAATGGTGAAATTGAGTAAATTCTTGAACCAAGAACTCAGAAAATTGTTTGAGCTCTCCAACCAACGGCTTCATTCCTGTCTCAGCTGTAATAACCAATCGAGTGGTAGAGACTTTTGGAACCTTTGGTGGCACTGGTACGTCAATCAACAACTCTCTAGAGGTGATGTTCTTGCTAAAGTTGTCCGTTGTGAGATATTTGAAAGCCTCAAACAAAATCTTGGCGTTATCGGGGTCGCAGTTTGAACACAAACACATGGTAAATTTATTCTGCTCCTCCCTCAGCTTTTCTAATTTCACATTTGGGTTGGCATTATCTAACAGGATGTATCCTAATCTGTGGACAAGGATAATTTACAGTTAAAAATCACCATTGTCAGATGTATCTGTATCACAACGGTTAGACTCACAAATTATCAAGCAACAAGGCAATGCAAAGGCAGACGGGGGTGATGGCAAATGCATCCATACAATCATCGTTGGATTGCTTCAATGGAGTAGTAAAGTCACTGATTTTATTTTTTCCTGACCTCTGATTGGATTCAACAAGCATTAAACCCAGGCCCGGATTATTTTCCCCACAACCACATCTCCCAATCATCTGGCAGATTGATGAAGGATCGCCTTGACCAATGTGGACAACACACCTGACTCGCTTCCAGTTCTGACCCAATCCAAGAGCCATTGTGCACAAGATAACCAGGAAATTTTTGTCTTCAAATCCACCAATGATATCTAATTTATCTAAATTTCCAGTGCATGAATGATAGCAACAAGCAAAGGAGCTTTCTGGGTCCAAATGGCCGCCTTGCATCTCTCAAGCCTCATGGATTGCACACAGGACTTGCCAGGTGAGATTGCGTGTGGGCGCATAGATTAATGTTGGAGGAATCTTGTTATCTGGCATTGTTTTGCGGGTTACAAACAATCTTTTCAGGTCATTACACAATCCAAGAGACAACTTCATTGGCATGCAGATGAGGCGGATTTCTGTACAGGTGAGTTTGCCTTGTACAATGTTCATGTTTTCCGGTAATATCTGCAAGCTTTCGAGTATCTTCTCTATTGCAATGGGCCTGCAGGTTGCTGAAAGCAAGAGGATGGGTACTCCAACCGCTGCAAGAAGTCTGGCCCCCAAGTCGCCATAAGAAGGCCAAAAAATACCTCGGTCTTGCAGCTTAAAATGACAGCTGATCTTTTTTCCAAGTCTGCTCGCAACCAACCCCCACACATATATCATGTGTGCTTTGTCCACAACCGTGAGGACCAATCTAGATAGGAATCGACGGTTGAAGAAGATATGCCGGAACATTGCATTGTTCAACAGAACCTCTGGGCTCTGATTTCACAGTAAGACATGAGCTTAGGTTCAATTTTTTGAATGAAAGGCTAATAAGGGCTCTAACCAGGTAGATAAACGCATAGTCTCCCCTAAGAACCTGCTTCTCAACATCCGGCGTAAAATTCATCTTGGTGAGATTAACCGCTTTGATATTTGCCTGCTTATTCTCAAGCACCTGATTGTCCAAGGTGTGGCAGTTCAATTGTAAGTATGAAGTATCACAAAAAAAATCCTGTTTATCTCACTTGATTATCCCCCAGCGAATCTAAAGGATTCAACACCAGAATGATAGGTTTCTTGTAGGCGGGAAAGAGGCGGTAGTATACTTCCCCAATCCTGGTCTTGCCGAAACCGGTCCCAGCAAGTGTGAAGGTGTGTTTGCGACAAACCAGGCTGATCACAGTCTCCATCTGGATTGGCTTCAGTGGTTTGGAGTAGAATTTTGCTGCCGTGAGAGTAACATGATTGGCGAGCTCCTCATCGGACATCTGGTCAAATTCTTCGCGTAAGGTCAGTTTAGAAGTGGTGTTTTCTTCTTGTGAAAGGTTGAGAGAGGTGAGATTGCTATCATCCTTGTTGGTGGGTTCCATGGCTGGTCAAAGTAGTTGTCCAAAGATGATGATGTTTCTTGAGGTTACATTATTCTTCCTTGTTGATGAAAGTGTTTCTTTTTTTCAATCCCATTGTGTTTTTTCTCCGTTTTGTATATATCATTGATCATGTACGCCTGATCAGGCTTAGTAGCTCCAATCATCTCCCAACGTGGGTGGGTCCGTGCACTATGCAGTTACTAAATTAATTTGGAATGAAATGGAGTGATGTGCTTGACATCACTATTATTTTGTTTTTTATTCTGATTTTTGAAATATTTATTTTTGAAGTAGATGAGCTAGATACATAGGATGTAAAATACATGATAATTTTGTTGAGAATGATGCCATTCAGTAAAAATGGGTCTGGTAAGGAGAGGTTGAGAATTGACGGAGTAGTGAGGAATATAACGTTGAGCGTGGTCAATTATCCGGATCTCTCATGCGAGAATTCCTGATAAGTCATAAGTCCCTCCGGCAAAGCCTCAGGCAAGGAGGGACTTAGTTAAGTTCGGATAGTTCTAGGGCCATAAAGTGATCAAGTCGCCGGATGAAAGCCAAGAAGATTGGGGGGTTTTGGTTAGGAGGGCAGAAGGAGGGAAGGAAAGTTTGAGACCACTCTTCAGTGAAATAAAAAACTGGCCGTTGGAAAGTGTTGGCCAGTGCTTTGCCGGAGGAGGGCATTGCCATCCAATGAGCCATACCGCAACCTTTGGTACCGGAAAAGTTTATTCTGACCAGAGTTGACTTGATGTTGTGAAAATGTCCCAACTTGACGTACCACTTGCCTCGTTTGCTGATTTCGTCGGCTAGAGCTTCTTGGACTGCACTCCAAGCGCCCTGACCATTCCCCAAGCACCATGCCACCGCGCAAAATCCAAAATGGCCATCCGAATCGACATCAAGTATCCGCTTGACCAAGGTTCTGATGATGACTGGGAGTTGATTGAGCCAATTTGGTCGGTCAACTGGTTCTTTGGATGGTGGTGGGGGGACTGGAGCTGTTGGTGGTGGAGGGACTGGAGCTGTTGGCGGTGGAGGGACTCGTGTGGCTCGCGCGGCTTGCCAAGGAGGTACCCGGCTTGATTTCGGCAGAGGGGCGGGGGCAGACGAGGTTGATTGAGCAGGAGGGGAAGGTGGAGCTGGCTTCTTAGCGGTGGCGCGGGTTGGAAGTTGCTGCGGAGGCGCGGGGGCAGACAAGGTTGATTGCAAGAGAGGGGAAGGGGAAGGCGGAGCTTGCATCTTCCCAGCAGCGCGGGAACGTACGTTGCAGCGGAGGGGCGGCGGTAGACAAGGTGGAGTTCACAGGAGGGGAAGGGGAAGCTGGCTTCTTAGGCGCGACGCGGACCGGTTTGAAGCGCTTTGTTGGGACTTGGGCTTTCGGTGGCGGAGGAGGAGGAAGCGCAGGTGAGGAGGGTGATGGTGATGGAGACGGCAACGGAGAAGGAGTTGGAGAAGGAGACAGAGCGACGTTCTTGGCGGTCTTTGACTTTTGGGCCGGGAGTTTCCTCTTCTTGGGCGCTGGTTTGTTCTTCTTCTTCTTCTCCTCTTCTTTGTTTCTTTTTTGTTTCTCCTTCTCTTCTTTCTTCATTTGTTTCATTTCTTCCTTCTCTGCTTTTCTGGTTTCCGCTAGCTTCTGTTTCTTGGACTTCATCATTGCTCCTTCTTCATTCTTCCTTTTATTTTCAACACGTTCAAAGGCAGAGGGGTCCCTTTTTGTAGTTTTTGGTTTGTTTGGCGCGCCTTTTGGACGTCCACGAGTGGTCTGAGCTTGTGTTGGTTCCTGGATCGTCACAACGGTTCCAGAGCCTTCCAATAGGCTGTTGATAGCTTGTAACTGGGCCGCCATCTGCAGGAGCCTTTTGCGGATCCGGTTGACTTGCTCAATTTGGGTGAGATCAGCGTTGGTGTCAAGAGCATGAAGATCCTGGGGGGAATGAAAAGACTCCAGTTAGTAAGGGAATGGCGCAGGGGAGGTTAAAAATTCAAGGGAGGGGTGGCAGAGGGGCGGTGGCAATGGCCGGACAAATGGGAGTTGGCGGGAGTTGTTCTTCCAATCAAGGATCCGCGGCTGGGGGATTTGGGAGTCGTTAGGAGTCGTTATCCCAATTGGCAAGCCGCACGGACGGAAAATGGGGGTTGTTCCTGTCAGCCGGCTACTATGTCAGAGCCACTGTGACATAATATCACAGAAAAATAATAAAAATTGTTACATATGTTAGAGACATTATTACTAATCCCCTACATATGTAACACTATAAAAAGTATAAATATTACCTATGAAAGAGACATTATTACGTACTCTTACATATGTAAATTGTAGAATATTACTTCAGATTCCTAATCTACGCTTAAAATAAACTAGGGTACCTCACTGCAACGTACCCTAAACTCTTACTCCTTCCCTGTGTAAATTACACATGAAAATATACCCAGTTACCACAGATAAGGTAGAGCTCATGCTTATATGCTCATTTACATATGCTTGTAAGCGCCACAGACACCCAAAAAGGCCGAAATCATGCCATACTATGAAGATATGACACCTTCTGAGTCCCATGAGCGCCTAGAATGTTCCATTACATATGTAATGATGTAAATAAAACATTCTTGACGCACAAAGATAAGAAGTACCAACCAATTGGTACATGTGATGTCATTATGTAGACCAAAGCAGAACAATTGACCTCACGTGACAGTCTGCATGTCCCAAACAGTAATTACCATTATGTAACCTGTAAATTAGTCTGAAACAATTACCATGTGTTTCAGACTAATTATGATACAGGAGCATCATAAGTGGCCCAATCCAGAAGATAGGACACACGTAACAACCCCTACTAGTTAGAAGTGTTTTAGACTAGTCCTGATACGGTCAAATATTACCTTTGCAGCTATTTGCACGCCCCAAAAGGGAATAGTCCTCCTGAAGCGTTGCCAAATTGGTCTAGAATCACACCCACAAGTTGGCCAACCGCCACATTGAGCCAGAATTACGCCCACAAGTTGGCCAGCAGCTATATGGCTCCCTGAGCGCCCCCTGAGGGCTTTCATGACTATTTAAAGGGCCCTCTGTGCGCTCCAAAGACCCTCCCTCATGCTATTACACCTACTCTGATCATTACCCGCTTCCAACACGTGCTCAACACTTGTTCTCTGCCTGGTAAGATCCTTAGTTGCTGACTTTAGCTTCATTCCTTCGTCTGAATCTACTCAGATTCTCCCCTGAAGAACCTCAAGACTCTAAGGGCTTAATCCTAGTAAGTTTAACCCCTTTCTCTTGAGATTCTCCGCTTTATTCTTGCTGGGATCTAAACCACCCCTGCTTGCAGGCCCCAGTACTAACAGGTACCTAAATCTTCTGCCTTTGCACAATACCTTAGAGGGATCTAAACCACCCCTGCTTGCAGGCCCCTCTTATTTTAATTATATTAATTTTATTAATATAATTAAACTACTTTTTTCTCTATTTTTTACGCCACACAACCTATCCAAAGCCTTGGATATCATCCCTAGAGTCATTATAACTCTATTATTTCACTTTGCAGCTCGTGTAGCTAGAAGGATTATTGTCCTTGGCATCACGCAGGCTGACAGTTCCTGTCCCTGGGGCGTGCGGGGGTAAACGGGAGTCGTTGGAGAAAAATGGGAGTCGTCCGCACAAAAATGGGGGTTGTCCGCGGAAAAATGGGAGTTGTCATAGGAAAAATGGGAGTTGTCATAGGAAAAACGGAAGTCGTCCACGAAAACCGGACATCCAAGGCCCCCCCACATGACAAAAAGATAAAAAAAACCCAGATCTTACCTTCATGTGCCACTGGACATGAAAATCCTCGGGGAGTATCTTCTCGCCATCCATTGCGCGCTGCCGGAGTGTATGCTTACAGGGAATTCCCATCCGGTTTTCGTAACACCCGTTGCACCTGTGCCAATTCTCCAGGTCAACACTTGCTCTCAGGTTATCCTGCGCCTTCCGGGGAGCAAAGTGGGTGATCCGGCCATGACAGAGCAAGAAAATCTTCCCTATTGATCAAAGGCTCCTAATCTTCTCCTTGTGATGCGCCGCGGAGATTTTGTGGGATTGAGCTTCAAGCGCATTCGTGATTAACTTGATGACGGCGGCAAAAGAATTGTTGGGGCCCAGGAGATAAGATTTGATGAAAGCATGCAATGATTCAATTTGAGACGTCGTCCAATGGTCAAAATGAGGTATATCCTTTGTCCAAGCGTTAGCATACTTTTCACACACCGGAAGCCATGTCTCAATCACATAATTGCTATGATCAAACTAAGGAAGAAAGACCGACCGAGTCTTGAGTGGCAAACTATGTAGATTGCTAGATGAGGAGAGTTTGGGGATCTCTCCTCCGCTCTTCCTTATGGTGAAGAGCTGTGACATGTACTAGATACAACATGTCCCAGGCGTAACATAGAGTACGGCGCGCGTGCAGCTCATAACACTATCCCGCCTTTAACGCCCAAGCCCCTGGCTCTGCATTCTCTTCCCCGGGCAGCATTAAAAAAAACCTCATGGGTAAAAAAAGCTTAACCCTCATAATCTCCTCCTTGTCCTGTGTCGCGCCGCCGCTTGTGGAATTTTTTTGTTGAATTCGTCCAATAGTTGTTTTGAATTTTTTACATGGTCCTCCGGTTCCCACGAGTTATGTTGCGGCTTGTATCCCTTCCAGCTGATTAGATACTCCTGCCTCTTTCCCTTTTTTCTGCAATCCAAAATGTCTTCCACTTCCCATTCCTGTTTGCCTTCCACGACCACCGGTGCCGGATGTGCCACTTGTCGGCCCACGATCTTGTCCGGTTCTAGTTTCCTAAGGAGAGAGACATGAAACACCAGGTGCACCCCTCTCATTGAAGGGGGTAGCGTCAGTTCATACGCCAATGATGATATTATCTTAACAATGGGAAAAGGGTCTAGCCATCTGTGAGCCAATTTTGGGCTAGGTCGAGTTGTTGAGATATTCCGGCCATTGAGCCAAGCAGAGTCTCCGACCTTCCATCGTGGTGTCTTGCGGACACCCCTGTCGAACTGGATCCTCATAGCTTCCTGAGCCCTTTCCAACCCGGCAGCTAGTTCTTCTTGGACTTTTGCTAGTCCCCGCAATCTTGTCTCCACTTGTGGGAGGCATTGGTCAGGAGAAGCTATTCCCGCAAATGTCGGCTCGAACCCGTAGTTGGCTTTGAACGGGGACATTCCAATGGACACGTGCTCATTGTTATTGTAAGCGAATTCAGCTGTCGGCAATAGGTTGTCCCAGTTGTCCTGTTGATATGTGACAAAGTGCCGTAAATACTGCTCCACGGCCTTATTAACTATCTCCGACTGGCCATTGGTCCAAGGGTGATATGCCGTGGATGGGCAGAGACGTATACCTAGACGTTTTCTCAGCTCTCTTGTGATCTGGGACACAAAGACACTCCCCCTATCGGACACAATTGTCCTGGGTGTACCGTGCAACTTCCACACGTGTCGCGTCATGATGTCTGCCAATTGGATTGCTGATGTCGACTTCTTGCACGCGATGAAATGTGCCATTTTAGTCAATCGATCGACTACCGTCAGAATACAGTTGTTGCCGTTCGACACTGGTAAATCCGTGATCAGGTTGTAAGAAATGTCAGTCCACGGGCCCGTAGGTATAGGTAATGGTTCTAGGGTACCGTAGGGCTTCAGCAGCAAGGGCTTCACACACTGGCATGATCTACATCCGTTCACGTAACGGTTTACAAATCGCTTCAACAACGGCCAGGTGAAGCAGCGTTTGACCAGCGCTAGTGTCTTGGCTCTCCCGGGGTGGCCTGCTAATAGGCTGTCGTGCCGGCTCCGTAGTATAGCGGTTTTGATGTCGTCATCCGCTGGTACTTCAATCCTTCCTTGACTATACACTAGGCCCTCCACGAACGTGAATTTACACTCATCCAAATGGGCTGTCGCATCATTTATTAGTCCCGCTAACCGTGCATCCTTAGGGGTAGCAGTTCTAATAAGACTTAGCAATTCCGTGTCCGCTCCCTCTTCCAGGTTTTCCCGTTCTTTGACCCCTAGCACGTCAATTTTGAACCATTTTGCCGCCTCCTTGGCCTCAAACGACTCGTCCACAAAATAGCAATCTCCGCGAACGTGTTAGGCGTGATGTTTTCCGGTCAAAGCAGTTGGCCAAACGACAACTTGTCCTCCTTTGCCAGGGCAAGATCTGGGCATCTGGACAGCGCGTCTGGCTTAGCGGCCTGTCTGCTGGGTCTGAAAATGATTTCGAAATCAAAACATCCAAGTGTTTCCGCCCAACAAGCCTGTTGTCTAGTGAGTTTCTTTGTCGTCATGAAACTCTCTAGGTTACAGTGGTCGGTGTACATAATTGCCTCCAGTCTGTGCGGGTTGCCTTCCAGATAGTGTCTCCATTCCTTGAATGACGCCACTATTGCCAGTAATTCTTTATCAAAAATCTCGTAATTACGCTCAGCCTGGATCAAAGACCGGGATAAGAACGCCACTGGGTGTAGCTCGCCGTCCTTCGCGCACACCTGTGACAATACAGCGCCTAGTGCAAAGTCCGAACAGTCACATTCAAGTATAAACGGCCGATATGGGTCGGCAATCTTCAACACCGGTGCTGTGGTAAAGGCTATCTTCAATCAATCAAACGCCTGTTGGCACCTGTTGTCCCACTGGAAGGTACAATCTCCCTTTGTCAAGTCGTGCAAAGGCCGTGTAGTTCCTGAGAAATGATCAATGAATTGCCGGTAAAAGTTGGCAAACCCAATGAACCGTTGAAGTTCGGTGACGTTGGCGGGTGCTGGCCATTCGGTTACAGCGGTGACCTTCGCCGGGTCCATGCGTAGTCAATTGCAAGAAATCAGGAGCCCCAAGTATTCAACTTCGTCCCTTCCAAATTCACACTTCTCAGGTTTGAGCCACAACTGATGCTTGCCTAATGTTTCCAGTACCCCTCGGACCGCCTCTTCATGGTTGGACCCTTTCTGCGTGTAGATCATAATATCGTCAAGGTAAGCCGCCACGTCCTTCCCGATGCGTCCCAGAAGGATGTCCTGAATAAAAAACTGGAAAAATACCGGCGCTCCAGTCGGGCCAAACGGCATAGTCAACGGCGCAAACTGTCCGGCTTTGCACACAAATGCGAGTTTGTCCTCATCCCCCTCGGCCACACACAATTTGCCGTACGCGTTCTGTAGGTCAAGTTTTGTAAACCGGTCCGCGTCCAGGAGACTATCGACAAGATCCATGGTCAACGGCAGCGGGTACTTATTTTTCACTGTAACTGCGTTTAGCTTTTGATAATCAAAACAAGGTCTGAGGTTACCGTCCTTTTTTCCGGTGAACAACACAGGAGCCGCCCACGGAGATGTTGTCCGTCTGATGGTCCCGTGTTGCAGGCCCTCTTGAATCAGTGTGTCCATGGCCTCGTTCTCCGCGGGTGATAAAGGGATGATCTTGCTGGCCTGTGGAGTTGCGCCCGGTATTAAATCTACCCGGAAGTCATATTGGCGCCTCGGTGGGAGTCTCTGGGCACCAATCTTCTGAAACAAGTGAAGGTATTTATGGTATACCCTTGGGACCATCTCCTCCACTGCCTTCGTTGGCCCTGTCCGTCGTGCCTCCGCTGCTAGTCTGGCCGATGTGGACCACGACGCCTTGGCCGTGTGGATGATCGCCGCCGTTTCATGTCCTAACATGGGTAAACACTTGCCAGCTGTTTCACTAAGAGATTGGGACTGGTGTGCTAGGGACTCACATTGCGGGGGTGTTATCCCACTAAAAGTGTGCACCCCCTTGTCAATTATCCTTGCTTGCCTCACGGGCTCCCCCCCGTCTAACAAGGCTTTTTTCGGATAAGACGATGTCGCACCAGCAACCGCAATGTTCCCGGCTCGGTCCGTCCTGTCCGATGTGGTGGTGCGGTCCATCGGTGTCCTGTAGTTACAGCTTTCCAGGAGAGAATCCTGCTTGCCAGTTGATTCTTTTGGGATGTCCTGAGAGGAGAAATCGAGCTTACATTGCGGGAGTGCTAACGTGCACAAAGCACACACTCCCTCGTCCATTATCCTCACTTGCCTCACAGGCACCATCCCGTCAGCCAAGGCTTTTGTTGGATAAGACAATACCGCAATCGCGGTCGCAACGCAGCCGTTGTCCCGTAGTGACTTGTCCATCGATGTCCTGTGGAGATGGCATCCTAGAAGAGGATCCTGCTTTCCAGTTGATTCTGACGTGGCATGGAGTGGAGAGAAATCGAGCTTACATTGCGGGAGTGCTAACGTGCATGAAGCACACACCCCCTCGTCAGTTATCCTTGCTTGCCTCTTGGGCTCCTTCCCGTCTGATGAGGCTTTTGTCGGATAAGACAACACCGTCTCCGCGGTGGCAATGCAGCCATCCTCCCGTTGCAGTGAGCGCTTTTTCCAATTGATGAGGTGTCCGAATAACTTGATCCACGGCATACCCAATATGCCGTCGTATGTATCCTTTAGTTGTGTAACGATGAACCTGGACGGCTGGGCCATCCTATCAAGCCTAAGCTCCAACTTGTACGACGATTTCCTTGTCGATCCATCAAATCCCGCGATTGTCCTCGTGCACAAGGACGCCAGGGCTAATAGCCCAGTTCTAGCCGCAAAGGAGAGGCTCAGCACGTTATGTGTAGCTCCAGAATCCACCAGGAATTTGGTTGGATGAGAAGTGGTGGTTGTGGTATGCTCAAGGAGGGTGTGTGGCGCAATGTTAAGAGAAATGAACAGTCGAGGGTCGAATGCATTACTATCAACCAGATTGCTAACGCCAACACTAATTAACAACTCCTTGTTTGAGCTCGGGATGGGCATACCCATCAGTCCCAAGCTTTGCCTTTTTTTGACCCTTCCGCAACGCCCTCCTCTCCAAACCTCTTTGCCCCGCTCCTCCACTGGTTCAGTTCCTCCATCTCAGCTATGCGTGCCGTCCCCTTCCCCTTGCCCTTTTCCGGGCACTCGCGAGCTCGGTGGCCTTGTTTCCCGCACCAAAAACATAATGCCTCTTGCATCATCCGGCTTCTCTCGGATTCCAACAGTTGGCCTCGCATTGCCGATATGTCCATCGCATCCGGGTCCGTCGCAAAGGTTGGGAGGACATTGATGGACTCAACCCCGTTCAATTTGTTGTTGATTTTGAGCGCCATGTTCGAGACCGCGGCCAAGGTTGTGAATTGAGCGCGCGATAGTACTAGTGCCACGCGGACTTCTTTCTTCAGGCCCTGAGTGTATAGGCCAACGAGAGTTCGCGGCTCCCATCCTGTGTTGTGAGCATAGAGGAGGAATTGGTGGGTTTATTGGCCCACCGTCTTCGTTTGCTTCAAGTTTCTCAGGGAACGTTTGGCCTTAGTCTGTTTCTCGGTGTCGTAAAACATGCTTTCAAACGCCGCCGTGAATTCGGCGTAGGTGGACGCTTGGTTATCGCAGACCTTGTGCATTCAAGGCTGAGCCCAGCTACTTGCTTGTCCCGTCAGGTACGAGAGTGCAAAAATGATCCTCGATCTGTCGTCTGGGAATGCGGCGACATTCGCCAGGATATAGAGGCTCACTTGACTCGCGTAGAACTCTGCTTTGACGCCTCTGGAGCCGTTGTATTTGTCCAGTACTCCAATCTTTGGGGCTCGTACCGGTTGTTGGGCTACCGGATTGATGGCTGGGGCCTGGGCGTCGGGTGGTGGTTGCACGTTCTCAGCTTGCTGACGGGCAGCCTCGGCTGCCTGGCAGGCATTCTCGGCTTCCTGTCTGACGGCTTCTGCTTGTTGACGGAGACCACGTTCTTCATTGACAACAGCCATCAAGTCGGCCAGTTGCTGTTGTAATGCGGCGGCGGCGGCGGCGTCCATCTTGTTTACGGGGTTTCAGGTTAGTTTTGTGGTTCGTATCTGTTCAGTTGGATCTGTCTGGGTCCAAAGAGTTGGTTTCTGATCTGGTTTTCGGTTCTGGTTGGTCCTTGTTCCTTTTTCTAATGAGATCTAGCAATATGTTATGATCAAACTAAGGAAGAAAGACCGGCCAAGTCTTGAGTGGCAAACTATGTAGATTGCTAGATGAGGAGAGTTTGGGGATCTCTCCTCCGCTCTCCCTTATGGTGAAGAGCTGTGACATGTACTAGATACAACATGTCCCAGGCGTAACATAGAGTACGGCGCGCATGCAGCTCATAACAATAATCTCCAAAAGCTTCGCCGTATTTTGCGCAAAACCAACTGAAGCTTGAACGGAAATCGCCAGGACTAGTCATCTTGATTAAGTTGCTCCAGTGTTGAAGCATTTCGAACTCCTTCGCCTTGTTCTTGATGTGTTTTGCGCCATTGGAAACCAAGTTCTTCTGTATGTGCCAAGCGCAAAGCATGTGGGTCGAATCCGGAAAATTGGACTGGAGAGAGGAGATGAGAGCTTCTTCTCGGTTGGTCAGAACAACAGCAGGAAGGGGAATCTTGTTCGAGGTGAAAATGTCAGGAGGGATTTGAGTGCCCAGTCGTAATAATCTTGTGTCTCTTTGGCAAGAAAGCAGAATGCCAAACTGAAAGACTTGTTGGCTCCAGTGACACCGGTGATGTGGTGGAGAGGCATCCAATACTTATTTTTCTTGTACGTACAGTCGAGGAAAAGGATTGAATGGTACTGATGGAGAAGCTTCACAGAGAGGGAATGACAGAAAAAAAGGCCCTTGAGCTTGCCAGATTTGTCGACCTTTTTCATAGTTGTGAAATCGGTTCCAGCCAGAATTTCATTCAGGTGAATGATGGGGCTGATTCCTTGCAACATCTCTTGCGCAGCCCGCTTTTGTGCTGAGTAAATCGTATCAATTGTGGCCAGGATTGTCTTGTTGGGGTGCAGCTTCTTGAGGCATTCAAGTATTTGTGCCGGTCGCAATCCGGCCTTGCCAAGTCTTTTCATTTCTTTGTAGAAAGTGTCGCTGAGCTTACGGTGAACAGTGTGGGCAACGGCGGCGGTGGGGCGGTGATTATGAGTCAAGTTGGAGTATGTGAATTTCCAGTGGCCCTTCTTCTTCTAGTTGTATGCGGCAGCGGCGAACGGACAGCCAATCAATTGAGATGATATATTTTCACAAGTATCACCTTTACGTTCGTTTTTTCCAGGATCACCCCCTCTGTATCATTTCAATGTGGATTTAATGTCAGTCAATACTAACAGAAGAATGAAAAAGAAGTGGGAAATAACAGACCTGACACATTTAAAATGGACACTCTTTCCAGGAACAGAGCGTTTGACCGATATCCCATAGCCATGCGCGCAAGCAAATTCTTGGATGGCCTCCTTAACCAATTCAATGTCGTCATAATTTCCAGCTGGCGGCGCAGGAATGTTGCCGTAGATTTTCCTTTCTCTTTCTTCATTTACTGAGTCTTCATCATCCGGTTGATTCTCGTTCTCAAGTTCCATTTCTTCGAGCTCCTTCTCAGTTCTCTCTTCAGCAATTTTCTCAAGTATTTTCTCAATTTCTTCTGCGTTTTTTTCAGTTGGAACCATTCCAGAGTTTGGATCATTGTTAGTATTATCTTCATCTAATTCTAACATTACAATACAATCTTCTATGGTTTTCTCTTCTCTGGCTAGCTCTACATATTCCTCAAGTGTCTTCTTGCCGTCTGGATTATCTAAGCTATAATCTTCAACTTCTTCCTCATTTTCTTCGTGGATTTCTTTTTCTAGTTTTTTTTTTGGCGATTTCTTGAGTAATTTGAAGGAGGAGGGGGTCTAGGGTGACGTCTTGAAGGGCTTCAGTGGTCTGAATGCAGGCTTTGACAGCGGCAATGGCCTTGGAGTCGGCGGCTGCGGTTTGGGAGTTGGCGGCTGAATGGGAGTTGGCGGCTGCCGTTTGAAAGTCGGCGGCTGCAGGAGGTTGGGGGTTGGCGGCTGCGGGACGTGGGGAGTCAACGGGGTCACAGGAGTCGGCGGGGGCTAGACCTTGAGCACCGCTGGCTAGGACGGCTCCTTGGGGGTCTAGAATGGCCAGGGTGGCTCCGTGGTCCTGGGCCGCAATTGCAAGGGAGTTGGCCGCAATCGCAAGGGAGTTGGTGTTCATGCCAGACCCGTTTGCGGGGCCTTCGGCGGCGTCTTCATTGGCAGCTGGATTGAGGACAGGATTGAGGGTGTGAACAAGGGTGTTGGGGGCTCAGTGCCTCCATTTTGGATGGGGGAGTCAGCAGGGGAGGGAGCTTACCTGGCCCTGCGGCTGGGGTTTCCTTGGCGTGCTCGCCAGGCACTGGGGCCTTGACGTACTGGATGGCGGCAACAGGGGGCTCGGCGAGCTTGACGGCGGCCATAGGGGGCCTGGCGTGCTCCATGGCGGCAGCAGGGGCCTGGGAGTCCTGGTCCTGGATGGCGGCGGGGGCGGCTGGGTTAATCATATTCTTTGATTGATCGGGCGGTTGGTGTGGACGGGTTAGCGGTGATTGGGTGGTTGGTGTGGCGGTTGTGGTGTGTGACTTGTGTGATGGGTGGGGGGCTTGAAGGGGAGTTGTCACGACTCCCTGGGGGCTTCCGTGGCCCCCACGGCCAACTCCCAAAATAACGCAGGGGGCACTTGTTTTGGGTGAATGACTCCCAAGCCCCCTGAGAGAAAAATAATAAAAATATTCATAAAAATTAGTGCGGACGACTCCCAAAAATATTTTTTTTTGGGTTGACGACTCCCAAAAATAATTTTTTTTGGGTTGACGACTCCCAAAAAAACCGTACCCAAAAAAAGGGTCTAGGTCAACGCCAAGCGCTGGTCAAAAAAAGGTTGCGCGGACGTATGGAAGTCGTTTTCCCAAAACTTGGGAGTTGTTTTTCCAAGACCCTATTTAAATGGTGTGGCTGATTCCAAAGATAGCTCTTACTTTTGTATAGTAATCTCTATCTGACCTAGATCACTTGCATCAACAGTTGTGGTGAATCTTTTGTAACTTGGTTTAACGTGGTGGTTGCGATCAAGTTCAATAAATGTTGTGAAATTTGTGATGTTAAATTCCTGACACTATATTGTTATAATAATCTATTACAAATTAAATATATATATATATATGGGTTAGATGTTGGATGTTGGTTGGTTGTTAGTTCCACTACTGTTTTTTAACACACACTAAATTTCTCTACACTACTCCACTACTAATAACCACAATAAACAGACCTTCCTAGGCTGCTACAAAATAAACTAACCACAGTGACCAAACCTCTATAGGCTGATGGGGAAAAAGGAAAATTATAGTGGGGAGAGGCCCTCCTTTGATGTTGGAGGATGAGGGATCTTGCTGCAGTAAGCTCCTTGTGAGGGATTTCTGCTGCAGGGGTTCTCACCTACACAGCCTTTCTACACAGCCACAAATACAAACAACACAGATTTGCTGTGCTAGATACACTTTAACTCCACAGCCAAACATCTATGATATAAAAACTAACAAACAAATACACAGCCTTCAGCAGCAGATTCTGTGGAGGGTGGACCAGATACACCCTATCTTCACCTCCAAACAACTCAGCCTCCTGACAGATAACTTTTACCTCCACCTCCAAACAACACAGCCTCCTGATAGAATCTTCCTTGAAAAAACAAACACACAGCTTCCAGCCAAAGATGCTGTGCAGGCTTTGCTAGATACCTTCTAACTCCACCTCCAAATAACACAGCCTCCTGATAGAATCTTTGTTGAACAAACAAATACACAGCCTCCAGCCAAAAATGCTGTGCAGGCTTTGCTAGATACCTTCTAACTCCACCTCCAAATAACACAGCCTCCTGATAGAATCTTTGTTGAACAAGCAGGTGCATAGAATGCAACTATCCTTGTCCATTCTGGATTCTGGGGGTCTGGGCCTCTCCTCCTCTTCCTCCTGTTCCTTCCTCGCTTCCTTCTTCCTTTGTGCTCCTTTGTTCTGTTCCTGGTTGAGACTATTCCTTACTACAAATACTTCCTTGGTTTGTATGTGCCTAACTGTTGATGTGATACTATCTCCTCGTCTTGTATGATGACTGTACTGTCTCCACCCCCTGTTGTATACTTTTTGGCATTGACACAGGCACAGAACATCACACCGGCAAAAAAATTGCAGAACACATTGTGGTAACCCTGTTCCCACTCATATCACCATTCTCATATCATGCATATCCTTCACATACCCACCATTATTATTCCAGATTCAGATTCTACACCTCATTTCATCCCTAGTCACTCACCCATATTGCCCTGAAATTCCCTTTGGATCAGAATTTATTGGCATTCATAGTTTCATAGGTATTTTCTTGCTCCTTACAGCTCATCTACACTAAATATTCTAGTCATCATCACCATAACTACATATATTACATATCTCATTCATCATACATAGACATTACTAGTGCTCATCATTACTTCACTTCATCATTACATTTCATCATTGCTCATCTTCAGAATTTTTTTACATTGTGCTCATCATGCTTTCCCCCTTGTTGTACTTCCTCACATATATACTCCCCTCTAGATGTTGTACATGCACATGCATTTTCTACCCCATATCTCACCACACCATTAGATTCATCTTCATCAGTACATATCTCACCACACCATTAGATAAAATTTTCATTCACACATCTTATACACTTTCACACATACCAGGAAATATCCCCCTGCATAAATCATTCACATTTGCACATCACGTTTCATCTTTTACCCCAATACGCCTCCTATCCTCCTCATAGCCTGCAGGTACAAGTAGTCAGCTCATAGTATTAGTCAGTTCAAGATTATAGTAGAAAAGCCACACCTTTCTTCTTTTTTGATTAGTGTTAGACTCATCCCCAGCAGTATTAGTCAGGAAGGCAGCTCTTATATCAGCATCCTTGGGATAGCTTACATTAGTACTAGTGTAGTTGTACATTTCCCTTCCCAGCTCTATTTTCCCATTTGAGTAGTTCCACAACATCAAATATTCCAGAAGTCCTATCCCAAGAATCATATTCATCATCTCTGACAGAGATCCCAAATTCACATCTGAATTCTGGACAGGCTTGCATAACATGCTAGGAACCAAACTCTCCTTCTCCACTGCTTACCACCCCCAGAATGATTGTATAGCTGAAAGAATGATCCAAACCCTTGAAGATATGATCAGGAGTTTTTGTGCCTATGGACTTGAGTTCAAAGACAATGATGGATACACTCATGACTGGGTTTGACTCCTACTAATTCTGGAACTAGCATACTGCACCAGTATACATTCAACCACTGGAAAAGCTCCTGCCATACTACAGAAAGGCTGCATCCCAAACCTGCATAGGAACTTCTTGAAGCAAGACTCTGTAGACATTCATCCCACAGCTCTTGCCTATGGAAAAATTGTTGAGAAAGCAAGGAAGCATGCTGAACAGTGCATAACAGAAGCTACCTCTTACAACAAAGACAGATGGGACAAGACTCATAAAGAACCATCCTTCAAATTTGGTGACAAAGTTCTGATATCCACAGCAAACTTCAACAATTTTTCTGGTCCAAAGAAGATGAGAGACTCTTTTGCTGGACCATTCCGTGTGAAAGCTTTACATGGAAAGAATGCTTTAGAAGTGATACTGACTGAAGAGTTTAGCAGAAAACATCCTACTTTTTCTGTCAGCCTAGTGAAACCATGGAAAGAAGCTAACCCTGATAAGTTCCCACTAAGACAAAAGGTTAAAGTTTTTATTCCTCTGATGGAAAAGAACCCTCAGAATATAGTCATACAAAAGATTCTAAGAGAAAAAAGATTGAGAGTGGAGAACAGAGATTTTATATTGATGTACTTGGCTAGATACAAAGGTATGAGTGCTGATCATCTTGAGAAGGACATTCCAGACTCTGCTATCCTTCTCAGGAAGTTCAGAAGTGAGAAGAGATCTACTCCAATGGTTTAATTCCTTACAGAAATTCAAACTTTGCACAGCTGGCCTAAAGTCTGCCTTTTCTACTCTTTTACACCTAAATACCCTTATATATTTTTCATCGTAAGAGTTTTCCTTATTTAGACTTCAAATTCTGTTTTCTCGTGCAATTTTAACCCTAGTTAACACTTACCATTTCTTTGTAACTTCTTCCCTTAGTTCTCAATTTGTGGCGCCCATGCGCAGTTGTGATGTGTAAGCGCTACAGGCGCACCAACCACATGTACATATGTAATTACATAAGCAAACTGTGAAGATTTTTGAAGTCAGGATCCCCCTTGCCTGAGGAGGATCTACAGACTTCAGACACCCAGAACCACACCGCAGATAACCCCATGATCACCATCAAAGAGTTTACAACACTCCCAGTATACCTACCATCACAGGCGCCTAGGATATTGACAGTAAGTAAACTGTTTCACTGAACCTTGTTTATCTCAGAGGTAAAACTCTGTTTCTCCTTGATTGCTCTCTTTTCCTTGCTTTATTCTGCCAATCTTTGATCACAGGTCTTCTCACATCTTGACCTCATTATAACCAAAGAATTCTTCTTCAATTCATCCTTCTTTTTCTGTGGTTTTTGTAAGAAACAAACCACATAGGTTTCCCTTTAAAGAACCTTGACTATCCAGAGAGAATTATAAAAAATTGTGGCTGAATTAGACTTGTCTAATTCAGAGGCCCGCCACAATTCCTTGGTGATAGGAGGCTGTTGCACTCTCTAGCAAAGCTTGGCAGCACTCCCTTAAGGAGGTAGCATTGACAGTGTAAGTTAGTACCCACCAGAATATCTTTGAAAGTCTGCATATCTTGACTCTGTTCTTATTCTCTTTCTCCCTTTTTCTCTCTCTAATATTTGTAGCTTCTTTATCCAAAGAAATACAAATGTTGCCCCCCTTTCCTTGTGTCCTGTTGTCACTTCAGAGACTCAGGCCCACAGCTGGAAGATTGGGATTTTCTCCTTTCCAGACAGCCAATGCTGTGATGTGAATGCTTGGCTACAGATGTGGACATATAGGCTCTGTTGAAAAGTACCTTAGTATGAGTGAGTGAAACTCTTGTCTAATCTGTCTAATCTTTTACAGGATGTAATATATTGTGTTTTCCAAGAAGGTTGAACGATTTCAGTAATTTTTTGTTTCATGTTATGGATTTATTTTCAGCTTCCAGATAGACTTCGGGCTTAAATATCCCACAGCCCTCATTTGATTGTAGCGTGTGTAACAGTCCTGAGCTCAGTCGGTCCCTCCATTTGGGCAGAGGGCAGCAGCCCAGCTACTTGATGAGGGGCTGGGAGGGTAACAAAGCCTCTCCGGTTGCAAATTTGAGCTTTGTTTTTCCAAGAGTCTACTCCCTGACCATCATCTGGAGAACAATGGCTCAGGGATTAGATTTAGCCTTGGGCCTCATCTGACACCTGTCAAGACTAAGCGTGGAGTAAACATGAAAGATATGGGATCTGCCAGGATCTACCCCAAATAAAATTTTGTGAATGTTTCCAAGCTTCTCGGAAAAGACAATACTTGGATCTATGAAAATATCACAATGTGATAAAATTAGTCTTGACAAAACTTGCCTCAAGAAATACATTCCAACTTGAGGGTGTGCAGTGTTGTACAGAATATGGAAACAGTATATGGCACAATCAGATCAATGCTTGATAAAACTTGTCTCAATGAATGAATCCCATATGTGGTGTTTAGACTCTGAAAATAGATTATTTTTTTCTATAAAGACAGGATGCTATTTCATGTCCAATCAATATCCCAAATCTCATATCAGTTATGAAAATTTCAATTTCATGCCAATTTTACCATACAATATTTTTGAAATCACACCTCTGTCATCTGTTTAACATGAAAATTTCATTGGGATCTTTACATCTTGTGCTTATATTGCTCCCTTTATGGTGATTTAAAGGAGCCCAAAGCATGCAGATGCACTCATCAAGCCATACCCCAGATTTAATAGCTGAAGGTCAAAATTTCCATATTGATTTTGAACCATGAATCCAAAGAAAGAGAAGCTGATATCACCTTTGATCCCCTGTGCTTGAAAAAATCAATGAATTTAAGGTTCTGAAATTAATGATTCCAAGAAATCCATGCTTGATCATACACACATGCAACATGGATCCCTGGATCAAGAAATGAATGATGTTTCCAATGGTGATGGGAGAATATCATGTGAGTCACCAGGATCGTTTTGTTCTGAAATTTACCACTATTCTTCCTCTTTCAATTTTGAAACCCATATTCAAATTTTCTTATTGAGATAAAGGTTCTCTTCCAGGGGAAAAATCCCCATTGGAAAATTTTCAGTCAGAAGAAATTCAACTACACAAGGATCCATCTTACAAAAAATACCAAAGAATTCAGAATGATTTCTATACTCTGGGGATAAGATTGGATGAATATGAAGAAAAACTTCAAGAACTGCAACATGAAGGAAAAAACAACCCTGAAATTCAAGTGCTAAATGCACATTTTAAACAATTCAAAAATCTTGATGCTATCATATCATTACTTCAAAAAAGGAATATCAAAGAGATGGGTAGCACAGAAGAAGATATGATGGGATATGAAGAGAAAAATGTAAAAGAAAAGGTTTTTGAGGAATTGAAGAATCTACATTTAGATGGCATGGTATCCATCCACCAAAACAAGAAATTTAACATAGGGAAAGATATAATTGGTCCAAAACTTTCACTACAGTATATGATAATTGAAAAAATTATTTACATGCATGAAAATGGAATGATCTCTCCAGGAAAATTACAGCAGTTCTTCAATTCAAGAGATGTAATAGAATCTTTGGGACAAAAGTTTGCAATGGTAAATCACATACAGGATGATAGATTACCATACCATGGAAGCAAATATTTCTTAACTGCTCTAGAAAAAGGTTTGGATAAAAAAAAAGTGGTTGAATGTGAGTTTTTTTTTCCAATATTGATAATTATCCAAATTTTGACTGCTATTCAATTACTGACTCAGAAATTTTCTTTGCATATATTTCTTAACCCAAGCCATTGATTACAGGATGTTGGGTGATTTGGAATACAATTTCATCAAGGGACATTCTTATGGTTCCAGATATCAGAGCTATGATGAAATTGAAGACATTGAAAAAGAATTCACAGCTCTTATGGATTCTATTTTTAAAGATGATTTTATTATTAATAAACTGAACAATTATTGCCGCAAATGGAAGCAGTTATCACACATAGAAAGCAATCTAATCATCCAGAAGGTTCTTGATCTACACAATTTGTTTGTAAAATTTGGTGATCTGCAGGAATCAAAAGAGTTTATGGATGATTGCAGGTGGAAATTCAGGTTCACATACTGGGTTCTGAATTTTATTGACAGGGTTTATGGGGAAAATGTTTCCAAAATTGGCCTCAACACATTCCAAGATTTCAAGATAAAATTTGAAAGCATGTCTCTCAGTGTCATGTTACTGGAGCGCGCGGAAGATCTTTTGAAGAAAAAAAATTTCCAAATAGAAAATGATTTTTCCCTCTATTTGAACAATCCTGGAAAACACTTTAAAGCAATTGAAGGAAATTGGGAATTTCAACACATCAAATATCACTTCCAGAACATTCAAGAATCAGCAAAAGAATATCAGAAAACCAATATTTATGCTTGCTTTTTAGTGGAAAACATTTGCCACACAATTGAGGATTTATTCAAGGTACCTGCAAGGATTCCTACCTACCAATAAACAGCAAGGAAGAAGCAAAAAAATATCTTTTCCAAGGAGATTTGTGGTTGCAAATACCAAGAATAGAATATTTGCATATATTTTTTCCACAATTTGATGATTTCAAGTGATGTTTTCTTTTTTTCTTTTTTAACAGGCATATAAAAAATGTTGCTTCCTTCACCCATGACAATGCGCAAAGTGTTTGGAAATGCGCACACTGTACATTGCACAAAGAGTTTTTTGCAGTGCGCAAAGCATTTTGGTATGATAATTGGGCTGGCAGTAGATCAGCCCATGACAAGTTATCTTTTTGCAAAGGGTGACCTTGTAAGAAAATGAGCTTGCAAAATTACACATTTTTATCAAAATCTTGAATTTTACAAGGTAAATTCTGGAATTGTAAAACTCCTTGTAAAACCCACCTTGTAAAAATCATTAACAATGGTTACCCAGGTGAAATTTACAATGTTTCTAAAAAACATTACCAGGTCATTTGCCCCCCAACCCCTTCCTTTTTTTTTTTTTTTTTTTTTGGAAAAACAGCTTCTACAAACTGCACAATGTGCCTAAGTTAACTTGGTACCTCCCCCCGGGAGTGCCCTTGGGAGTGACTTAGGCCTTACATGTGATTTTCTCCCCAAGAGGTGATGGTAATACCCCAGCACCTTGGGTTTCACAAAACTTAACTCAGACCACAGGGTCCTGTTGCCTCCTCCCCTTCATAGCTCAGTAAAGTCAAACACAACTGACTGTCTCTCTGAGCTAGGCAAGCTTTCCAATCTTGTTTCTTTCCCTATTTCTCTTTTATCTAGTACTAGAGGCCAAGGCGGCTTTGCCGCTGCAATTTCAGCGGCCGAGATTTCCTTTGGGTGTGCAATGCAAAATATCAGGAAAAATCTTTGGCCTCAGACCAGTTATGAACAAGGCAGCTTTTCCTCAAAAAAGCATCAAGACCATCCCACCAGCCATTCTGTGTCAAGGCCCAGTTGGGAGAGATTGACCTCTGGATTTACATGATAGTTAGCAGTAGCATTTTCTAGGATGGGGGCAGCTGTGCCGCTACACACGCAAGGCAACTCACATATTTGAACATCCTGATAACAGACATGCAAAAGATTACCAATCAGCAGAGACCCAATCATAGATCCGCAGCCCGCACCAGCTTCCCCCCTAATTGTCAGACTCAAAACAACCAAGCCTCCACCCAAAAAAACAGGTTGCATTTAATTAACTCAGCCATCAGGCTCCGACCTAAACCTGAATATCAACTCTTTGTCACCTTTGACTTGTCGGCCTACCACCACAATAGCCAGCAAACGTAGCCAAAGTCAAATGATACCTTGCCCAAGTCAATCCACCACCTAAGCTTTACACATAGCGGACATTGGTGAGAAGCGGACCGGTTTCATTTGTTTACTGATCAGATAATTGTATACCTAATTTAATATCACAGGCAGACGTGACAATACCCCGCAAACTTGCTATGATTTTCCCATCACCGCCTTGGCCAACTCATCTTATCCTGAGAGAGGTGTTGATTGTGCTAGGTTTGTTTATTCAGGGCGTCGTGGCAAGTCTGACTGAAGATTTGCTCAAGATAATTCAGTCTGGTTCAGTCAGAACTGACGGGGGTAATAGTGGGAGCCAAGTGGTGAGTTCCGGTTCCACAGTTGGATCAGCTAAAGTTTCAAGGTCCGTCTTTGGCGATTGCCAAATCTCATCAATTTGCTGATTGGACTTCTTGGCTGCTTCAAGTGCTTCTCGATGGGATTTCAAGCTGTGCCGCCATGCTTTGGTAAAGTTAGAAGAGGGTTGCTGTTCCCACAGGTGATCATATTTTACGCGCATTTGTTCACAATTGTGAGCGTCGGTGTTGAGCTTTTGTTGGATGCTGTCAAGATCCTGAAGGACTTTGTTACGCAGGCCAGTTGACTCCTCCCGCATCTTTTTGATTGGCATGACTTCCTTGCCCTGTTGAACCTCTTCTGCCAATTCAAGAGCTTGGTTGGGAGGTTTGGTCATCTCACACAGGCGCGCCAATCCATTGCTGACAAAGTCACTAAATTTCTCGTAGCTTGTGGGCAAACCGGCGTATTCGAGGGCAGTGACAAGTTCTGTATCATCTGTTTCACACCTTTGTCCTTTGGTTTGAATGAGATTAGCTTTTTCCTCGCTGTAAAGGTTTGAAATTTGATGAACACTCAGTGGCACAAGGCAAAAAAAACATCTTGGCTCACGACTTTTTGAACCTCCGGTGCTCCATAGACTTCCTGAATTGCAATAGAGTCGCCAACGCTACTCTTCTCTATTGGGGGTAGATTTGCTTCAGAGGGTAAGGCTTCATGATAGATCAAATTCTTATCTCGCTGTTCCTAGACCTTTGATTCATTACAAAGTGTCAAGTGCGTTTGTGTGAGCTTCAGCAAGGAGGACACTGCGTTGGAGGGAAGAGTGGCGGAACCCGCGCTGCCAGGAGACGGAAAAAGAATTTGCATGTCGGCAGGCTTCTTTGGCAGCTGTTTTGGCAATTTGAAGTCAAGCCAGCGCATCGCTATGATTAGAGGAAGCTGAATCAGCCAAAGATGGCTGGTACTGGGCCAATGATATGAATTATTGGTGATTCGGACAAATCGAGAGCGGAACGGACGGGAATGGTTACACCAGGAAAAATCAATTGTCACCAGACATCAGGTGACATCAAGCAACAATGACTATCACTTTGTTCCAGCTCTGGTGCTACCACAACTAGGCTACAATGGCCCCTTTGTTTCCTACAGGGGCTGTCCATGTGGCCAACTGTGCAGCTGGTGGGTAGCTCAGTGGACTTAGGCTGATGTCACCTGTAGTCTAGTGACAGTTTATTTTTCCTGGTGTTAGTTGATTTGTCAACAGGGTCCAGGTCAGGAGATGCTTTGGTAGGACTGGCCCAGATGGGATAAAAATTAGTTTATAGAGTGACACTGGAGGCAATACAGGTTTGATTATGAGCAGGTTGGTAGGGTTTTCTTGTAGAGTGGAGGGGTGGGTGACTTACGAGTTGGGGGTTGGCTGAACTGAGCACTCATATAAGCTGATGAGTATTGGCATTGCAGGCATTTTTGTGGCAATCAGTAGGCAGGGTGCGGCGTGGTAATTGCCTTAGCCAAGGGCGGGGCGGTGGTTTGGTGTTGGTGGGGTGGATTTGCAGGCCGGGAGGGTTGTTGACTATAAATTAAGGCCCAGTTTTGTTGATTTAGCCCCAGGGCGGTTGGGGATGCTGTACTTCCAGCTACCCACTGCCCTCAACGCCCCCACTGTTGCATTTGCGCAGTCTGGGGGGAAAAGAGTGCCCCCCCCCTGGCTTGTGGCCTTTGCTGCGGGCTGGGGGCCTTCACGTCCACCTTTCTTGACCCGTGCGCTTGACGCGGGCTGAAACGTGAGCCTGTTTGCACAGCAATGCTGATGTTGGAAGGCTGGGTTGAGAACTTTTTTTTTGCTTTGCTTGTGAATTGTAATGGCAGCGGATTGCTTTTTGTAAGGGAGGAAATGGGTGACTTCCCTTCGAGATCTGAGGGCCTCCCAGAAGTGATCTGAAGCTCAAAAAGCTAGATTTCTCTGCAAAAATCTAAACTTTTGGGGTCTATATCATTAACTGGAAGGGTCTCAGATATGACGGGAAGTCATTCAATTGCTGTTTTTTTTTTTTGGAAATTTGGTTGTAGGGAAACATTTGATTTTTTTTTGTGTGTTTTTGACTTGTGTAAGGGGGAAACCTTGATCTGAGTTTTGGCAAATCTCTGGATTTAGTAAACTTGGATTCTATATATCCAGCAGAGACCCAAACCCAACTGACTGTCTCTCAGGGCTAGGCCTATGTAATTCTTCCCAACTGTTAGCATCAGAAATAACTGAGACCCTATCTCCCCTGTGCCATTTCCCCTAGCCCAGTGAATAGCACCAACTCTAAAAAAGTTACATCAATGTTCTAGGTAATTGTAACACTCTTTATATATAAAATAGAAACAGGGAGAGAGAAGAGAATGGAAAGCTAAACTAGCTCAGAGAGACAGTTAGTTGGGGTTGTGTCTGCTGAACTTAGAAGGAAAGGAGGGAACGTGACTATTTGGACTGAGTTGGTTCTTGTGAAAGGTTTGTGAAACCCAAGGTGCTGGGGTCTTACAACCTCTTGGTATCAAATTGCCTGTAAGGCCTAAGTCACTCCCAGGGGGAGGCACCCAGTTAAAGTTAGGCACATTGGGCAGTTTGGAGAAGCTGTTTTTTTTCAAAAAAAATAAAAAAAAAGAAAGGGGTTGGGGGGCAAATGACACTGTAATTTTTTCTAGAAACATTTTAAATTTCACCTGGTTAACCATTTTTATTGATTTTTACAAGGTGGGTTTTACAAGGAGTTTTACAATTCCAGAATTTACCTTGTAAAATTCAAGATTTTGCTAAAAATGTGCAATTTTGCAAGCTCATTTTCTTACAAGGTCACCCCTTGCAAAAAGATACCTTGTGAAATTGCACATGGGAAAACTGAGGTGGAATTTTACAAGGTCTTTTTTGCAAGGACTTTAATTGCAAGGTCAAAATTTGGAAAACTCCTTGTGAAATTACACATTACCCTCTCAATGTGTAATTTTACAAGGACCTTTTTTACAAGGCCTTGCACCTTGTAAAGCACACCTTGTAAAATTAACCCACCCCCCAAATAATTAAGGTGAAAGCCAGAGGAATTTTATTTCACATCATCTAATTCCCAATTTGGTATATCTTTCACTACACACAGTACAGCTTTTCCAAAGTAGTAGTTTCTTTTCACACTATATTAAAAAAGTCTTTTCACACCTTCTTGTTATTATTTCACACTGCTTATTATTTCATACATCTAAAAACCACTCTCAGACAAGTTTTCCTCTATAAAAGGAGGCCTTCCTTGCCCCTTCTTGTTTCTTTTCCCCATGTCTGCATTAGTTTGTATTTTAGAACTAGAGTTCAAGGCGGCTACGCCGCTGCACTTTCAATGGTCCAGTTCTTCCCCCCCCCCCCCCCCCCCAAAAAAAAAAAAAAAAAAAAAAACCCACCCCTACCCCCCCATTCTCAAAGCCTTCATTTTGCACTTCTCATGGAGGAATCCCAATTGTCAATATTGGTCAGCCCTAAACCCTGATTCCCACCCCACTTTGACAGTGCAAGAACTAAATTTACACTCTTCATGGCAAGATGATCCTCCACATATTGCCAAGCCAGTTTTTCTTTGAAACTTGAAGTACTTCAGATCTTACTATTCTGCAGGGAAAAGAGATTGATTTTTCAGATGCTTGGATGTCCTGAGGCACCAAGTTTTTTGTATTGCATTTGATTCAGGCCAAAGTATTAAGTAACACAAAGTAGGATTTCCTTTTTTTTACTTTTTGCCACATCAGAATGCCAAAAAACAATCAATTGATAGCTCCAAAAAGGACATGATAGAACCATATCATCAACAAAACCATGTCAACAAAAAAACAATTTTTGCAGCTGCATTATAAGGAGGGTTCAATTTTGAGTTGCACAAAATCAGAATGCTATAAAGTTGTCAAATTCCATAATGAAAAGAAATGTGTACCACCCAAAACTGACAAGTAGATCAACGATTCTAGAATGAAACATAAGAAATTATCACTTAAATTATTATTATTATTGTAATTTCAAATTTGAACACCCTTATTGTTGAGAACTTCCTTACAAGATGTGCCTTCCGTCAATTTTCTGGTGGATGTGGTGATTCATTGTATGCTTGTTCTTGCTGTTAATTGAGCTCATGGCTGTCCTGACCCTAAGGAATGGTAAAGTTCTTGCCTTTGTCTGGCTGGTAGTTTGGATCAATCTAGAGCCTTTGGAAGAGGTTAAGGCTCAGCTTGCATTCTTCAAAAAAAAAATATGTTAAAAAAGTCTAGATTTTTGCAAGGAAATCTGGCTTTTGGGACTCCAGATCACTTCTGGGAGGCCCAAAGATCTCAACAGTAAGTCACCATTTGCACTCATAAGGCTACAAATTTGTATGTTTTTATCTTGAAGGAACCCTGCTTGATGGATGAGTCATGATGCACAGATGGTTACCTGTGGAAGAAGCAAGGCAACATGGTGCTTCCACCCATATCCATTTCTGGCCAATGATTGATGTGTACAAAGGGATCCAGCAAAGAGGGGGTTGGCCAGACCTAAAATCCCTCAGCTTCCACGCTTGAATTGGACACTTGGGGGCAAGCCTCTCTGACCCTCCATGTCACTTATCCAGAGAGTCAGGGATTACACACTGCAGTTGAATCAAGCAATTGGGTAGTGGATATGCTAACAGGTAGAAGTGGGGAAAGCAAGGAGGGCAGTCAGGAAGAGGCAGGGAGCGGGTTGACGGCAATGGTGAAGGTCTTAAGGGAGCAAGGGGTCCTGGGTACGGGGAGATGGTATTATAGAGTCTATCCCACCAACCGGGGGCAAGCCAGCCCTTCCCGCCCGCCTGGATGAGGACTGGTCATGTTGATGGATCCGGGCCAAGACAAAGCGCAATCTGGTCAAGGGTGCGGTCGAACAGCAAATCACCTGGCTTTGTGCGCGCCAATTATGCGCTGCAAAGGTTTCCGCTGTTGGCGTCTCTGGTAGATCTACTTCTACCTGATAGATCTCGCCATTCAGTTGGATGTTTAATGGATGCTGCAGTCATGCCTTCTTCCATCAGTCTTTCTCACATTCCTACAAAACACCGCGTGACAGAGAGCATGGATATGTACTGACCTGGTGGCTCATCCCGCGGCATCTTCCTGGTAACTTGGTGTAGCTCCAGCTGGGGTCAATACGTAGATTGAGCAGGTGATTTTGGGTGCCTAGGTGGATTTAGAAGGATCCTGAGGCCGCGCCAAAGCCTGGATGAATGATTGGCCGTCAGTGACTGATTTTATTGAGAGGGATACAGGGAAAGGCTGAAAATACATGAGGGATCAGCTGGTTGAGGATATCAGCAGCAAGGTCTGCTAGGGGTGTCAGCCTTAGAGGCAACTCAGCTGACCTAAAGTCTGCCTTTATATACTTTTTAAATATGAATTACATCATATCTTTTTCATCTTATGAGATAACCTTGTTTTGACTTCATATTCTGTTTCCTCATGCAATTTTAACCCTAGTTACAACTTATCAATTCCTTGTAACTATACTCCTTCCTTGAGTTATTGAGTTGTGGCGCACATGCGCAGTTGTGACGTGTCAGCGCTACCAGGCGCGCCAAACCACATGTACATATGTAAATTACATAAGCAAACTGTGAAAATTTTAGTGGTCAGGATCCCCCTTGCCTGAGGCGGATCTACAGACTTCAGCACACCAGAACCACACCCCAGATAACCCCAGGATCACCACCAAAGAGTTTACAACACCACCAGTATACCTACCGTCACAGGCGCCTAGGATATTGACAGTAAGTAACCTCTTTCACTGAACCTTGTTTATCTCAGAGGTACAACTCTGTGTCTTGCTTGATCTGTTCTTTTCTGCTGGCCTTTGCCTTCTTTTGATCACAGGGCTGTCCCTCCATATCTGTTGGCCTTTGCCTCATTCTTGATCACAGGGCTGTCCCTTCTTATCTGCTGGCCTTTGCCTCAAATCTAGGTTACAGGGCTGTCCCTCATGTTTCCCTTTAAGAACCTTGACTATCCAGAAGGAAGCTAAAAAATTGTGGCTGGATTAAACTTATCTAATCCAGAGACCCTCCACATTTCTTTAGTGAGAGGAGGCTGTAGCACTTTCTAGCACAGCTTAGCAGCACTCTTCTGAAGAGTAGCATTGCCAGTGGACGTGCATTCCCACTAGAATAACCTAGTATATCTCCTTATCCTGATCCTGTCCTGTTTCTCTTTTCTCCTTCTCTATCTCTCTCATAGTTGTATTTTCTTTATCCAAAGAAATCCAACTATTTCCCCCTTTCTTTCTTGTGTCCTGTTGTCACTATAGAGACTCAGGCTCACAAGGGGTGTCTTCGCCGCAAGGTAGCAAGTGGTGGGGGGCAGCAAGAGTGAGTTCTGAGCAAGGATAGCGCCAGTGTCAAAGGCCTTCGGACTGAGTTCTTGAATCGACAGGCCCAGCTTGGGCTCCAACTTGGCCAGCTGCCATTGGGTCGGTGCCGCGTCCTGATACCGCGGTAGTAAGGACGGATTGACGTTCAGCGCTTGTAGATGTCTGAACCGGCCAATCATCTCTGCCAGGATCCTGTATGCAAAAAATGAACTAAGTAGCATTGGCTCCGGGTGTCAATTGTCTTCTTCCAGTCGTGCAAATTTCTCTGGTATCTGGAATCGCCAATTCGTTGGTCAATAAAATCGTTTACTGAATTTGGTGCTAGTTGACCACTCACAGACCAGTCCTTGAGCGGGTTTGCCTTGCTGGCCAAGGAAGCGAGTAATGAGGGATCCTAATTTTCTCAACCAAGTCAAGTAAGGGTGCTGGATAATCACCCCCGGCATCAGTTCCCCATCCCTGGGATTTCCAAGGAAGGCTTACATACGTTGGTAGACTTTCTTAAGGTTGCTGGATAATCACCCCCGGCATCAGTTCCCCATCCCTGGGATTTTCAAGGAAGGCTTACATACGTTGGTAGACTTTCTTTAGGCTTCTGCCGGTCTGGCTGCTGGCAGGAATCAAACCATGAATCTTCAGTGTCCCGTTTCCTTTGACAAGCCGGTTGAGGATTAACAGGCAGGAGATCCAAAGGTTTTCCATTTAGGGCTCTCTGACGGCTTGAACAGATTGCTTCAGTATTTCCCTTCAGGGGAAACAATGCGGCTGGTAGACAAGACGCCGGGTGAAGTAAGATGCTCGTCATCATTGGAATTGGCTGTGACCGTTGATTGCTGCAATTTGAAGGGGAAGAATGGGGCCGGTTTGGATAGGGCAGTGAATAAAAGCTCATGGCAATCAAAGAAGTTTGGCAAAGCTGCTCCTCTGACACCTGCCGGCGCGCCATGCCAAGTGGATGATGGGGTGAAGCGCAAGACTGTAGCTGGTTGGATGCGAAATGAGTGGGCAGGGCAATAATTTATGGGGCAGGCTAAATCCACACCAAAAAATTACTTCATCCACTCCAAAAATGGAGTGAACAGTAGTCCACTCCAACTTTCATTGGAGTGAACCATAGTCTACTCCAAATTTTGTTGGAGTGAACAAAATTACACTCCAAAAAAGCCTGTTTTTTGGAGTGTACCCATGATGCACTCCAAAAATTTTGGAGTGAACCCAATTCCACTCCAAAAATATTTTTTCCAAAGTAAAATGATTCATTTTTTTGGAGTGCACAGACGTTCACTCCAAATTTATTGGAGTGGTTTTCCACAATATTCTAGTGAAAGAATTCAGGGTTCTCAAAGAGGAACAAAGCCTTATGTCAGCATCATATGTGTATTTAAAATACATCTAAAATGATGTGTGTGCAATTCTTTCAGTTTCTACAATGACTAAAACCTTCACCAGAAATAAATTAGGGGGGATTCAATTAGGTTGATTCATGTAACCTGCATACTACTGCTATAAAGTTTTCCTGGTACTCCATCCCAAGAACTTGGAATATACATTTTTCAAAGTTACAAGTTTCAATTATACAGATTCCAAATTGCATTTTTTTTAAATTTGAGAAGCCTTAATCCACTCCAATAAATTTGGAGTAAACATCTGTGCACTCCAAAAAAAAATGAAAAAATCTCCCTTGAAAAAATATTTTTGGAGTGGAATTGGGCTCACTCCAAAATTTTTGGAGTGCATCATGGGTACACTCCAAAAAACAGGCTTTTTTGGAGTGTAATTTTGTTCACTCCAACAAAATTTGGAGTAGGCTATGGTTCACTCCAATGAAAGTTGGAGTGGACTACTGTTCACTCCATTTTTGGAGTGGATGAAGTAATTTTTTGGTGTGGATTTAGCCTGCCCCTAATTTATTAGGGAAAGGGCTTGGGATTGAGTGTACTGATTGAAATGAGTTTCAGGCATGGTTGGCGGCAGTGGCGTGCTGGAGATGAAAAGGAGACGGCATGGTAGGTGTCTGGTTTGGGTGGGTAGGCCCTGAAGGACAAGTTAAGTTGAGCACAGCGTTTGCGGTCATGACAATTTTTGCTGTTGATTGTTTTGAATTGAGTGGCAGCAGGGCGGATGGGCTGATGGTTTTGGTTGGTGGTTGCACGGCGTGGGCTAGGAAACAGTAGGGGTGGCAAAGCCAGGCACATGCGGCAAGTTGGGTGTGGACTGGTGAAGCTTTGAGCAGACTGGCTATAAATAGTGGAGGGATTCCTTCTGGGGAGCGGTAGGGGATCCAGTTTTGTCCTACTGTTAAGGTCTGTTCTGTGGAGAGGAATATGGGGTCTGGGTTCTGGGGTTCTGGGGGTTCTGGATCCAAGATGGTAGATTGCAGGATGAGGAAGAGGCTTGGATCTCCAGCCTCTTGAACCTTGAGTATGGTCTGTGACATGTACGTGTAGTCTATGTACATGTGAGTCTAGAGATCCCCAAGTGGACCCGGGTACCCGCCGCGTGTCCGGGTACCCGCGGTGTTTTTTGTGATATTCAGAGACCCGTACCCGTACACGGCACCTGCGGGCGGGTACTGGCGGTACTTTTTGCGGGTACCGCGGGTACTTGTGTTTTTTTTTTTCCAACACCCTCACTCGGTGACAGCTACAGACTGTTCATCAGGAGTGATGGTTCCTCCCGATGACCGGGCTCTGTCCCAGTCATCGGGAGGGTTGTTTCCTCTCGATGACCGGGACAGATCCTGGTCATCAGGAGTGATGGTTCCTCTCAATGACCGGGATAGACCCCGCTCATCAAGAGGCTTGTTTCATCTCGATGACCGGGATAGACCCCGCTCATTGAGAGGCTTGTTTCCTCTTGATGACCGGGGTCTGTCCCAGTCATTGAGAGGAAACAACCCTCTTGATGAGCGGGTTCTTTCCCGGTCATTGAGAGGGTTGTTTCCTCACGATGACTGGATTCTGTCACGGTCATCAAGAGGGTTGTTTCCTCTCGATGACCGGGACAGGACCCGGTCATCAAGAGTGTTGTTTTCTCTTGATGACCGGGTTCTGTCCCTGTCATCGAGAGGGTTTTTTCCTCTTGATGACCGGGATCTGTCCCGGTCATCGAGAGGGCTGATTCCCCTTGATGACCGAGGTCTGTCCGGGTCACCTAGAGGGTTCAATTCCTCTCAATGACCAGGGTCTGTCCAGGTCATCGAGAGGGTTGATTCCTCCCGATGACCAGGATCTGTCCCGGTCATTGAGAAAAAAACAACCCTCCCGATGACCAGGACAGATCCTGGTCATCGGGAGGACTGATTCTTCTTGATGCGGTCATCAAGAGGGCTGTACTATTCCTCTTGATGACTGGGGTCTGTCTCGGTCATCGAGAGGGCTGATTCTCTTTGATGACCAGGATCTTTCCCGCTCATCTCAAGGCATGTGGCGGGTGCCGGGTACCCGCGCGCGGGTCCACTTGGCGATCTCTATGTGAGTCTGCGCTGCGGAGCCCGCGCTACGGCTCATAACATTATCCCCCCTTTAATGCCCAAGCCGCCCCCTTTTCTGGTTGGTCAATGAGAAAAAAAAATCCTCCTCTTTTGGCTCTGCATTCTGTCCCCGGGCAGCATTAAAAAACCCAGTGGGAAAAAGCTTGCCCTCTCACTTTCTTCTCCGCGTCCTCCGATGCCTGGCCGCCGCCTCCGGAAATTTTGAGTTAAACTCCGCCAATAGGTCTCCGCTGTTCTTCAAGTTCGCCTCCGGCTCCCAAGAATTTTCCGCCAGTCCAAATCCGCGCCAGCTGACAAGGTATTGAGTCGTCCGCCCTCTCCGCCGGCTGTCCAGTATTCCGTCAACCTCCCACTCATCTCCGCCGTTGACTGTTACTGGCTCCGGGGTCCACCGCTGTCGGTGGGCGATCTTGTTGGGCTTGTGTTTGCGGAGTACAGACACGTGGAAAACTGGGTGGACTCCCTGCATGGAAAGCGGAAGGGTCAGTTTGTAAGCGGAGGTTGAAATTCTGCTAGCTATTGGGAATGGTCCAAGCCAGCGGTGTTCCAATTTGGGGCTGGGGCGTGTTGTTGAGATATTGCGCCCATCTAGCCAAACCTCGTCTCCACTGTTCCATTCCGGTGTTTTCCGCACTCCGCAGTCAAACTGGCTTTTCATGGCCTCCTGCGCCGCTTCTAGACAGTGCTTCAGTTCTTCCTGTACCTCCGCAAGCTGGCGGAGTCGCTCCGCCACCGCCGGTACACCCTGTCCCGCCAATGGAATTCCGCTGTACAATGGGTTGAAACCGTAATTTGCCTTGAATGGTGACACCCCTGTTGACGTGTGATTGTTGTAAGCAAATTCCGCCGTTGCCAGGAGCGGAGCCCAATTGTCCTGTTGATAGCTCACAAAATGGCGGAGATATTGCTCCACCGCTTTGTTTGTGATTTCCGACTGTCCATCTGTCCTTGGATGGTACGTCGTAGATGGTTGGAGGCGGATGCCAAGTCTGTTGTCAAATTCCCGGGTGATTTGGGATACAAAAATGCTCCCTCGGTCGGAAACAATAGTCTTCGGAGTGCCGTGGAGTTTCCAAACGTGCTCCGCCATCAGGTCCACTAACTGCTCCGCATTCATGGACTTCCTGCAGGGGATAAAGTGTGCCATCTTTGTCAGACGGTCAAAAACAGTCAGTATGCTGTTGTGGGAGCGGGATTCAGGTAGGTCTGTGATGAGGTCATAGCTGATGTCCTCCACGGCCCCGCCGGAATTGGCAGTGGCTCCAGTGTCCCAAATGGCTGTTGCGTCAAGGCTTTAACTCTTTGACAAGAATCACATCCATCCACGTATTGGTTGACGAACTTCTTCTGGCCGTTCCACACAAAACTCCGTCGGACCAGGGCAAGGGTGCGGGATCGGCCTGGGTGGCCCGCCGCTTTGGTGTTGTGTCGGCTCTTCAGGATCTCGGTCCGCAGTGCTGGGTCCGCCGGTACCACTATCCGCCCTTTGTTGTACAAGATGCCATCAGTCTCCGTGTATCTGTTCCGGTTACCTGTGGGGGTTTTCAAGGATTCTATCCATCCTGTCAGTTGGGAATCAAGTGGGGTCAATTCTCTGATTCTTGCAATGATCTCCGCATCAGCCATTGCCAGTTCATTTTCCGCTCCGTGCTCCGCATCTATCCCCAGTACGTCTACCTCAAACCAGTGCTCCGCCTCCGCCAAGTCAATTGATTTGTCCTCAAACCAGGATTCAAACTCCAATATCTCCGCAAAAGTCCGCTCCGTGATGTTATTGGGCTTCAGCAGCTGTCCAAAGGTCAGTGTTTCACCATGGGCGGGGGCTAGGTCTGGTCTTCTTGATAGGGCATTGGGTTTGGTGGCTTGGCGGCCCGGGTGGAAGATGATTTCAAAATCAAAGCAACCCATGGTCTCTGCCCACCGCGCCTGTCTCTGAGTGAGCTCCTTGGTGGTCATGAAGCTTTCTAGGTTCCGGTGGTCCGTGTAAACAATGGCGGTCAGGCGGTGCGGGTTTCCTTCCAGGTACTGCCGCCACTCTTTGAAAGCGGCAACAATGGCCAATAGTTCCTTGTCAAAGATCTCGTAGTTCTTCTCCGCCCGCACCAATGATCGGGATAAGTAAGCGACGGGGTGGAGTTCTTTGTCTTTGTTGCAGACTTGAGACAAGACTGCTCCAAGCGCAAAGTCGGAGCAGTCACATTCCAGGATAAACGGCTTGTACAGGTCCGCAATCTTAAGTATCGGAGCGGAGGTGAAGGCGGTCTTTAGGCATTCAAAAGCGGAGTTACATTTGTCATCCCAGACAAAGGGGGTTTTTTGCTTTGGTCAGGTTGTGTAGAGGTCTGGTCTTCCCCGAGAAGTGGTCAATGAACCGGTGGTAAAAGTTGGAGAATCTGATGAACCGCTGAAGTTCCGTAATGTTCCGCGGTGCGGGCCACTCCGTCACCGCCTTCACTTTCCGGGGTCCATTCTAATCCGGTTACACGCAATTAAGGGTCCAAGATATTCCACCTCCGGTTTCAAAAATTCACATTTCTCCGGTTTCAGCCATAATTGATGCTTGCTCAGGGTCTCCAGGATTCCGTTGACCGCCGCCGTGTGATCGGAGCCTTTCTGTGTGTATACCATAATGTCATCCAGGTATGCGGTGGTGTCCTTTCCAATTTGTCCAAGGAGAATGTCCTGCATGAAGTATTGAAAGTATCCCGGCGCTCCTGTGGGTCCAAACGGCATGGTGAGCGGAGCAAATTGCCCCGCCTTGCAGATGAACGCTAGCTTATCCTCATCTCCCTCCGCCACTCGGAGATTTCCGTAGGCGTTGCGGAGGTCCAGATTCGTGAAGGTGTCAGCTTCTAGCAGGCTGTCAACCAGTTCCATGGTCAGCGGAAGGGGGTAGCGGTTTTTCACTGTCAGTGCGTTGAGTTTTTGGTAGTCAAAACAGGGGCAAAGTTTTCCGTCCTTCTTTCCGGTGAATAGGACTGGGGCCGCCCATGGTGATGTGGTCCGCCGGATTGTTCCGCTGGCCAGTCCTTCTGCAATCAGTGTGTCGAGTGCCTGGTTCTCCGCCGGTGAAAGCGGAATGATCCGGCTTGCTTGCGGTGTGGCTCCGGGGACTAGGTCAACATGGAAGTCATACTTTCTTCGTGGCGGTAGGCTCTTAGCGCTGGATTTCCGTAACATGTCAATGAATCAAGGGTAGCACTGCGGGACAAGTTCCTCAACAGTCCGTGTTGCAATAGCGGCCTTTCCCGCCGCTGCTAGCCGGGCGGAGGTCGACCACAATGTCTTGGCGGCGCTAATATCTGCAGTGTACAGTTCTAGGAGAGAAAGGGGCTTGCCAGCTGCTTCGGAAAATGATTGCGGAGAAACTTTATTGGACTCACATTGCGGGGGCGGTAAAATACACACCCCCTCGTCACAAATCCTAGCTTTCCCCATCATGGGCCCTTGGCCCTCTGTTGAGGATGTTTGCGGAGTGGACGATACCGCCGAAGCGGCAGCAAAATTGTTGGCGGGGTTGGCGGGGTTCCATTCCAGCTGCGGGGGGGCGGGATTCCAGTTGGGGTGCGGAGTACTATCTACGGGGACAAAAAGCTTGCCAGCCTTTTCAGGGAGTATGGAAGAGGGTAGTCTATCAAACTCACATTGCGGGGGCGGTAAAACACACACCCCCTCGTCACAAATCCTAGCTTTCCCCATCATAGGCCCTTGGCCCTCTGTTGAGGATGTTTTCGGAGTGGACGAAGCTGCAATGTTGGAGTGGTCGGAGCGGAGTGTGCGGGTGGTCCAGTCAATTTGGTGTCCGTGTTTGCGGATCCATGGCATCCCAAGGATGCTGTTGTACGTGTCTTTCAGTCGGGTGATGATGAATTTTGAAGGGCGGGGTTCTTCATTCAGGGTCAGGTCAATCTCATATGCCGCTTGGGATGTGGATCCATCAAATCCTGACACTGTCCCCCTTGAGGCGGTGGCGTTGCGGAGTAATCCCGCCGCGGCGGCATAGGACTCGCTCAACACATCATGGGTTGCTCCGGAATCAATCAAAAAGGAGGCAGGGGGTAAGGGGTTCTGGGGTGTGGCTCTGGGAGTTGTGATGGTGCAAGAGATGAAACATCTAGGGTCAATTTCATTTCTGGTTAAAGTTTGACTAGCACCAATACTACAAGACAACTCCGCCGCACTCAAGAAAGGCACAACCTTCATTCCTGAGCGCTTCCATTTTTTGACGAGTCGGCCCGGCCTTTTCCGCCTTTATCCGCTGGTACGCCTCCACCTATTGCTGCCATCCCTTCCACTAATTGTCGGATCTGATCCTCCATTGCCGCAATCCTGGCGTTTCCGCGGCCTTTTCCCTTCTTGGTCGGACAGTCGCGGGAGATGTGGCCCTGCGCTCTGCATCGGAAACAGAGTCCTTCCCGCATCATCCGGGCCTTCTCGGAGTCGGATAGTCGTCCGTTTAACGCCAATAGGTCCATGGCGTTGGGGTCAATCTTCTGTTTAGCCGGCGCTGTTCCGGCCTCCGCTCCACTCATCGCCGTGTCAAGCTCCAGGGCCAAGGTAGCAACCTCATTAATGGTTGTGAATGCGGTGCGGGAAACAATGAGCGCCATCTGGATGTCCCGCTTCAGACCTTGGCGGTACTGGCTGAGGAGGGTGGGGATTTCCCATCCCGCTGTGGAGGCGTGCTGGACAAAGGTGTGGGTGTAGTCTGCCACAGAACCAGTCTGCTTCAGTGCTCGGAGGGCTTGTTCTGCCTTTGCCTTCTTTTCCGGGTTGAAAAACATGCCCCAGAAGGCCGCCGTGAGCTCCGCGTAGGTCAGGGTGGGTGGTTCCACTGCTGCCTGGTCAAGGAACGGGGCTGCCCACACGCCCGCGGGTCCGGTCATGTACGAGGACACAAAAAGGATTCGTGTCGTGTTGGCCGGGAACAAGTGCTTGTTCACAGTCATATAGATGCCGACCTGGCGGGCAAACGTCTCCGCCACCGCTCCGCGTTCTCCATTGAACTTGTTGGGTTGAGCGATCTTGGGGGTCTTGGTTGCGGTTGGGGAAGGGGGTGGATTTGGAGTGCGGAGTGCGTCCTCCAACTTGGCCTCGGCCTGGCGGCGTTTTTCCTCCTCGTTGTTGGCCTTCTTAGTAATGTCCGCCAGTTGTTGTCGGAGTTTGGTGGCTTTGGAGGCATCCATTGTATTGCTGTGTGATGTCAGAGTGGGATATTCAAGGTTTCTAGGAGTGGATTACGGGATATTCAAGGTTTTGGAGTTGGGATGTTCAAGGTTTTGGAGTCGGAGCGATCTGGTTCTTATTGGTCTGTTGGGTTCTTGGTCTTTGTCTCCGTTAAGTAGATCCTGCAATATGTTAAGGTCTGTTCTGTGGAGAGGAAGATGGGGTCTGGTTTCTGGGGTTCTGGGGGTTCTGGATCCAAGATAGTAGATTGCAGGATGAGGAAGAGGCTTGGATCTCCAGCCTCTTGAACCTTGAGTATGGTCCGTGACATGTACATGTAGTCTATGTACATGTGAGTCTGCGCTGCGGAGCCCGCGCTACGGCTCATAACACCTACCCCCTCCCTGGAGCTGCCCTAATCATTTGATTAGGCCCTCCTTGATTTCCAAAATGACCCACCCTTTTTTGTGTGTTGCTGCGGCACGGGCTGGAGGGTGATTCCAAGGTGCTCTTTGGAGTGTTTGGGGAGTAAACTCAACAATTTTTTCATTTTTTTCATTAAAATGTATGCCAAAACTTAGATCTAATTGTAGTCCACGTTTCTGTGGATTCAATAAACTTGGATATATAGCATTCATCACTTCAAATATTGTCTTCAAAAATTGAACTCTTCTAAAATTGAAAACTTCTAAAAATAGCTCCCTTCTAAAATTGCCCATTCAAAAATTGTCTCAATTCTCAAATCCTTATAAGGTTTCTTAGGTAGAAAAGATTGAGACTAAAAATCTTCAGAAGATTGCACCACACTTAAATTCTAGTGTATTTCCAAAGCTTATTACAGGAGGGCAGCCTCTCAAGCACCCTTGTAGCGTGTAATTTTTGTGATATTCTACATTTCCCCTCCAAGCTCTACTTACCCGTTGCATGAGAGTTCCACACTGGGGGGACCCCTCTTGGCAAGCTGTATATGATATACCGGTCGCCAAGAGGAGGCACCGCTCCCGACTTGCTCCTGGCAGCCTAGCTGGCTGGGAGGCTCTCCTCTTGGCAAGCTGGCTACACATGCATCCAGCTTGCAGAGAGGATTCCCCTCAGCAACCTGGATACACACACCCAGGGCAATGGCCCGTGGGGCGCAACGGCTCCTAGGGGAGGCTCCCAACATGTAGGTGGTAGGCTTTGCTGTAAAGGCAGCTAGAAGATATTGCCATTGGACATATGTAGTATACATACAGAGGTTGACACATGGACAACCAGGGTTGACCAGGGGCTTTGAGTATTTTGAGTCTTTGACTTTTGGCTTTTGCACATGGGACATGTAAGGGTTCTGTGAACCCTCACTGGCGACAAGGAGGAAAGCGGGCAAAAGGGGAAAAGGCCGGAGCCTTTGGGAACTTTCTAGTTCCAAACGGTGGGGGACTCAATTGCAAAGGGCTAGCTGGGAGAGAGGAAACTCTCTGCTGGAGGAGAGGGTCAAGTATATGTACCCATCTGCGCGGGGTTCACAATCCCGTGAACCTTCATGTGAAACCCTGCTGAAGGCAGAGGCTTCACAGGACATGTGACATGGGGGTGGCACAATTGTGTTGTACCTTGGCTTGCGTAGGTCAGGTCCACCATAGGTACAGTGTGAGCCTGAGTCTCTATAGTGACAGCAGGACACAAGAAAAGAGGGGGGGAATATTTGGATTTCTTTGGATAAATAAAATAAAAATATAAGAGAGAGAGAGAGAGAGAGAGAGAGAGAGAAAGAGACTGAGCAGATTCAAGATTAAGCAGATTTTCAAGGTTATTCTGGTGGGAATGCACTTCTACTGGCAATGCTACCTCTCTAGAAGAGTGCTGCCAAGCTGTGCTAGAGAGTGCAACAGCCTCCTCTCACCAAACAAACGTGGAGGGCTTCTGGATTAGACAAGTTTAATCCAGCCACAATTTTTTAGCTTCCTTCTGGATAGTCAAGGTTCTTTAAAGGGAAACCTATGTGGTTTGTTTCTTACAAAAACCACAGAAAAAGAATGATGTTAAGCAGGGGCAGCCCTGTGATCAAGGATAAGGCAAAGGCCAGCAAAGAAGAGCAGATCAAGCAGACACAGAGTTGTACCTCTAAGATAAACAAGGTTCAGTGAAAGAGGTTACTTACTGTCAATATCCTAGGCGCCTGTGACGGTAGGTATACTGGGAATGTGGTAATCTCTTTGGTGGTGATCCTGGGGTTTTCTGTATTGGGGCACATAGCCAAGTGGTTGCTCTGCTGCGGAGCAAACCTAGTTGTTGAATTTAGATAGACCTAACCGAGTTGTATTTATAAGTCCAACATTCTTTCCTCACGTTGTACTTCATTCATCTCGTTTTCAATCAATCATCAAACTCATCTCTTCATTTGGTTTGTCCGCAGGTATGCCACTTCATTCTCCTCTCATTGACACCCTCATTGCTATTGTCTTACACCTTTGTTTTTCATCACTTCAGGTGTGCATCCACCTATCATCAGTCTGACTGAATCCTTTAGCTCACAGCTCATTGCTGCTCCCATAGGTTAGTATCAGTGTCTTTATGATAGTTGTTCTCCATTCATTCATCTTGTTTTCAATCAATCATCAAACTCATCTCTTCATTTGGTTTGTCCGCAGGTGTGCATCCACCTATCATCTGTCAGCCGGGCTACCATTCTAGAATAGAGCCCCGCCTGCAGCTCCGGTAGCGCAGTCAAGAGCACAGTAAATTAGGTGCAGAGTAGACCGCAGCGCGGACCTCCGCACAGGTTAGATTAGTTTGAACATTTTTTTACAACAAATAGCTTCCTAGAGAAGCTAGACACGAAAAAGACCGCTGCGCGGTCCAGAACCTCATTGTACAGCAAATCATAAAAATATACATGTAACAAAAAAGGAACTAAGTAGAGAAAGACCTCCTTAGAAGACCCAAGTGGTTTACAGCATCCAGCCACTGTTAGCTTGGAAACAGGTTGCGCCGGGTAGCGGCAAAAATAAATCAGCCATGTAACTCAGAGTACTACAGTACTCGATTGTGTAGAAGCTACCGCCGCCTGTAGGCGGCTAAACAACAAAATCCACGCGAAACAGAGTACTTCTGTACCTGATAACGTGAAGAAGACAGCCGCCTGGAAGTTAGCGCCAAGGAAACGAGTTTCCAATGGCCATAGCACCTCAGAGACGGTAACTCCAAATCCCAAAGGTTCTGGAGTTCGCCGCATGTATACCGACATTTATCCATCCTCTACACGAGAGCGGAGGATGGATAGAGCGTCAGGTTGAGTAGGAAGGTTCCGTAGAACCAGCAAAGAGGCCCCGTTGCCTATGACTCGTCTCCACGAGATACGGGTCCTACGAGTATCATGAGCAGTAAAATTGCTATGTTCTCCGATGAGATGTATCGGGAGGATAGCTAGGAGTTTACCAAGCCGAAGAGCTTGCCAGAACCGCATAAAAGAACGGGCTCTGGAGGACTCTTGCTCCCCAGAATCGTCAACTGTCTTAAACCGCACATCAGCGCACACCCTTGCCAACCTGTTCGCTGTCCTGTTTGTGTTAGAACCGTTCTTGATTCGCTGTTTTTCTCGCTGGACTCTCAGTAAGTCCAGCCTCTTTTCTCTTTATCACCTCGGGAATTATTCCCTATCTATCTATTTGGGAATCTGTTGAACTACCCCCGCTTGTCGGACCCCAGACAACACAGGATCCACTACCCCTGCTCGTCAGGCCCTGTAAGAACCGCCCCGGAGGGCACCATAACCATTCCGCTGCTCTCGCGGCCCCTCCGTTACATCCCATTAGGGATATAAAAACTTTAACACCATCATCCTACCGCGTCTACCGACGCGCTCACTCGCCGCAGTCACTCGTGTAGCTAGAGGACTTCGTGTCTTGGCATCACCAAGCCTGACATCATCAGTCTGACTGATTCCTTTAGCTCACAGCTCATTGCTGCTCCCATAGGTGTGCATCCACCTATCATCAGTCTGACTGATTCCTTTAGCTCACAGCTCATTGCTGCTCCCATAGGCATCACACCTTTGTCGCCCATTAATCTGGGGTGTGGTTCTAGTGTGCTGGAGTCTGTAGATCCGCCTCAGGCAAGGGGGATCCTGGCTACAAAAATTTTCACAGTTTGCTTATGTAATTTACATATGTACATGTGGTTTGGCGCGCCTGGTAGCGCTGACACATCACAACTGCGCATGCGCGTCACAACTCAATAACTCAGGGAAGGAGTATAGTTACAAAGAATTGGTAAGTTGTAACTAGGGTTAAAATTGCAAGAGGAAACAGAATATCAAGTCAAAACAAGGTTATCTCTTAAGATTAAAAATATATGAAGTAATTCATATGTAAAAAGTAGAAAAAGGCAGACTTTAGGTCAGCTGAGTTGACTCTAAGGCTGACATACAGCCATTCCAAAAAAGCTTGGCTTCTTTGGAAGGAATTTCTGCTGGAAATTCCTTCCGGATTTGCCAATGTATGTGCATCCAACATCAAGGTTGGACACATGATATCCAGACCTGCGAGCGCAGTTGCTTGCAGGATCCCACCAATCAAGCTGTTTGGTAGCAAAAAAAACACGCAGGCCGCTGGGACCAGCACCATCCAACCTTGCAAACAGGATCAGTATGCCATCCAGGGTAAAATCAGCCAAACCGCTTGATTCTGAACTCAGAATTAGGAAAAAATGAAAGGAAGGAGATGATTGAGGGCATCTGGCTGCTGTATATGCACCCTGCATATAAGAATGAGGTGGGCATGAATATACATATGTCCAACCTTGCCAGTGATTATTGGCAAATCCAAGACAAAGTTTGGGTGGAAATTCCTTCCAACAAAGCCAAGCTTTTTTGGAATGGCTGTAATAGGTTTAGATTGTTTTGAGATTTTCTTTCCTGAAAAATTTAGCAAAAAGCTATTTCAAACTTGTTTGGAACCAAACCCAAAACCATTGCAAAACTTGTTTTTAGTTGGGCCCTAAAAGGGACCTTCCAAAGCAAGGCAAATGAGCTCCCCCCCTCATCAGGGAATCCAACTGTGAAAAAATAGTGACCACCTGGGGCGTTTCGGATTTGAGGTTTGGGACAAAGTTGGTCCTATTGTTCCAAATTGACTCTATGAGCGTGTTTCAGTGAGTCCTAAATTGCACATGATGTTGTGGATTGGTGAACTGAAACAGGGTCAGCTGCAGGCCCCACTTCATCATGAGATCCATTGCGACGGCAGAGGCCTGATGCCATGGGCTTCCCAATGCCCATGGGGATGACCAGCTGGAAAATATTCCGAAACAGTGCCAGTGGGTTGAGACGTAGTTCTGTTTTGCCTGTTTCTCCCTTCAACGAAGTCACTTCATCTCCGATCTAAGTCGTATTTTCAACTTTTACCATAAGATATGGCTCGGCTCGCAATTTGGCTAAAGACCATTCCTTGCTTCCTGAACTGGGTCGCCGCCGCTCCTCCTGTTGGGCCAGAAGAAGTACTAGGGCTCACGACCCCGGGCGATCCCAACTTCCTCACGAAGGATCATTGGGATGCATTTGGAAATCTTGATTCGGCTTGTGATCCCCATAGCGATGCCTCTGGTGAGATATATAGCCACATCTTGTTATAAAGACTGGCAGCCACGCATGACTGATGAATGCGTTTCCCTGGCAGACCACTTTGTGCCGATGGAATTCCGGCCATCTGAGGAGAAAGGTTAGCTGACGCGGTGCTCAGTCAACTTAGACGCGCGGCTCACAAACTGACCCTTTCGGTTCGGAACTAAAAATCTAGTCGGAGCGCGTGCTAATCACGACCAGGTAGCGTATTACAGAGAAGGAGTACAATCGAACAACATATTGATCCAGGCCCCAGCGCAAAACGTGGCGCCTCCCGAGAGCTCTGAGCCCGCTCGAGAAGTCGAGCCATCTGGGAGGAATGAACGATCAGGATTGAAGAGAGCTTATACCGATGATATCCAACCACTTACCGAAAATGCGGCGCATTCTCAGAGTTCCGGAACACTTGGGCAAGCCGGGCCGCATGATGGACAACGACAAGTTGCTCGACCAGATCAACCACTTATCCACCAAACCAGCACTCCCATGCAAACTGGGGCCCCTTTGGAGGCCTCCCAGACCATTTCGGAAGCCGAGCCCAATGGGAGCAAACCAGTAGGATCCAACAAAAGGTTGAGAGTTGATCAACAAATTCAAACACCTATCAACCAAGCAACCCAGACCCCCACAACATCTGCTCCGCATCCACAACGCTTTCTCTCCACGTCGGACCCAATCAGCCAGCCAAACAGACCATACGAAGACAACGAAACACCAACCAGAGTCACGAAGGGAGCTGATCTCCGATACTTTGGAAGTAAAGGACCTAATATGCGTATGCTTGAACGTCGGGCGACCTTGGCCCTTAAATTCCAGGACCATCTAGCAAAAAAAGAGTTCAATGTGTTCACAGCAATGTTGAACCAAAAATACCACGAGATAAATGTCTTGTACAGCAATTCTTTGAGTGTACCCTCATCGGATACGCTTACAAAAATATACGACGGTTTGGAAATGAGCGTACGCAACCTTGGACTTCCTCTGAATATTGGAGAACATTATTTTCGTATTATCGACATCCGAATACCTCTCAAATCAAAAACTCAAGCTAGGAAATATCTTCCGATGTTCCTCAAGATCCAGGCAATACTAAAAGCCCTGAACCACTATCATAACTTGGTTTTTCTGAATGGACTGGATCAAAAGATTTTGAAAAGAGAGAACGCCGGTCATCCAGGTCCATTACCATGGTTTTACGAGCAGCTATTCTACGATACCCCAGCTCACCCCCCTCTTCTAGGCATGGCCACAATGCAACTGGAAGAAATTAGTCCAAACACGAGATTTACCGAAGCCCACTACAACGTATATCGCCCCCCCCTCTCTGCACTTCGAGGGATCAGGAAGAATTTTAATGAGGCCCAGAAGCGCTTATATTATGTACTGGTTGAACCGGTGCAGCTAAGCAGTTTCAATGCTGGTATAGTTGCACTCGATCTTCTAGGCCATTGGTACCGAGCTGAATTCTCAAAACTCTGGGCAGATCCCTTCCCCGCTGTGGATTACGCCAAAGAGCTTGCTGGGGCAGTAGAAATAGTTTCTCAATGATTTCATGGCCTTTGCTAGATCATCCCAACTCCAAAGTTCCTGTATTGATCACCTGATTCGTAAATTGGTACACCTGGATTACAGCAGATTACGTTTGATCCAAACCCTAGTTTTTTTTAGTTAACCCCAACCCCACTCAGGCACAATTTCAGTAAAGTTTCCTTGCAAGATCTTGCTTCTAGTCTACCGGGGAGTTTCTCACCAAAACATAACACTGTGTCAGAAATCAGCAAGCCCAATCCCCCTTATCACCAAATTTTTGGCCTGCAATATAAAATACTAGTTGAACGTGTGATTTGCTATCTGTTGCTAAACAAATTTGTATGAATAAATGGTGCATACTTTGACCATCATTGGAGTGATTAGTCTAAGATGAAGGTGCTGTAGTGAAGATGACCGCCAGAACCCGGGTACTAGGCCATTTTCAGCCCAAAACGCACAGATGGTATATACCTCACCCGGCACCGGTTGGGCGGGTGGTATACTATCAGGCAGTGTCCCAGCGGTATACCCTCTCCTAAAATCCACAAGACCAAAGCTATGCCAAAAGAGTGTTGCTTTTGTTTAGCTTGCAACTTCTTTTTTATACAGAGAAACGCGTTAGGGATGTGTAGCAGCTACTTCCAGTCAGGATGAAAAGGCTGCTATGCTGGACTGGTACATCAGCAAAGATTTTTTTTTCTTCTTGATTAATACAAACAATATCAAAGGTATGGAAGTCCCGAAGACAGGCATCAATGACTTAGGATGTATGAACATAGAAATATGATTGTTTTGGTTTCTCTTGTTGTGAAGACTGATGATGGTGGCAATTGTTTTGTGTGCCAAGTGTACTTCAACTTGTTAATTTTTCAAGAGAAATGGACAATTACATACCAATCAGAAAAAGCTATATTCAAAAAGAAAGTATTGAAGTAGCTCGACTGCCCTTCCATATAGACACCGAGAAAAGAAACAGAGTCTGATTTCGATGCAAAGAACGGACACACATGGACAAAATGGAAAGTCTATATACTTACACAGGGGCAAGGGTCTGACGGAGACAGAGAGAGAGGGGGGAACGAGAGAGACAAGAGAAAAGTTTTGCGTATCATGGGTCTTCCAACCAAAGTAAAAAGAAACTAAAAAGAAAGCGAAAGTGTGAGGGTTGGTCTACGTATGGATCTAAGTGGGCGTGTGTTTACGTGGGATTATAGAGGGGGGAGTAGAAACGTTCAAAAAGATCTGAAAAAAGTGTATGGAAGGCAAGACCTTGATCCTGAGAGAAAGAAAAGACAGACGTATGTAGAGGGCGGATCACCAGTCATCCCAGCCGTCATCGTTGGCCGGTTTCTTGGCTTTCTCAGCTTTCTCAGTGGGCTTAGTAGTGTTAGCCTGAGATTTGAGCCGAGCAGCAGTGAGCGGGGCGAGTTTGGACCAATCTTTATTAGAAGCAGAGGCGTTTTCGTCAGGGGGCGCGATTGAGGAGAGAGATTGGTAGTTTGCGCCGTCGTCATGGTGGTGGGAGTAGCCTTGCAGATTATCGTCCCTCTCATCCTCATGTTCGTGTTGGTCGTGTTCGTCAGGATCTTGGTCGAGATGAAAGTTACCATCGATCGGGGAGTAGTCGGCGGAGCTCGTATTCGGATGGTTCTGCTGGCGACTGAATTCTTCGAGGGTCTGGCTGCCGAGTCCGCCGAGGTCGTAGCCATGGGCCTTGGCCTGTTGGGAGGCGACCTTGAGGCCCTCGGCGGCATAGCTCGAGCCGACCTTGGTGGCCTCGAGCACCGTGCTCTGGAACCGGCTCGCCAAGGACCAGACCTGCGACTGGAGCTCCGGGTCGCTCACTGTCTCCTGGGCCGGCTTGACAACGGCCTCGTTCAGCGTCCTCGTCGCTTGTGAAAGCGTCGAGCTCAGGAATCCCCAGCCCTTACTTAGGACCGCCGGAGCATCATCCCAGCCGTCTCCTCCGCCGCCGACATTCGTGCTCGCCGAGCTCCCAAAGCCCACATATTTGCCTCCCTGGGACGGAGGGAGGTCTTCGGAGCGTTGGGCATTTGCCGAGCCTAAGGAGGAGAAATACGCCTCGTTCTCCGCCTTCCGGTTCGTCCCCACCGGCGTTCCTGCACGTGACGAGCCCGCCGAGCTGGTACGGGGAGACATTCCAAGCTTCTGGCCCAGCTGTCCTCGCGGCTTCCGCAGCCCCATCGAGCCCTCCGGGTCAGCGGGTAACACCAACGTGGGCGGCGTGTCCGATGGCTGCCATGTTCGGCCTTCCGCTTCCGCTGCTAGCTTGTCTCGATATTGCGCCGCAAAATGCGTGTTGTAAAGTACGGGAATCGTCATCTCACTATTGTAGTTCTCCGCCGCTCCATGCTCCTTACACCATTCTTTCCATTTACCGTTCCCACCTAATTCTAGAAACAGAAAGAAATCAATCAGCAAAGTCCGTTTAGCAACAGTTACATTATTTTTAAGGTACTCAACTCATTTTTGTGAGTTGGTCCTCAGACCATTTGTCTAAAGAAACACTCCTGACGAAGGAGAGATGAACGCCTAGACTCCGATGGGATCCCGAACAATTCAAGCAAAAGAAAATCCCGTAACTAACTGAAGCCCACTACAAATTTCCAAGTACTCTTTATCTCAGCTTTCCTGCTTTTCATCTCTTCTATACTCACACAATAAAGAAAAAGTAGAAAAAGAAAGACTCAACTTGAGGGGCAGGTGCGTCACAACTAGAAAGTAAACGAAAAGGGGTCAGGATGTGGATGCAGGCCAAGAGAGAGTGATTTTAAGTACTGAACTCGACGCAAGTCTTGTTGTCCGGTTGTTGGAGAAGATTGGCAAGGATGGTTTGGAACTCGGGAGGAGGCATGACGGGCGGAAGCTGATTGGAGGTATGTGATCGGGGTTCGTATGTGCAGGCTTGTCAGTCAGTGCTTGATTATTCGTAGCTGGGTGTGCACAATCGAAAGAGACTTACAGACTAGCAAGGTTGTGGTCGTCGGTTGGTGTGGTGGTGATGAGCCAGAGTCAACTGGGCTGGAGTTCGGCGGAGTCGAGGATTACGTAAGGACACAAACTCAAACTCCGCTCAAACTTGCCTTCAGTCTTTTTCACCCAGACCTAATGGTCGCCTCTTACCCCATGTGCGATGGCACCTCGGAATATATCGATTGACTCACGGTTCTCTAATACGACGGCGGCATCTATCTTGACCTGGATGTAAGCAAAAAGAAAACGTGACTACTGGTTTGGAGTGGAAGACTGAACAAGACAAATGCATATGTTTTTGCGGAACTTGGACAGTACGCTCAACCTCGTCGTGGTCCAGGGCAGCCCGTCCGCGTCGGTCTGCGGCTGGGAATCGGTAGATGAGTCCGTCGGCATCCGCGATGTGATCATCCTAGCGAAGCCATCACCATCATCGCCCGCTCTCCAGTCCTCGCATCTTGGATTACCATCGCTGGGCGGAATATTTTCCAGGCGTTCCTTAAGCGCTCCCCCAGGCTCATCCCGACGACCCCACTGTCCTCAGCCCCCGTGCATTCTTTCATCCTCGCTGGTTTGTACAGCCACTTCAAACCCGGTTCCCTCTTTCTTGCTGCTGATTACGGCTTTTATCTCAGTTGTTTGAACAGGCGTGAAGAAATTGTATGGCTGGTTCATTAAAGCGCCGATCGGGACTATCTCTCCGCTCTTATCTCTAGAAGACTCGAAGTACTCGCTAGGAAACGCCACAAATACCCGACACTCTCCATCCCACTTTCCCTTCAGATACTCAGAGCATCCTTACCGGTGACTAGTTTAGCTTGAAATTAGCTAGTTTAGCCACCAATCTCAACCACACCGGGTGTAGCTAAGCCCAAGCTAAATTAGTGGGGAGCTTGAATTTCAGCTAACCGTCACTACATTTAGTGATGGTTAGCTCGAAGCTAACTGTCATTTCCCGCGCCCACCACTCAGCTCCACCCCGCGCAAGCCGAACCGATACGGCTGAATCGCTGTCGCTAAGTTAGTTTGCAACAGCTGCGAGTCAAAACTCGCGCCAACATAGCTCGACCGGTAAGGATGCTCTCATAATCTCAATTAGACTATCAGGAACCAAAATTGAATCGACGCCGCTCGCACTAATCATGGCTGACCCCTCTGCAAATTCCGTGCCACTCAAGCGGTCCGTATTATCTTCTTTCCTCTCCCCTCTCTCTCTTGCTCTAATTCAGATTTCGTATTGTTCCTCTCCATCCATAAATTTCTCTTGATTGTCTTCCCACTTCAACCAATACATAACCTAATTTCTGAAAACTACTTTGCCAGAGAAATTGACATTACAACCACATGTGTCACCGGAAAAAACATGCTTGGAACGAATCAATATGTGGGCATATACTAGCGAGTGGATATATACAAAGGTTAGGGGTCGTCAATAGTTCCGGTCTCGTGGGACATACTGCATCTATCCTACTGATCTTGACCCCAAAATTGCTGGTAGCATGGAAATTTGCAACATTCAAGCAGCCTGTAGTGAGTATTTCTGTATGTACGAAGACGCGGATTTCTCCAGGAGACTTTGAAAATTTTGGAGCAACTGAAATGTTTTCCTTATCTCAATAACTTATTGTATTTACATATTTATATTGAGATAAGTGAAAATGAAATCTGAATGGAGAATTTACCTGAAAGCAGCACGAGTGGGTGCTTTGCTTCTAGGGATAATTCTTCTAAGTTGCTTCGTCTGGGTTTGAGCTGAGATGAGAGAGATGACTGTCCGAGGGCGGGTCGATGCAGGAGCCAGTCAACTAAGTAGCCTGGTCTTATCCTGTCGGTACGGGTTTGGTTTCTTTTGATCTGCTTGTCGCGCATAGCTCGGATCAAGTCAGTCATCTGCTTTTTTATCCTTTCCTGGGTCACAGGAGTTGGACTACTCACCGGCTGCGGTGCTGGCCGTGATCCTATTGAGTAGGAGGGCTGGGGTCTGACTGCCGAGACGGTCTGCGAGGGATCTACGAGAGTAAAGTTGGTCAGCTTATCTGAGCCATAACTTTATCTCTCCACAAGCACGTACCCGGAGGCTGAGTCTATTCTTCCTTTCCCCGGTGCGGTTGCCGTTACGGTTTCCGTATCTGCAAGTGATCAAGCGGGGCTTGTCAGCTCGAGATTGGGTTAGGTTTTGGGTCTGGACTGCTCGAGGGGTCTTACCTCTTTGCGCAGCTGGGTCTATGTTTCTGGCTAACCGCGCGAGCTTCCTTTGCGGTTGCTGCGGGTGGTCTGGGCTTGGCCGCACCAGCTTCCTTAGCGGTTGCTGGGGGTGTTCTGGTCCTGTATTCTTACAGCCTTGCATGCTTTGAGTCGTGAGATTCGAAGCAAGGTCGGAGATTTGGACTACCCCGATTTGGGCTAGTGAGCGGCGGATTACTGAACGGCCAAGGGCTTTGGTCAGGAAGTCGGCCGCGTTGGCGGTGGTCTTGACGTGTCTGAGTTTGATGATTTGAAAGAAGATAAGTTCCCGGACGAAATGAAGCCGGATGTCCATGTGCTTCGTTCGGAAGCTGTTCTGCAAAGTCTCACTGTTGGCCAGGTCTATCGCGCCTCTGTTGTTGGCAGCTACGTCTATCAGCTTGACCTTGTTGCTGAGTTCGATTTCCTTGATGATGCTAGCAAACCACGCTAAGTCGCGGCCTAAGTCGGACAGGGCTTTGTATTCTGCTTTGGCGGTGGATAAAGATACTGTAGGTTGCTTGCTTGCCTTCCAGTTTAGCAGGTGAGAGCCCATGGTTATCACGAAGCCTGTAGTCGATTGCCTAGTGTCCAAGCAATTGCCCCAGTTGGCATCTGAGAAGGCTTTCAAGTTGGCCGCCTCCGATCGCTTGAAGGTCAATCCGACCCGACGCGTGCCCGAGAGGTACCTGAATACTTGTACCGCTGCTTGGTACTGCCTGATTCCTGGGCTTTCGAGGTACTGCAAAAGTTGACTGACGGCAAAAGATATGTCTGGTCTGGTTAAGATGCTTAAGTAGTTCAATGAACCCACTAGAGCGCGATAATTCACGTTGAGTTTGTTGAAGACTTCAATCTCTTGTGCCGTAGCCTTGGAAAGACGCTCTCTAGGATTCAGGGGGCATGAGGCAGGATGCTCTTTCTCAAATCCAAATTCAGCCAGTTTACGCTTGACGTACTGAGTTTGGTTGATTTGAAGGCCTCCGTCGAAGCGCTCGATGTTCATTCCGAGGAGGAATTCAGCTTCTCCTGGGTACTTGATGTCGAACTCTTTCTCCATCTCCTTGCGAAAAACCTCCGGGTGTTTGCTGATGATGACTATATCATCCACATGAGCAAATAACCATGTAGCTGACCGTCCTTTCTGCTCACGCCTCCAGAACACACACGGATCCGACAGTGAGATCTGAAAGCCTAGGGTCTTAAGGTATGCTGTGAGGCGCTTATACCAAACTAGGGGTGATTGCCGTAACCCGTAGATCGCCTTCTTGAGCTGCAACACTGAGTTCGGCGGGCATTCGTAACCCTGCGGCGGTAAGAGAGTCACCATGTCCTCCAGTGGACAGGTGAGGAACGCGCTCCTGACGTCCAACTGGTGAATCTTCATTCCGTTGTTGACTGCAAACGAGATGAGCAGGCGGAGGGAAGCGGCTTTTCCGGTTGGCGCATAAATTACGTTGAAGTTCCTGCCGTGGATCTGCCTGAAACCTTGCGCGCAAATACGGGCTTTAAACTCAATTACTTCATTCAATGGGCCGAGCTTCCTCCTATAGGCCCACGTTGATGGGATTGGCTCATCGGAGTCTAGTCGCTGGCGGATCTCCCAAACTTCGTGTTTGATCATGTTCTCGATTTCTTTCTTCTCTGCCGCCGACCAGTTTTGACTGTCCTTTCCTGCAATAGCTTGCTTGTGGTTCTTGGGGTCGACCTCAATCTCCACTAGGTATTCTTGTCTAGTCCGCTTTCCAGAGACTATGTTGCTGGCATCGATTTGGCTGGAGATTTCCTTTGCCGGAGGGGCGGTGGTCCAGGCATAGCGCCGGCCGCTAGCGGCCTCCGGTGGGATCGACGCGTCTTTTTGCCCGGCCTGAGTTTGAAGTTCTTGGGTGGGGATTTGAGGACTGGTTGAACGGAGTTCTCGGATGATCCTAGTGATGTCTTGCTGTTCGGCCTCTAGTTCCTCCGCTGCAGCAGCCATGTCGGAGGTCTCAGGCAAGTGGTCCTCCTCGGAGAAGGGCAACGGCTCGTCAGTTTTGAAGCTTGGGAGTTTGTTGTGTCCCAGAGGAGTGTAGCTTTTGCTGAGAGGGGGACAATCCGGAAAACACGATTCATCAAAGTGGACGTGTTTGGCGGTAACGATGGCCTTGTCTTCAAGGCGGTAGACTTTATATGACGAGTAATCATTTGCATAGCCCAGGAGTACTCCTTCCCAGGAGATTGAAGCGAATTTTGAGTCGCGCTTTGGTTTCGGTTTGAAAATCCAGGCGCGACAGCCGGAAGGCCTGAAGAACTGGATGTTTGGCCGGATGTTGAACAGCAGCTCGAGCGGACAGAGTTTGCTTTTTCCGAGAGAGGGAAGGCAGTTTGTCGTGGCTGTTGCTGTTTGAACGGCCTCCGCCCACCATTCTGGGGCGAGATTGGCCTGCATCATGAGACAGCGGGTCATGTCTATGATAGTCCTGTTTGCCCGCTCCGCAACTCCGTTGTTTTGTGGCGTGTAGGCCGGGGCAACGTTGTGTTGTATACCTTCGGCCTTAAGGTGATCCGCCAAGGTGCCGTTGACGAATTCACCTCCACCATCCGAGATGAGCTTCTTCAATTGATGGCCGGTCTGCTTCTCGAAGAAAATCTTGAAGTCCAGGATGGATTGGGCGGCCTGACTCTTTTCTTTGAGTATAGTCGTGTGGATGAAGCCTGTGAATTGGTCGACCAGAGTGAGGAAATACCGGGCTCCGCCGTTCGTCGGGGGGGAAATGGGTCCCACCAGATCTGCGTGCACGATGCTCATAGGGGCATTTGCAGATTTGAAATTGCCATTACAGGGGGGCCTTGCAATCTTTCCTTGCATACATGCATCACACGCATGGGTCTTCGTCAGGTTAAGGCTTTCCGGTACCATTCGCGCTATACGTCCTGAGCTGGCGTGGCCGAGTCTGTTGTGCCATTTCTGGAATTCAGAGAGACTGGCCGCGGTAGTGGTACTTAGCCCGGTTGCTAGATGAGGTACCGGGGAAACATCTACTATCTCTAGCAGGTCGTTGGAGACATTGACTTGGAAGGGACGGCTGTTATCAATCTGCACCTCGAAGGCGCCGTTGATTTCGCGGATTGCTGCCTTATGGTTCAGGAGTTGAACCATGGAGATAAGGTTACGTGTTATTTTCGGCACGTAAAGGGCTCCTGATAGTGTCAGAGTTTCGCCGGAGGGAAGGCAAAGCCGAGCAGTGCCGCGAGCAATGGCCACCAGCTCGGATTTGCCGCTTCCGGTAAGGATGCTGATGTGGACCGGGGTGGTGTCAATGAAGTATGCCAACGAATTGAGCATATGGTTGCTTGCACTGGAGTCTAAGATGGTCGACAATGGTTTGGCGGTTGCCGTCGTGTTGTAGGTAAAAGACGGCTTGACTAGCGCCACATGATGCGCTTCCTCTTCGTCTTCATCGACTTCAGCTTGGTATGCGGTCCTTTGCCGTTTCTGAGGGCGCTCCTTTTCCACGAGGGGCTTTTCCGGAGGGCGAGAAGTAGGATTGATGGTCCAGCAGTCCGCTTCCACGTGCGAGGTGGCTTTGGGATTGTGCTTTCCCTTGCTGCATCTAATAATCGGAGCCGAGGTTTTCTTCGGCTTGCGACTGGTTCCTGTGGCAAGGGCTGTTGATGTGGGTTCGGGGTCCTCTACAAATTTTCTCTTTGTGGCTGTCTCGTGGCGTCCGATGTCGCGAAGTTTGGCGATGATTTCCTTTGGTTTAGCCAGGGCCTTGAGGTCTGCGAACAACGCCTGCATCAACATCGGTCGCCTTTTTGTGATCTTGCCCACTATCCCGCATCCAACGAGCACGTCCGGGACCTTGAGACCAAGAGAGCTGAACTCGGCTAGGCTCTCTTCCATCTCGACGATGTAGGAGTTCATATCCTTGTTGTATTGGATATCTAACCACTTGTTCCAGACCTGGAACACTGACAACAGAGAGTCAGATGCCTAAATGGTCTTTATGTCTGACCATATTGCGTAGGGGTCCTGCTCGTTGTCGTCGTTAATGACGCTCGTGAAGATAGCGTTAGAGATGGCTTCGCACTACAAACATGGATGAATTTGGGAAGGCATATATTGATCATTTTTTTTTTTTTTTGAAATTTCTCTTTAATTTGTTTCCTTCCTGCAACATCATAACCCTTCTATCATCTCTCTCTTGATTTCCTCCTTTCTTAGTTTTCAACCATAGTAAAAGCTTCATTTTGTTGCCAGATCAAATAGGTCATTTTTACATACTAATATGAATTATTCCTGAGAAAAAATAGTCTGTTAAGTCAAGCAGGGAGGGGAAGGGGGGAGGAGGAATGGGGAGGCATGAATTATTGTCACTTGAGCCTTGCAGAAGTGTTGAAATCTACTTTCCAAAAAAAAAAAAAAAACAATCAGTCTCAATATATCATGCTACATCAATTTATGGCTTGTATATAGGACTCATTGTATCCAATATCTTAAATTTCTACTAGGCCTGAGATTGATTTAATGTTTGTACCAGATTTGAGTAAGGTGTCTTGCATCATGGAAGAACTCCCACGCTGCACTGAGATATAGTGGGAGAAACACCAGGAAACTACCAAATCAGTGATATTTGGCAACTGATCACATTGTGGTTGTTACATTTGGAGGTTTTGGGGTCATTCAAGGTACACCATGATCCGTTGAGGGCATTTGATCATTGTTGTACCAATATTATGGACAAACTCCCACGCTGCGCTGAGATATCTTGGCAGAAACACCAAGAAACTACCAAATTAGTGATATTTGGCAACCGATCACATTGTAGCTGCTACATTTGGGGGTTTTGTGGTCATTCAAGGTACACAATGAATCTTTGAGGGCATGTGAACATTTTGGTACCAATATCATGGAAGAACTCACACGCTGCGCTGAGATATAGTGGCAGAAACACCAAGAAACCACCAAATTAGTCATATTTGGCAACTGATGACATTGTGGCTGCTACATTTGGAGGTTTTGAGGTCATTCAAGGTACACCATGATCTCTTGAGGTCATTTGATCATTTTTGTACCAATATCATGGAAGAACTCCCATGCTGCACTGAGATATAGCGGCAGAAACACCAAGAAACTACCAAATTATTGATATTTGGCAACTGATCACATTGTAGCTGCTACATTTGGGGGTTTTGTGGTCATTCAAGGTACTCAATGACTCTTTGAGGGCATGCGAATATTTTGGTACAAATATCATGGAAGAACTCCCACGCTGCGCTGAGATATAGTGGGAGAAACACCAGGAAACTACCAAATTAGTGATATTTCGCAACTGATCACATTGTAGCTGCTACGTTTGGACGTTTTGAGGTCATTCAAGGTACACCATGATTCCTTGAGGCCATTTGATCATTTTTGTACCAATATCATGGAAGAACTCCCATGCTGCATTGAGATATAGCGGCAGAAACACCAAGAAACTACCAAATTATTGATATTTGGCAACTGATCACATTGTGGCTGCTTCATTTGGGGGTTTTGTGGTCATTCAAGGTACACCATGAATCTTTGAGGGCATGTGAACGCTTCATTACCAATATCATGGAAGAAATCCCACGCTGCACTGAGATATAGTGGGAGAAACACCAACAAACTACCAAATTAGTGATATTTGGCAACTGATGACATTGTGGCTGCTACATTTGGGGTTTTTGTAGTCATTCAAGGTACACAATGAATCTTTGACCGCATTTGATCATTTTGGTACCAATATCATGGAAGAAATCCCACTCTGCGCTGAGATATGGTGGCAGAAACACCAAGAAACTACCAAATTAGTCATATTTGGCAACTGATCACATTGTGGCTGCTACGTTTGGAGGTTTTGAGGTCATTCAAGGTACACAATGAATCTCTGAGGGCATGTGAACATTTTGGTACCAATATCATGGAAGAAATCCCATGTTGCGCTGAGATATAGTGGCAGAAACACCAAGAAACTACCAAAGTAGTGATATTTGGCAACTGATCACATTGTGGCTGCTCCATTTGGGGGTTTTGTGGTCATTCAAGGTACACCGTGAATTTTTGAGGGCATGTGATCATTCTGGTACCAATATCATGGAAGAAATCCCACGCTGCACTGAGATTTAGTGGCAGAAACACCAAGAAACTACCAAATTAGTCATATTTGGCAACTGATCACATTGTGGCTGCTACATTTGGGGGTTTTGTGGTCATTCAAGGTACACCATGAATCTTTGAGGGCATGTGAACATTTTATTACCAATATCATGGAAGAAATCCCACGCTGCACTGAGATATAGTGGGAGAAACACCAGGAAACTACCAAATTAGTGATATTTTGCAACTGATCACATTGTGGCTGCTACATTTGGCCGTTTTGAGGTCATTCAAGGTACAACATGATCCCTTGAGGCCATTTGATCAATTTTGTACCAATATCATGGAAGAACTCCCATGCTGCGCTGAGATATAGTGGCAGAAACACCAAGAAACTACCAAATTAGTGATATTTGGCAACTGATCACATTGTGGCTGCTACATTTGGGGGGTTGTGGTCATTTAAGGTACACAATGAATCTCTGAGGGCATGTGAACATTTTGATACCAATATCATGGAAGAACTCCCACGCTGCGCTGAGATATAGTGGCAGAAACACCAAGAAACTACCAAATTAGTCATATTTGGCAACTGATCACATTGTGGCTGCTACATTTGGACGTTATGAGGTCATTCAAGGTACACAATGAATCTCTGAGGGCATGTGAACATTTTGGTACCAATATCATGGAAGAAATCCCATGTTGCGCTGAGATATAGTGGCAGAAACACCAAGAAACTACCAAAGTAGTGATATTTGGCAACTGATCACATTGTGGCTGCTCCATTTGGGGGTTTTGTGGTCATTCAAGGTACACCGTGAATTTTTGAGGGCATGTGATCATTCTGGTACCAATATCATGGAAGAAATCCCACGCTGCACTGAGATTTAGTGGCAGAAACACCAAGAAACTACCAAATTAGTGATATTTATCCTCTATGCTTGCTGCATCTCCAACTCAAATTTCAAAGTCAGTTGAGCTTGTCATTTTATATATCATTCAACAGTAAGTTCTTTTTGTGAATTACCTGTTGAATCTTAAAACTATCCAAATAATAATACCTTCAGAGGATTAATAGTATACAAAAGAATGAAAGAGTAAAGAGATGAGGCAAAAGGCACGACACAGAGAGAGAGGAAGCGGAAAATCATAGGAGACCAAAGAAGGAGAAAAGGGGCATTATCAAAGGAATAGAAATCACTCTTGTCTTATGTTTAGTCATCATGAGCAAAAAGAAAAAAGAAACCAAGCAGAAAAACTGAAAGAAAGAAAAGAGAATACAAGCTGTAGACATTTTTACTTTGACTTGGTCTACTTCTAGTGCCTTCTTGATATCCTTTCACAAATAAATAACTCAAGAAAATCAAGGGGCAAAAAAACAGGCTTGGATAACAAAATGATCTCTGCGCGCTGCTGCGACAATGATATATGTTTAGGTTTCAAAATGCTTCCTGGGGTCTCTTTTTGAGGATTTCCCCCTCTCCCAATACCTTGTTTTGTCTTCTTGGGATTGGCTGGTTTTCAAGTCAGCTGGTCAAGACATGCAAGACCTTAATCAAGTGGCCATCATTTTTTCACTTGTCTTTGATTTCAAGTCCTTTGACTTGTTGCAAGATAGTCATGGGTTGCTGGTCCATGGATTTGCTAGATTGTTCTTCCTTTCCCAAAGATTGAGGTCCTGATGTATGCAGGGGTAGCAGTCGCATTGGCGGCGGCAGTCTTAGAAAGCGCAGCAAACAAACTGCCTTCCTTCCAGAAGGACGACAGAATGGGAGACAATGGAGAAGTATCACTTTAGAGGTGGGTGGGGCGGCGGCTGCGGGAGCGGGGGCAGTGGCGGAAGGTGGAGAATTGCCATTTGTAGCCGGCTTGGAAACGCTCAATTTCAGTTGAGTTGCGCTCCGTCATTGGTGCTCTTCTTAAACTGCCGCCGGACGCGCTGTGACCATCTTAGGATCCCACCGGCGTGACCCGGCTTGGAACGCAATTGCTGCCCCTTGGAGGTGGGCCTATGTCCTTCCGAACTGGCTCGTCTTATCGGGACTTGGATATCCCGGTCTCGTCGTGTGTCTTGCCGCTCCGGCTAATGGCTGTTGATAAAATTGGAGCAGGGGCCTAGCTTCCGAGGCGTCCTTGGTCTGATGACCAATTCATTGAGACTCTAGATTAAATTGTAAGATGTGACTGTTGCATTTTCTCTGAATGCCGAGTTGCCGACCACCAAGACAACATCTTCCTTGACCTGTAGGCATTCTGCCTTGCAATAAAATTACATCCAAAAACGGTGAAGAACTTATATTCCTCGATAAACTGATCCACGTTTGCGTTGTGGAGAAGCATCCACTGGGAGAATTCTGTCTGGAAAATCGTGAAAACTGCGCAGCGCTGATTTCATGATTGTTCGCCACTGCTCCTGTAATCTTCTCTCAAATGAAACACGGTGGACCCCCCGCTCTGGCCCAGCTCAGTATGCTTGCGTGCTTGGACCTTGGGGACCTCCCCTTGCAGTCCAGTCACCTACCATGCCAAGATAAAACGAATGGCCGTGAGGGCCTCATCAAGACGAAGGCAGAGGCGATGCCAGCATGGTACGGCGAGCCCCTGCCAGAAAGCCAGGGAATATTGGACTGGTTACAAATACATACCAAGCTGTAAATATTTGGGCCTGGATAAGTCATTTGGGAAGGGACTTACGAGTACGCAATAGAGTTATGACGTCGACATCTGCCCTGAGTTTCCTGACTTGGTGGCAACTCCCTCATTGGGTGGGAAGGAAGGCGTGTTGGGGGCCGGATTGGCAAGGCAACGGGATCAAATGAAATCGCGTAGTGGTCGCCATGTGGCTAGGGTACCGTGGCTTCAATGTATTGCCACGGCGCTGCGAGTAATGGATGGACAATTCGTGGCCAGACAGAGCTGGGGCAAGGGTATAAATAGCTTCAATTGGTGGTTCATCATCCCCCCAGGGCAGTCGAGGATGCTGCACTTCCAGCTAACCTTTGCCCTCAACCCCTCCGCTGTTGCGCGTGCGCAGTCTGAGGGGCAAAGAGTGGGCCCCCCACGGGTCTGCAGCCTTTGCTGCAGGCCAGGGGCCTTCACGTCCAACCTTTTTGACCCGCGCGCTTGACGCGGGCTGGAGGTTGAGCCTGGGTGCACAGCACTGCTGATGTTGGAAGGCTAGGTTGACAATTTACAGTGCTATTTTTTTTTTTTTTTTGATTCATATTGATTGAGGAAAATTTGTGGATTTTGAATTGGTTTTTTGTACAATGGGGAAACCCTAGATTTTTTTTTCTTCTATTTTGTGTGTTTCCAGGGGGAACCCTTGATTTTTTTTTTTAGGGTTCTGGGAAATCTGTGTCTTCAATAAACTTGGATTTGGCAACTGATCAAATGGTGGCTGCTACATTTGGGTGTTTTGTGGTCATTCAAGGCACACAATAAATCTTTGAGGGCATGTGAACATTTTGGTACCAATATCATGGAAGAACCCCCACGCTGCGCTGAGATATAGTGGCGGAAACACCATGAAACTACCAAATTAGTGATATTTGGCAACTGATCACATTGTGGTGCTACATTTGGCCTTTTTGAGGTCATTCAATGTACACCATGATCCCTTGAGGCCATTTGATCATTTTTGTACCAATATCATGGAAGAACTCCCATGCTGCGCTGAGATATAGTGGCGGAAACACCAAGAAACTACCAAATTAGTGACATTTGGCAACTGATCACATTGTGATGCTACATTTGGCCGTTTTGAGGTCACTCAAGGTACACCATGATCCCTTGAGGCCATTTGATCATTTTTGTACCAATATCATGGAAGAACTCCCATGCTGGACTGAGATGTAGTGGCAGAAACACCAAGAAACTACCAAATTAGTGATATTTGGCAACTGATCACATTGTGGCTACTACATTTGGGGTTTTTGTGGTCATACAAGGTACACAATGAGTCTTTGAGGGCATGTCAACATTTTTATACCAATATCATGGAAGAACTCCCACGCTGCGCTGAGATATAGTGGCAGAAACACCAAGAAACTACCAAATTAGTCATATTTGGCAACTGATCACATTGGGGCTGCTACATTTGGAGGTTTTGAGGTCATTCAATGTACACCATGATCCTTTGAGGCCATTTGATCATTTCAGTACCAATATAATGGAAGAACTCCCACGCTGTGCTGAGATATAGTGGCAGAAACACCAAGAAACTATCAAATTAGTGGTATTTGGCAACCAATCACATTGTAGCTGCTACATTTGGGGTTTTTGTGGTTATTGAAGGTACAGATTGAATCTTTGAGGGCATTTAAACATTTTGGTGCCAATATCATAGAAGAAATCCCACGGGGGGCCGAGATGTAGTTGCAGAAACACCAAGAAACTACCAAATTAGTCATATTTGGCAACGGATCACATTGTGGCTGCTATATTTGGGGGTTATGTGGTCATTCAAGGTACACAATGAATCTTTAGGGACATCAGATCATTTTTGTACCAATATCATGGAAGAACTCCCACGCTGCGCTGAGATATAGTGGGAGAAACACCAGGAAACTGCCAAATTAGTGATATTTGGCAACAGATCACATTGTAGCTGCTACATTTGGGGTTTTCATGGTCATTCAAGGTAAAAAATGAGTCTTTGAGGGCATTTGATCATTTCCATGGCAAATTGGTTTCAAAAGGCCTTGTATGCATGCAGCATATCAAAGATGATATGGAATATCTTTGAAAATTCTTGAAGGATGGTATCATGAGAGAGGTGAAGGGTCAATGATTTTCCATTTTTGAAATAAAGTAGATTTGGAAATTTATGGAAGACTTCTGATAACATCAATGCCACACACACCATTCTTTTCTTGCTGAAAAAAAGACATTGCAAGTTTGAGGATTAATCCAGGAGTTCTTCCATGATATTGGTACCAGAATTATCCAATGCCCTCACAGATTTGTTGTGTGACTTGAATGACCACAAAACCTCCAAATGTAGCAGCTACAATGTGACCGGTTGCCAACTATCACTAATTTGGTAGTTTCCTGGTGTTTCTCCCACTATATCTCAGCGCAGCGTGGTAGTTCTTCCATGATATTGGTACCAAAATTTTCACTTGCCCTCGAATATTCATTGTGTACCTTGAATGACCTCAAAACCTCCAAATGTAGCAGCCACAATGTGATCAGTTGCCAAATATGACTAATTTGGTAGTTTCTTGGTGTTTCCGCCACTATATCTCAGCGCAGCATGGGAGTTCTTCCATGATATTGGTACAAAAATGATTGAATGGCCTCAAGGGATCATGGTGTACCTTGAATGACCTCAAAACGTCCAAATGTAGCAGCCACAATGTGATCAGTTGGCAAATTTGACTAATTTGTTGGTTTCTTGGTGTTTCTGCCACTATATCTCAGTGCAGCGTGAGATTTCTTCCATGATATTGGTAATAAAATGTTCACATGCCCTCAAAGATTCATGGTTTACGTTGAATGACCACAAAACCACCAAATGTAGCAGCCACAATGTGATCAGTTGCCAAATATGACTAATTTGGTAGTTTAACTTTCTTGGTGTTTTGGCCACTATATCTCAGCGCAGCGTGGGAATTCTTCCATGATATTGGTACCAAAATGTTCACATTCCCTCAAAGATTCATTGTATGCCTTGAATGACCACAAAACCCACAAATGTAGCAGCCACCATGTGATCAGTTGCCAAATATCACTAATTTGGTATTTTTTTGGTGTTTCTGCCACTAAATCTCAGGGCAGTGTGGGATTTCTTCCATGATATTGGTATCAAAATTATGAAATGTGGTCGAAGATTCTTTGTGTACCTTGAATGACCACAAAACCCCCAAATGTAGCAGCCACAATGTGGTCAGTTGCCAAATATCACTAATTTGGTAGTTTCTTGGTGTTTCTCCCACTATATCTCAGTGCAGCGTGAGATTTCTTCCATGATATTGGTAATAAAATTTTCACATGCCCTCGAAGAATCATGGTGTACGTTGAATGACCACAAAACCCCCAAATGTAGCAGCCACAATGTGATCAGTTGGCAAATATGACTAATTTGGTAGTTTCTTGGTGTTTTGGACACTATATCTCAGCGCAGCGTGGGAATTCTTCCATGATATTGGTACCAAAATGTTCACATTCCCTCAAAGATTCGTTTCTGCCACTATATCTCAGCGCAGCGTGGGAGTTCTTACATGATATTGGTATCAAAATGTTCACATGCCCTCAGAGATTCATTTTGTACCTTGAATGACCACAAACCCCTCAAATGTAGCAGCCACAATGTGATCAGTTGCCAAATATCACCAATTTGGTAGTTTCTTGGTGTTTCTGCCGCTATATCTCAGCGCAGCGTGGGAGTTCTTACATGATATTGGTACCAAAATGTTCAATGCCCTCAGAGATTCAATGTGTACCTTGAATGGACACAAACCCCTCAAATGTAGCAGCCACAATGTGATCAGTTGCCTAATATCACTAATTTGGTAGTTACTTGGTGTTTCTGGCAGCTACAATGTGACCTGTTGCCAAATATCACTAATTTTGTAGTTTCCTGGTGTTCCTCTCAATATATCTCAGCGCATCCTGGGAGTTCTTCCATGATATTGGTACCAAAATTTTCACATGCCCTTAAAGATTCACTTTGTACCTTCAATGACCACAAAACCCCCAAATTTAGCAGCTACAATGTGATTGGTTGCCAAATATGACTAATTTGGTAGTTTCTTGGTGTTTCTGCCACTTTATCTCAGCGCAGCGTGGGAGTTCTTCCATGATATTGGTACAAAAATTATCAAATGGCCTCCACGGATCCTGGTGTACCTTGAATGACCCCAAAACCTCCAAATGTAACAACCACAATGTGATCAGTTGCCAAATATCACTGATTTGGTAGTTTCCTGGTGTTTCTCCCACTATATCTCAGCGCACCATGGGAGTTCTTCCATGATATAAGACACCTTACTCAAATCTGGTACAAACATTAAATCAATCTCAGGCCTAGTAGAAATTTAGGATATTGGATATGATGAGTCATATATACAAGCCATTAAATTTGAACAAAATTGATGTAGCATGATATATTGAGACTGATTGTTTGTTTTTTTTTTTTTTTTTTTTTGGAAAGTAGATTTCAACACTTTTGCAAGGTTCAAGTGACAATAATTCATGCCTCCCCATTCCTCCTCCCCCCTTCCCCTCCCTGCCTGACTTTACAGACTATTTTTTCTCAGGAATAATTCATATGAGTATGTAAAAATGACCTATTTGATTGGCAACAAAATGAAGCTTTTACTATGGTTGAAAACTAAGAAAGGAGGAAATCAAGGGAAATAGAGATGATAGAAGGGTTATGATGTTGCAGGAAGGAAACAAATTAAAGAGAGATTTCAAAAAAAAAAAAATGATCAATATAATTTGATCAATATATGCCATATTGATCAATATATGCCTTCCCAAATTCATCCATGTTTGTAGTGTCGCTAAGTATGCTACACGTGCGCAGTGCTCCTTGAAGTTCTTCGTCATCTGGTTCTTCGGACATTGGTTCTAGTATGTAGTCCTCCAGTCGCCGAGGTCGAAGATGCATCTTGATCTTGCGCTCCCATAACGGAAAGTTAGTCCCGTCGAACTTTGGGACGTTCACGTGATCTTTGTCTGGGCTGTAAGCATCGTTCTTCGGAGCTTGGGGAGTTTGTCCAGATGTGGAGCTCGAGCCTTGCGTGCGCGTATTTACCATCTCGTACTGCTTTCAGCTGCCGTTTGGTTGGGTGGAATCGAGCGTTCCGAGACTGTAAATCTGAAAATTTTGGAGCAACTGAAATGTTTTC